>NC_080172.1:7342284-7642284 GCF_950295315.1 Erinaceus europaeus
TAGACTAGTTTACATTCTACCAACAGTGTGTAAAGATTCCCTTTTCTTCACATCATCTTCAGCAGTTGTTCAAGGTCTTTTTTTAAAAAAAATATTTTATTTAGTTTATTTTAATGAGAAAGAGTAGATACAGAGGGAAAGATACGGAGAGAGAAAGAGACCAGAGCGCTGCTCACTCACTTCTGGCTTATGGTGGGGCTGGACTGAACCTGGAACTTCAGAGCCTCAGGCTTGAAAGGATTTTGCATAACCATTATGGTGTCTCCCCAGCCCTTTTTATTATTATTTTTTTAAGGTCTTTTAAAGCAAGGTGTTCACATAGGTGTTGTCCTAATTTGCATTTTCCTGAGAATGAGTGATGGTAAACATTTTTTATTTCTTTATTGAGGGATTAATGCTTTACAGTTGACAGTAAAATACAATAGTTTGTACATGCATAATGTTTCCCAGTTTTCCACATAACAATGCAACCCCCCACTAAATCCTCCTCTGCCATCATGTTCCAGGAACTGAACCCTCCCCAACCCACATCAGAGTCTTTGACTTTGGTGCAATACACCAACTCCAGTCCAAGTTCTGTTTAGTGTTTTCCCTTCTGATCTTGTTTTTCAACTTCGGTCTATGAGTGAGATCATCCCATGTTCATCCTTCTCTTTCTGACTTATCTCACGTAACATAATCCCTTCAAGTTTCATCCAAGATGGGCTGAAAAAGGTGAAATCACCATTTTTAGTAGCTGAGTAGTACTCCATTGTGTATATAGACCACAACTTGCTCAGACACTCATCTCTTGTTGGACACTTGGGTTGCTTCCAGGTTTTGGCTATTACAAATTGTGCTTCTATGAATATAGGTGTACACAAATCTTTTTGTTTCTGTGTTGGGTTTCTTAGGACATAACCCCAGGAGAGGAATTGCAAGGTTATATAGGGTAGGTCCACATCTAGCCTTCTGAGAGTTCTCCAAACTGCTCTCCACAGGTGTTGGACCCATTTACATTCCCGATGGGGAACATTTTTTCATGTGCTTGCTGACATTCTGTTAGTCTTTCTCAGTGAAATTGTCTATTCAACCCATCTCACTTTGTATGATTTTTTAAAAATTGTTCTTTGTATATGCTAGATATTAGTCCTATGTTAGATGCATGTCACATGGATATTTTTCCTATTTCAAAGAATGTCCTTTTATTTTGATGATAGATTGCTTCACTATTTATTTTTGCCTTTGTTTACCTTTTTGTTGGAGTCTCTGTCTTAATTTGTGATGTCATTATCACAGAGTTTTGCCCAGTTTCCTTCAGTTTATTTTATCGTCTCATGTTTTATATATTTTCATTTATCTCTTTTGGATAAAGACAGAGAGATAGTATAAAGCACAGAGAACTGTGCAAGCATCCCAGTTCAAGTTCCTGGCTCCCCTCCTGCAGGGGGATCACTTCACAAGCAGGGAAGCAGGTCTGCAGATGTCTATCTTGTTCTCCCTCTCCCCTCTCAATTTCTCTCTGTCCTATCCAAAAAAAAAAAAAAAGGGGGGGGAAAGATGGCTGCTAAGAGTAGTGGATTCGGGAGTCGGGCTGTAGCGCAGCGGGTTAAGCAAAGCACAAGGACCGGCATAAGGATCCCGGTTCGAACCCCGGCTCCCCACCTGCAGGGGAGTCGCTTCACAGGCGGTGAAGCAGGTCTGCAGGTGTCTATCTTTCTCTCCTCCTCTCTGTCTTCCCCTCCTCTCTCCATTTCTCTCTGTCCTATCCAACAACAACAACAACAATAATAACTACAACAATAAAACAACAAGGGCAACAAAAAGGGAATAAATAAATTAAATAAATATTAAAAAAAAAAAAAGTAGTGGATTCATAGTGCTGGCATCGAGCCCCAGCAATAACCCTGGAGGAGGAAAAAAGAGAGAGAGAGACCTAATACCTACACCTGCTTCACTATCTTTGAAGCTTCCCTCTGCAGATGGGGATTGGGGATTTGAACGTTGGTTCTTGTGCACTGTAACATGCTTCTCTACTGGGTGCACCACTGCCTGGCCTCATTTCATATGTTACATACAAGTCTTTGATGGCTTTGAGCTGACTTTTGTACAGGTGTGAGACTGGTTCAGTTTTATTCTTTTGCATGTGCCTGTTCAGTTTACCCAGGATCACTTGCTGAAGAAACTCCCCTTCCTCCATTTCATGGCCTCGGTTCTTTGTGGTGGCTGAATCGTCCACATTAATTGGGTTTTCAATTCCATTGTAGATCAATGGATTTTGGATACATATCCAAAATGCTTGCTGCACTTTTCCATACAGATTAAAAGTTCTGTTTATTCTTTTTACCACAGATAGTTTGCCTACTCACTTAAAAAAATATATTTATTTATTTATTTATTTTTACCTCCAAGGTTATTTATTGCTGGGGCTCCATGCCAGCGCTACAGATCCACTGCTCCTGACAGACATTTTTACCTCATTTTATTTGATAGGACAGAGAGAGGGGAGGGGAAGAGAGAAAGACAAACACCTGCAGACCTGCTTCTTGGGCTTGTGAAGCAACCCCCTTGTACTGGGGTGGGGGAGTCCCTAACCCGAGTCCTTGGGCTGGTCCCTGAGCTTAGTAATGTGTGCACCTTGGCTCGATGTCCTATTTTTGCTTATTCACTCACTCATTTTTTTAAATAAAGATTTCATTTATTTATGAGAAAGATAGGAAGAGATAGAGAAAGAACCAGACATCACTCTGGCACATGTGCTGCTGGGGATTGAACTCAGGACCTCATGCTTGAGAGTCCAAAGCTTTATCACTGCGCCACCTCCCAATTCACTCACTCACTCATTTAATTCTTTTTTTAAAAATGTTTACTTACTTACTTATTTATTCCCTTTTGTTGCCCTTGTTATTTTATTGTTGTAGTTATTATTGTTGTTATTATTGATATTGTTATTGTTGGATAGGACAGAGAGAAATGGAGAGAGGAGGGGAAGACAGAGAGGGGGAGAGAAAGATAGACACCTGCAGACCTGCTTCACTGCCTGTGAAACGACTCCCCTGCAGGTGGGGAGCCCGGGGCTGGAACCAGGGTCTTTACGGGGTCTCTGTGCTTTGCACCATGCTGTGCTACCGCCCAACTCCCTACTCATTTAATTCTTGAACCTAATATCATCTTTCACCATTCTCTATTCAAAAATCCTTTAATCAATATGTTGGTTTGTCCAAGCAAGAATCCTCTTATGCGAGGCCAGGCGGTGGCACACCTGGTTAAGCATGCACATTACAGTGCACAAGGATCCGGGTTCAAGCCCCTGGTACTCACCTACAAGGGAAAAGCTTCACAAATAGTGAAGCACGTCTGCAGGTGTCTCTCTGTCTCTCTCCAGCACTATTTATCCCTCCCCTCACAATTTCTCTCTGTCTCTATTAAAAATAAATAAATAAATAAATAAATAAATAAATAAATAAATAAATAATAAAAAAGAAGAATCCTCTTAGGCTTCCAAAGACACTACCGTGTCTTTTCTTTCAGAGGTCAGGGGTTCTTTAGTGAAGCGTGGGGCAGAATATCATCACTGAGAATGTATTCCTATGGGATCCTTGTGTCTAAATTTCTAGTCCCCTTCTAAAATTTAATGTAAAGAAAACACTTGGAAGAAAAGAAAATATTTATGCAAATATAAAGATACACACATGTTATTCATGCTGCAAGGAACCAGGTAAAATAGAAATTTGCCTTTCCTTGGGTAGAGGTGGTCCACTGAAATCACTGCCATGTTAAGAAATCACTACTAGATCAGAACGAGAGGGGCGCACAGGTCACACAGGCTCCTGTGCTAAATATGAATCGACATGGGCCTTAGGTCAGATCAGTGTTTTTACAGTTAATGGTTTTTATACACTTTTCCCATATTTGGGAGCTACTCTCTGCCCTGATCCAGCTTTCTAGTCCTATTCCCAAGTCTGACACCGTCTTCTCAGATAATACCTGAATGTTAGCTGTCAGGCTCAGGCAAAAATTAGTAAGTTACGGGCCCCTTGGAATATACCTAAAATAGACTTCCTAGCTTCTCCCACCATGAAGACCCCAAATCTCATCTGCTCTATTTTTACCTTTAGGTTCCTGATTATTAAACAATTTGTCCTGCATTATATCTCAATGCTTTTCGGCCACCACGTTTGCAGATGCTATCATTACACCATCCTGACTTTCCTGGGCTGACCTCACCAGCGTGTTCTGGAACCCCCACCTCTCCAGAGCCCTGCCCCACTAGGGAAAGATAGAAACAGGCTGGGGGTGTGGATCCACCTATCAACACCCAAGTTCAGCACAGAAGCAATTACAGAAGCCAGACCTCCCACCTTCTGCACCCTATAGAGATCTTTGGTCCATACTCCCAGAGGGATAAAGAATAGGGAAGCGTCAGTGGAGGGGATGGGATATGGAACTCTGGTGGTGGGAATTGTATGGAATTGCACCCCTCTTATCCCATAATCTTGTTAATTATCATCAAATAACTAATAAAAAAATCACTAGTAGAGAGGTGACAGAATTATCTATTTGTTAATGATCATTAAATAACTATCATTAAATAACTAATAAAGATTATCATTAAATTATTATCATTAAATAACTAATAAAATTATCATTAAATAATTATCATTAAATAACTAATAAAAAAATCACTAGTAGAGAGGACAGAATTATCTATTTGTTAATGACCTACAACTTGTAAAGAGCTGCAAAATAGTTCAAAGATTATGAACAAAATGCCAGATCTGATAACCTGTAAGGTTATGTTGTAGACATGCCAAGTTTTTTGCTATGTCCCTCAAAATAAAAGAACATAAGGCCTTCCCAACCAATTCCAGTGGGAAAAAAAACCAAGCATCTTGAATAATATCTGATCATTGACAGTGTGATCCTTTTAGAACACTGAGTCCCCTGACGAATTTAAAACACAAGTTATAGTTCCCCAATGTGCTCAGATGCTCAAAGCTAAAATTGTCGAACCAAGAACAGCAGAAAACAAAGGCTGAGTAAATATAAAAATTCACCAAAATATTCCAGCCCTTATTCAGACAGTTCAAATTGGATTATGTTCTTAAATATTCAGCACCCTTCATAGTAGCAACTATACCCTTAAAACATGGGGGTTGGGCAGTAGAGCAGCGGGTTAAGCGCACTTGGCGCAAAGCGCAAGGACCGGCATAAGGATCCAGGTTGGAGCCCCCCGCTCCCCACCTGCAGGGGAGTCGCTTCACAGGCGGTGAAGCTGGTCTGCAGGTGTCTGTCTTTCTCTCCCCTTCTCTGTCTTCCCCTCCTCTCTCCATTTCTTTCTGTCCTAGCCAACAACGATGGCTATGACAACAATAACAACTACAACAAGCTCAACAACAAGAGCAACAAAATGGGAAAAGGTGGCCTCTAGGAGCAGTGGATTTGTAGCACAGGCACCGAGCCCCCAGCAATAACCCTGGAAGCATAAAAAAAAAAAAAGTTTCTCTGTCCAACAACAACGACAGCAATGACAACAATAATAACAACAACAACAACAACGATAAACTAGGGCAACAAAAGGGGGAAAAAATAGTCTCCAGGAGCAGTAGATTCGTGGTGTAGATAACCCAGCAATAACCCTGGAGGCAAAAACCAAAAATTAAGTAATAAAAAAAAAAAAAGGTCTTGAAAACATTGTTTAAAAAAAAACAAACACGAGTGTAGTGTAGTTATATAACCTCACAGCTATATATTGTTGGCTTAGCACTTTGTTGTGATTCTACAATTAAGTTTATTCATTGGTATTATCAGGATGTTTACAAATTTCATTCAGTAACCTATACATATTTTCTAAGGAAAAACAAATATTTTTAGAACTGTAGATTGTCATTATAAGTGAAAATGTTCTGTAGCTTTTTTATACGAGTATTTGAATTCTTGATGTCAGGCCAGCCTCCACTTTTACATAATATAAAAACATATGCCTATCAATAAAGGGAACATATATTTAACTTTCAAAAATATTTAATTCCACAAAAATAACCAAGCTTAATATTAGACATTTCTCTAAATGAGAATATGAGTTAGAATAACATGAGCCGTAAGCTAAGGAATGTAACTAATACAGAATTAATTAGAGTAATAAAATATAGCTTGTATTTCTATATTGATCACAGAATATTTGTTCACTTTTAGATATTTACCCAAGAGAACTAAGACAACATCTGCTCAGAAAAATACTTGTACCTGATTATTTGAAGTAGCTTCATTCATAGCAGGTTAAAGCCGGAAGTGCCCTATGTGTTCACGTAAGTAAATAAGAAATTGTGCTATATCCAAGTAATGGAAAAACTATTAGACAATAGAAAGGAAGTTGTTTTTGATCAGTGAAAAACACCAGTGCTATCTCAAGAATATTAGGCAGAGTGAAAGAAGCCTTACATGGAGCTAGAGTGTGATACCATTTTGTAGAATTTGCAAAACTAATTTGGAGTAAACAAACAATTGTTAAGGGCTTTAGGGTACAGGAAATAATGAATTACACAGGGGTGTGTTCACTTTGGAGGATTTTAGAAATGTTCTAAATTGAATTGTGGTAATGACTCCATGATAGTATACATTTGTTATAATGTACTACAGACTTAAGATGGAAGCACTTAGTTATACTTTAAAATGGTAGACTATAAAAAGTTCAAAAAACGGGGGTGGGGCGGTAGCGCAGCAAGTTAAGCGCACAGGATGCGGAGCTCGGAGCTCGAGGACGGGACCCTGGATCTCAGTTTGAGCCCCCAGCTCCCCACCTGCAGGGAGGTCGCTTCACAAGTGGTGAAGCAGGTCTGTAGGTGTCTTTCTTTTCCCCTCTGCCTCCCTTCCTCTCTCGATTTCTCTCTGTCCTATCAAACAACAACAGCAATGACAACAGTAATAATAACTACAACAATAAGGGTAACAAAGGCAACAAAATGTGAAAAATGGTCTCCAGGAGCAGTGGATTTTTTTTTAATATATGTATTTTTAAAATATTTATTTATTTATTTCCTTTTGTTGCCCTTGTTTTATTGTTGTAGTTATTGATGTCTTTGTTGTTGGATAGGACAGAGAGAAATGGAGAGAGGAGGGGAAGACAGAGAGGGGGAGAGAAAGAAAGACAGACACCTGCAGACCTGCTTCACTGCCTGTGAAGTGACTCCCCTGCAGGTGGGGGGCTGGGGGCTCGAACCTGGATCCTTAGCTGGTCCTTGCGTTTTGCGCCAAGTGTGCTTAACCCACTGCTCTACTGCCTGACTCCCTAGCAGTGGATTCTTAATGCGGGCACCAAGCTCCAGCAATAACCATGGAGACAAAATAATATTAATAATAATAAGTAGTATTAGTATTAGTAATACAGTATATTTTATTGTATAACTGATTTTGAATTCTTTCTCCCTCCTCCTCCTCTGACTCCTCTCCTCCTCCTCTCCCTCCTCTGTCTCCTTTTTCTTCTTCTTTCATGGCCACCAGGACTATCACTGGTGCATGATATCTGCACCACAAAGCCACTGCTCCCAGCAGCCAGTTTTTCATTAAAAGAAATTTTATTTGATAGGACAGACAAAACTGAGAGGGAAGGAGGAGACAGAGAGGGAGAGAGGAAGGAAAACGCATCAACTTCACCACTTGTAAAGCTTCCCCACTGCAGGTGGGGAGAAGGGACTTAAAACCTGGTTCCTCATGCTTGCATGTCTGCACGTAACTGGGCGAACCACTGCCTGACCCCCAAATTCTGTTGTTTTTTTTCTCTCCATTTTATACTTCTCAAAAAAAGGAAGCTGGGGAGGTGATTCAGTGCTGAGAGCACATCTTGGCCTTCATAAGGCACTAGGTTGGATCCCCAGGAAAGTATGTGAGGAAATGGTGCCTGGTCTCTCTTTCATTCATATATGTTAAAAACAAAACAGAACAAAACAAACAATCAACAACAATAACAAACAGAACAAACCAAAAAATTCCAATCCTAATCACACAAAAATCCACAACACTTAAAGTCGCCCTGTGGAAAACATAAACACTTAAAACGTACTGGACAAATGGTCTGTGATGGTGAGAGAAACACTGGTTTGACAACTGGCTGGAGAATCGGAAGGTAGTGATTTTTATGACAGCTGAAGGAAGTTTTTTTTTTTTTAAAAGAAATGATCAACTTGTTCAGATGAATGACAAAATTCAATTAAAATAATGGAGCCAACTGAATGGGAACCTGAGTAGTGGTGCCTGGTTGAGTACAAACATCACTGTGTGTGAGGACCTGGTTCAAACCTCCAGTCTCCACCTGCAGGAGTGAAGGAAGCTTCACTAGTGGTGAGGCAGTGCTGCAGAGGGCTCAGGCTCAGGCTTGAGCTCTCTCTCTCTCTCTCTCACTCCTCCATCCCTCTCAATTTCTCTGTCTGATCAAAATAAATAAATAGATAAATCTTAAAAAAAAAATAGAAGAAACAGAATAATTAGTAAATCTATTTTTAGTTTTGGTTTTCACTTCTATACACTGGGTAGTTCACGTAGTTGTCATAAGGTTAACTATGTACAGAGACTCACAGCGGTTCAGTGAATCCTAGCTTCCTTCTGGCCCTTTGTTCCAGCAGTCTTAATGGTGTTGAGGAACCCTGCTGAAGTCTGGGGTCACAATGATGGCAGACCCACTCCCACCCACTTGTGCTATGATGAGAGAAAGCACATCTTAGTTACCTGATTGACTTACGTTTCATTTGCCTAGACAAGTGAGCAATGAAATTTAATAACATCATCAATGCAAAAAAAAAAATAACTTTTTAAAGTTAAGATGGTGCTATTAGTGCTAGAAAAGTGTCTTTGAAAAAGGAAAAAAAGACAATCAAAAAATAAAAAAAGAAAAACAAACCAAAAAGAAAAGTGTCTTTGAAATATGCTGCATAAAACAATGCATTATTTTCCCTTGTGAAAGCTTTGTTTTTAAGGGAACAGTTAAGAGAGACACCCATCCACTAAAACTCTATCACTTAGGACTTGTTCCCTGTGCTATGAAAACCCCATAAATAAGTCGAATAAGCAGCTAACTAGTATGTATCCACTGTTGTTCAAACATGTTAGTCAAATCCACCTTCACTAGCAATAGCTTTTTGTTTTTTCAGCAATATCTCCCCCTCCCCACCACATGGTTATCACTGGGGGCTCGGTGCCTACTGGGGCTGGGTGCCTGCACCAAGAATCCACTGACCCTGGAGGCTATTTTTCCCCTTTTGTTGCCCTTGTTGTTTATCTTTGTTGTGACTGTTATCTTTGCTGTCATTGTTGTTGGATAGGACAGAGACAAATGGAGTGAGGAGGGGAAGACAGAGGGGGGAGAGAAAGACAGACACCTGCAGACCTGCTTCAGTGCTTGTGAAGTGACTCCCCTGTATGTGGGGGAGCTGGGGGCTTGAACCAGGATCTTTAAGCAGGTCCTTGTGCTTTGTGCCATGTATGCTTAACCTGCTGCACTACTACCTGACCCCCCCCAGTATCTTTTCAAAATTGTGTTTTAACTCATTTCAAATGGTCTAAAATCTATTTTCTAATTAGTTTTTGACAAAATGGCTACATAATTTACACAATTAAGATGTTAGTTATCTCCCCCAATGTTCCTAAAAGTCCCCCTTCTAACCTACTCCTTCCCCAGGTCAGCACTAAGCACAGTATATCCCTTAAAACAAAAACCACCTTTTGTTTTGAAGTAACTACAGACTCGAGAAATTACATAAATAATACAGAGTCCTGTAGATCCATCCATCACTCAGCATTTTCCAGTGGTATCCTATAAGATCACCAGGCCCGGTCCATTTTTGAAGGCAGACTTTTCTTGTGTTTACTTTTTATTTTTTTTTTCATGCAAATTAAATTCTGTTGTGTTGAGAAGAGCAGATGCTAGTTTTCCCTCAGATGTCTGCTGTTGTATTTCCATTATTCCAATTTAACCACCCCTCTTACTCCTGCACTGCTTCTCCTAGTCCTACAGTAGGGAGGGAGGGAGGAAGGAGGCAACGAACTGGGGCCATTGTCCAACTCCCTCTTGAGGTTCTAGACTGACTTCTACATGGAAGAATCACAAGAGAAGCAGTCATGTTTCAGGGAGATGAGCAATTATTGGAGAAAGTAAGGACCCCAAAGGAGTAGAAAGTATAAGGCATGGAGCCATGTAGACACTCCCCCACCCCTACCCCCTAAAGAGACAGACAAAGCCCCCCCCCCCCAGGTCTCCCAAACTTTATAGTCCCGCCAGAGGAAGCGCGGGGCCCTCGGGGGACGCACAAAGGCCGAAGCCTTTGTCTTCAGGTGCTCACATCTGCATTTTATGGCCTCGCAAGTCAGGTAGGGAGGGAATGCTGGCGCCTGGATGGGCTTCTGGCCCTGCCCCTGGTGCCTTCTCCTGGCTTCCTGCAGGGTGCAGGGGGAGGGGTGCTGCTTTCCCTGAGCTGCCCTCCAGCAATAGTTTGCTCCTAAGACACCATCACCACCACCACCACCCCCAAGCTACAAGCCACACAGATGGCCCTACAGTCCTCCATTCCTGAATGCTCTAACTTCCCTTCTAGGCCCTAAGTTTGAAAGCGAGCCAGGCGTGTTTGTGCTTCACGGTGTGGTGTTGACACTCGTTTTGCAATGTGCCCGCAGGTAAGGTCCTCCAACCTTCCTCCCTGAACTTGCTCTACTCTTTCTCCACTGGTTTCCCTTCCAGTTTGCAGAGACCCAGCTCTTTGTTGGACAAGAATGTGCAGAGACCTGGGAAACCGCTGGCTGCGTTTACCGAGAGGTCGCCCCCCCCTTCTAATTCCCCTCCCTCGCCTTTGTGCGGTCGCTGAGCTCCCAGCCCGGGGAGGTGAGGGGCGGGGCTTACGGGGCTGCCCGGGGAGGGAGGGGCTCAGAGAGGCCACGCCCCCGGCTCCCGTCCGGCTGGCTCCTCCAGAACGTCTGCGCAAGCGCAGTGACCTGGAGCGTGCGGCCCGCGCAGTGCGCATGCTCCTACCCTGAGCGGTGGAGGAGGGGGGATGCTGAGCACCCGGCGGGGGCTGCTGCCCGCGGGGCCTCCGGGCGCGCCGGCTCCTCCCCTGCGCGCCCTCAGTGGCCCGCGGGGCCCGCGTCTCCCCACCCCTTCCCGGGTTTGCTCCGGTTGTGCACCTCACCTCCGCTCTCCTGCCCCCAGCACCCCCGTCGCCCCGCCCCGCGGGGTCTGGGGCTGAGCGGAGTGGGGTGAGTATCGCTCGGCGCGGCTGCCGGCCTCCGCCCGCACCGGCTCCTCCCGCACCGCGCCGCGCCGCGCCCCCGGGATCGGGCGGGGGAGGGCGGGAAGCGGCCCTGCCCGGAACAAAAGACGGACACGGGCCCGCCGGGGAGGCTCCGGCCGCGTCTCTGAGAGCGGGAAGGGCCTGAGGCACAGCCCTTGCGCCCCTGCTGCACCCCTGCTGCCCCTAGTACCCCTGTGAGCCCCCTGCAGCCCTGCTGCACCCCTGCTGCACCCCTGCTGCCCCCTAGTACCCCTGTGAGCCCCCTGCAGCCCTGCTGCACCCCTGCTGCCCCCTAGTACCCCTGTGAGCCCCCTGCAGCCCTGCTGCACCCCTGCTGCCCCCTAGTACCCCTGTGAGCCCCCTGCAGCCCTGCTGCACCCCTGCTGCCCCCTAACGCCCCTGCTGCACCCCTACTGTGTGCCCCTGCACCCCCCCGCTGAACCCCATGCTGCGCCCCTGCGTCTCCCCCATGACCCTGTCGCACCCCTGCTGTGCCCCTGCACCCTCTGCTGCCCCCTAGCGCCCCTGCTGCCCCCAGCTGCACCCCTGCTGCTCCCTACTCCTCTGCTTGCACCCTTGCATCCCTGCTGCTCCCATTAAGCCCCTGCTGCCCCCTGCACGTCAGCACCCCAGAACCCCAGATGACCCTTGCTGCCTACTACGGTCCCCCTTCTCCCCCTGCGCCCCCTCTGTTCTCCTGCTGGGCCCTGGCTGTCCCCTTCCCCACCACCCCTGCGCCCCTGCTGGTCCCTCTGCCCCTGCTGGACCCTGTACCCCTGCTGCCCCCTGTGCCCCTGCTGCCCCCTGTACCTCAGCTGCCCCCTGTACCCCTGCTGGCCCCTGCTGTCGCCTTGCTGCACCCCTTAGTGCACGTGGGCTAACCAGAGCTCCCGGGCCGCTTGGATGACCTCACCCTCCACGTGGGTAGTTTTCTGCCACCTGTTTACAGCACACAGATAACAAGTCTTTGTCTGGTGTCACCCTTGAAACAAAGGGAATCCAAATGACTGGAGATTTCAGTGTCCCAAGTTCCAAGGTGCTTTAAGATTACTTAAGTATCCTTGGGAATCGCTTAATATTTATAGCTAGCAATTCCTCTCTCCCAATGACATACCAATTCATAGTAGCTGAAATCATAAAGAGGATGTGAGGTAGATGAAGAACTAGTTGACGGACTTATTGAAAGATACTTTGGGGATGGCAATGAAAACTGCTGTCTTTTCAAAATAAACGAAGCCATTTCTCACAGGCCAACCTGAGAGCGCCTTGATTATTTAGCAGGCTCGACTCTCGTTTGATACAGTATTGATTAGGGCCCAGGCTTTACAGTCTTTTTTTTCTTTGCCTTATCTCTACCTTCTTCATTCTTCCTTTCTCCCTTCCTTGCTTCCCTTTCTTTCCTTCCTCTCCCCCCTCCTTTTTCTAAATGTAAACTTTATAGATGCAAATATTTCTACCCGGTAATAAAAGTATTTCTAATTATGATTTCACCACCCGATTTCTAAAAGTTTTTATAATTTTTTTTTTTACCATTGAGCTTGCTTCTTCATTATAAGTTCAATATGATTTTTTTTTTTTTTTTTATTTGCACAGGTCCACTTTAACTCAAACATGTTTACAACTTTAAAAAAACTACAATCTGAGGATGGTCTCCAGTCTTCATTATATTTTACTGGATTGGAAACAGGGTCCGTGTAGGAGTGAAGTACATCACAGACCCCAAAGTAAAAAGACCCTTTTGGGGTTGAAAGTAGATATAAGACTTGCCATTTATGAAGACAGGACTTTGATAAAAACGAACAAATGGTTCCTATTGGGAAAATTAAAATACGACAAACACGAGTTTAAAATTGCTCTTCTTAGTCAAATTGTGGAAGTAGTTTCCATTAATTCTAAACTGGTAAACTGCACTCATCAACGTATATAATGTTACAAAATTACTTCCTAGACCTCTCTTTCCAAGCTCCTTTAAGGCAAAAGATGAAAGTATTTTACCACCTATGGGACCATCAAATATTTTGTGACATGTTAAAACAGTTCCTAATGCATATGCAGTTTTGAAAAAGATAAGTAGCTCCTTAGGAAACCAGTAAAGTTTATATAACTGTGTTGCATAAGACTGTACTTAATTTCGTTATTAAGGTTTTTGAAGCTTAAAGATTTGTTTTGGACCCTGGGGGCTGTGTTTGAATCATAAACACAATTAGAGAACCCAAAGAACACAGCATCAGAAGGATGATCTGTTGTGATCTCTTGATTATCTGGTGCAAGCAAATGTCTTAATGGGCCAAGAAGGCTGGGTATAAAACAGTGGGATGTAGAGGAATGGAAAATACACCTAAATACATCCAAATGAAGGGAGGCTGCTGAAAACTATGCAGGACCATCCCGGCCTTGAAATGTTGAACCTCATAGTTTCCAGGGTACAGGGTCATTGCATATGACAGTCGTGTAGTAATATTAGGAGAATGTTTAGTTGATACCAGGGAGGTAGGTCAGTAGTTAAGAATGAAGTACTTAACATTCATGAGGTGTCTGTTTTTACCTTCAGCTCCACATTTTTCAGAGAAACTCTGGTTCTTTCGATCTCTCTCATTACATAAATACATTTAAATTTAAAAAAAAAAAACCACTTTATTTATTAACGAGAAAGATAGGAGAAGAGAGAGAAAGAACCAGACATCACTCTGGTACATGTGCTGCCAGGGATTGAACTCAGGACCTCATGCTTGAGAGTCCAATGCTTTATCCATTGCGCCATCTCCTGGACCACTAAAAATGTTTTTTTTTTAATCATTTTTATTTTTTGCTTTTTTTTAAAGAATAAAAAAATTATTATCTTTATTTTATTTACTGGGTAGGGTCAGCCAGAAGTCGAGAGGGAAGGCGGTGATAGAGAGGGAGAGACAAACACCTGCAACACTGCTTAACCACTTGCAAAGTATTTCCCCTGCAGATGGGGACTGGGGGCTCGAACCTGGGTCCTTGTGCATTGTAACATGTGCACTCAACCAGGTGCACGGCCACCCAGCCCCTCTAGAACTTTTAAAGCCAACGTCTAGTTTTCAGTGTTTTTCAAAAGGCTCTCAATTATCATACCAGCAATTGTTTATTGATTCTTACATATGGCAGGAGGTTTTTTTATACCTGGTCTCTGAGCACAACGTGACATTGAGGACCCGGGTTCAAGTCCTTGGTTCCCCACCTATAGGTAGGAAACTTCACAGTCACTGAAAGAGGGCAAAAAATAGCTCTCTTTTTCATCTCTCTTACCTTTTATCAAACAGTATGATCCTTCTAGTTTCTGAAGACTTTCAAGATTTCTTTCCTTTGAACTTACGGACCTTATTGACTGTGATTTACTCCGTCTTCCATCTTTTCATCGATACATTCATTTTCCTGAGCATAGGCTTTTCAAGTTCTGTCTTTGTAGGAGTCTTTCCATCATTTCTTTGTCTCCACTTGGTAAATCTATTTGGACTTCAAAATTCAGTTCTTCAAGAATTGAATTCACTTCTTCTGTACTCTCTCTCTCTCTTTTTTTAGATTTCTCTGATTTTCCTGAACATTTTTGACATTCTTTCATATGAAAATCTACACAGCAAAGTGCTAAGATGTAGTTACTGAGAGTGAGTGAATGAAAAGCTTGAGAAAATTCAGAAGCCTCATTAATCTAACCTCGTATTCGATAAAGCCTTTGGGAGAAGAAAAAAAGCATTAGAAGTCCAGTGCGCTATACACTGCGCAACAGAGCCAGGTGGAAGAAAAAAAAGATTAATAGCAGTGTCTCCCATTACAAAAATGTACAACCATGGCCCCCACCCAAATAATGGCAATTGGTGTCATATTTAAAAACACGCTTTCCTGCCATCTATGTTCAGACTATGACTTTCGATACAGTTCCAGACATCTAGTTAATTCTTTAAAAATTTTTTTTATTATCTCTATTTATTTATTGGATAGAGACAGCCAGAAATTGAGAGGGAAGGGGGAAATAGGGAGAGTAACAGAGAGACACCTGCAGCCCTGCTTTACTGCTTGCAAAGCTTTCCCCCTGCAGGAAAAGCAAAGCTTTTCCCTCTGCTTTGCCCCTGCTTTGCCCCCTTTCACCGGGGCTCGAACCTGGGTCCTTGTGCATTGTAACATGTGCGCTCAACCAGGTGCGCCACCACCCGGCCCCATTTAGTTTTTTCTTACCTGTTCAATACTTTTGACAAAGGTCACACACCTTTAGTTCCTGGTTTGGGCCTAATTAGTATATGTGCTGACAGCACCAGGGTTTACAAGTCCCTCTGTCTTAAAGGCAGCAAGAGACTTTGAGCTGGTGGAAAATGTTCACATTTGTACCAGTAGTGGAACAGTTTCTCTTATATGCGTGCATAGAAGTTTTGATTTATGTAATAAAAATAATATATGTGTGTGTGTACGTATATACATATATTTAAAAACAACGATACTGGATTCAGAGAGATTATATACATATTTAAAATTTTTTAAATTTATCATTGAATAGAGATAGAAATTGAGAGAGGAAGGTGAGATAGAGAAGGAGAGAGACAGAGAGACACTTGCAAATTCTACTTCATCACTTGTGAAGCTTTCCCCCTTGCAAGTGGGGACCAGGCGCTTGAACCCGAGTCCCTGCGCACTGAGGTGTGTGTGCTTAACCAGGTGCACCACCACCTGCCTCTTCTGTTTGAGCAGGAAAATATTCAGTTGTTGGATGGCCTGGAAAAGCTGGCCGGTTTAGTTCTGAAGACAGGAACT
Source organism: Erinaceus europaeus (assembly GCF_950295315.1). Classification (NCBI taxonomy): domain Eukaryota; kingdom Metazoa; phylum Chordata; class Mammalia; order Eulipotyphla; family Erinaceidae; genus Erinaceus; species Erinaceus europaeus. The sequence continues at coordinate 7,358,304 of NC_080172.1, forward strand.
AAAAAGGATTTGAGATGTGTAGAATAAAATCATTTAGTCAGATTTTCTTTTTTTTTTACATTACAACTTTAATGTCTGTAGCGTGCATGCTTCTGCTATCAATACATAATTGTAAGTCATAAGTCCTCAGACTTTATTTGGTTGTCTTCTGGTGTCTGTTGCTTTGGAGGAGATAAATGTGGAGGAAATAGTCTGCCTTGATTGCTTTGGAGGAGATAAATGTGGAGGAAATAGACTGCCTTGATTGTTGACTCTGCAGAAGTTGGTTTTTCAGCCTTCTCCCCACCCAACCCCCGTCTTCTTTATTTAAAGTAGTCAAGGAGGCTACCTCTAGGTATAGGTTTTTTTACAAAGAGTTTTCTAGAAGGTGTTGTAAGTTGGGGCTAGGTGGTGGTGCACCTGGTTAAACGCTCTCTCTCTCTCTCTCTCTCTCTCTCTTCAGTGCACAAGGATCCAGGTTCAAGCTCCCGGTCCCCACCTGCAGGGGGAAAGCTTCACGAATGGTGAAGCAGGGCTGCAAGTGACTCTCTGTCTCTCTCCCTCTCTACCTCTCCTCCCCTCTCAGTTTCTCTCTGTTTCTATCCAGTAGTAAATCAATCAATCAATCAACCAATCAATAAAAGTTGAAAGAAAAAGAAAGTGCTGTCTTTTCAACTTGCAGAAATAATTTTTTTTTCCTTGAAGGATGTAGCAAATTTCTAAAATATTATCCAATCTAGAAACTTTTTTCCAGTGTTCTATTTGCTTATGGGTTCAGTTCAGAAAGCCTCTCTGCACTGGGGTTAGTATGTGCTCTCTTCTCTTCCCATCTGTCATTATGCTTTGTTTTCACCTCTGTTCTTGCTCTCCTGTGTGTTTGAAGATCATCGCCTGTGTATATACTAAGACAATTCTAGATTTCTGTTGCCTTTAATTTAGAATTTACGTTTCTCTATGGCTATGTGTTTGAATTCCCTTCCAGATTTTTATTGTCTAGTTACTTTTTTAATCTCAGCTGTTGTACCTACTTCTTATTTCTTGCTTATCCACGGTATTTTTCATTTGTTAAAAACCATATACATACATATGTATATACATATACATACATACACATGCATACACATACATATACATACACATATACATACACATACACACATACATATACACATACATATACATATACATATATACGCATATACATATACACATACACGTACATATACATACACATATATATATATATTCAGGGATATATCTCAGTGTGTTAGAAAACAGGATTTCTGTACCTGAAGCTCCAGAGATCCCAGATTTAATCCCCAGCACCCCCTGAGCCAGAACGGAACGAGGTTCTAGTCTCCCTGTCTGCCTGCTTCCTGTCTGTCCGTCTGTCTCTCTGCCTATCTCTCTACCATCTCTGTCTCCCTCTCATAAGCAAACCTTTAGAAATGACAGATTTATTTTATGAGAGAGACTGAGGCCAGGACACTGGGGTCTTAAACATGCAAGGAACCCACGTCCTTGGCTGCCGATTTTTCTCTTTCAATTGCGAATGCAAAATGGATACTTTTGGAAGTTTCTCCCCTTCTAATTTTCAGCAGAAGCCCATCATGAGAGCAGCCTTTCCCCCGCTGTCTTTATGGCAGTGCTTCCCTTCGTGATTATCCAAGAGCTGCTTTTTGAGCCCTGTGTTGGCTATTTACGTTTGGTTTTCTTGCCTTCACAGAAAGAAACTTGTGTAGAACTCTTCCTCCCAGCATTAGGGTGGAAGGCGACATAACTGAGTGTATGAAGTGTAGATCTTTCCCATATTCAAGAGGGGCCTTCATTCCTCGCCACTTCATCATTTGGACCAGTGTCTAGAATAAAGGGAATAGCTTTGTGTGATTTGCAATGATTTATAACTTACTCTTCTTTTTTTTTTAAAAAAATTCTTTTTATTAATTTTTTTAAAATTATTTTTGGATAGAGGCAGAAATTAAGAGGGAAGGGGGAGATAGAGAGAAAGAGAGACAGAGAGATACCTGCAGCCCTGCTTCACCACTTGTGAAGTTTTCCCCCTGTAAGTGGGGACCAGGGGTTTGAACCCAGGCCCTTGCTCACTGTGGCGCACACGTATCCAGGCGCGCCACTGCCTGGCTCCCTAGTTTACTTTTGTAATGGGCGGAGGAGAAGGCTGTTGGTGAGACTGCTTGTCCGAGGACCCATGCTGCTTCCATAGCTACCTATGGCTGGCTTTTCGCCACAGTATGCGGTCCTCCTCTGGGCTTCACTTGCCTGACTTTGACGATGACTATTAATGACGTTGAGAGAACAGCTTTGAAGAGTTACTAGTGGGCATTGGAAACAAGCTGTGGAGGAAGTATCTGTTGCTCTTTCATTCCGAAAGAAACGTGGACTGGGGGAGGACACGATGTCTCCTTACCCTTTTCTTTACTGGGCCCCCTATTGCCAATTACTATTGTCATAGTAAGTATCAGCTATGCCAATTCCTGTCTGCCTGCCATATTCCACGTGAGACTCTGAGCTAGCGGATGTATTTCAGTGAAAGTCAGGGAGAAAGCTTCCCCTCCACCGGCCAGCTGCTGTCCACACTGAAGCAGCTTCCTCTCTTTTGCTTATTTATTAGACATCTTGGCCCATCCAAGCTGCCAGATGCACTGAAATGCAGGACTTTTTACTGATCCTATCAAAATGGTTTTTGCTTGCTTATTTATTTATGTATTTATTTATTTTTGATGGGGTTTCGCCTCAAAAATACTCTCTGGTGTTAATTACAAATATTTATTTTATGGTCTTCAGCACCAGGTGATTTTTTTTTTCTGGCATGAGCCTAGGATGCCACATTTTAAATTTATATACTGGATGCCTCTTTGCTTTCTAATAATTTGAGAACCTGTGTTCAAAGACCCTTTAGGTAGGTGGGTGATTCATCTAAACAAGCTCAAGGGGGGCCTGGTGGTGGCACACCTGGTTGAGCGCACATGTTACAGTGCACAAGGACCCAGGTTCGAGCCCCTGGTCCCCACCCGCAGCAGGAAAGCTTTGGGAGAGGTGAAGCAGGACTGCAGGTGTTTTTCTGTCTCTCTCCCTCTCTATCTCCCCTTCCCTCCCAATTTCTGGCTCTCTCTATCCAATAACTAAATAAAGATAACAGAATAACAAGGTCAAGGCATATTGTTGTAAGAGTAAAGCGCTTCCTTTGTTAGTAATTGCAGGACTTTTTTGTTTCTTTTTTCCTTTATTTTATTTTATTTTATTTTATATTTTTATATTACAGAATTACATGTTGATAGGAGTTTGACTCCACACCATTCCCACCACCATAGTTCTGAGTCTTCACTCTCCCCACTGCGAGCCACCACAGTTCCCCTAAGGCTGTGGATACGGGCCGACCATCTTCTCTACAACTGTCTGTCCACATTTACACATAGCTGCCCCCTTCTTTTCCTGATCCAATCTTTTCTTCCCCTCCAAGCCACTCATGACATCACAACACCTTCATCCTCTCCTTTTTTTCTCTCTCTCTGGGTGCTTCTTCTTCTAGCGTTTGCCTCTCTGGGTGCTGATGGAGCTGGAGTGCAGAGTCCTCTTATCTTCATCCTGTCACTTCTCCCCCGCTGGGAGTCTGGATCAAGGTTGTTTATGGGGAGCAGAAGGTGGGAGTTCTGGCTTCTGTAGCTGCTTCTCCGCTGAGCTTGGGCGTTGACAGGTCGACCCATACTCCCAGCCTGTTTCTACCTTTCCCTCGTGGACCAGAGCTCTGGAGATGCGAGGGTCCAGGACACATTGGTGAGATCATCTGCCCAAAGAAGTCAGGATGGAGTCATGGTAGCATCTGTAACTTGGTGTCTGGAAGGTGGCATGACCAAAGTTGAAACAAGATGGATAATGATCAGGAACCAAAAAAGTAGGACCAGAGCAGATGAGATTAGGGATTTTTAGAGTAGAAGAAAGAAAGCTAAGAAAACCATTTTAGGCATGTTCCTGGGGGCACACAACTATAGTAGTTTTGCTTGAGTTTGGTACCTAGCCTGAGGTTGAATGAGAATATTGTCTGAACTACAGGACTTTTTTTTTTTTTGCCAGAGCACTGTTCAGCTCTGGCTTATGGTGGAGTGAGGGATTGGACCTGGGACTTGACTGAGCCTCAGGCATGAGAGTCTGTTTGCATAGCCATTATGCTATCTACCCCACCCTTTAAAAAAAAAAAAAAGTCTAAATCTAAAGGGGCCAGGTGGTGGCGCTCCTGGTTAAGCACACACATTACAGTATGTAAGGCTCCAGGTTCAAAGCCCCTGGTCCCCACCTGCAGGGGGAAAGCCTCACAAGTGGTGAAGCAGGGCTGCAGGTGTCTCTTTGTCTCTTTTCCTCTCTATCACCCCCTTCCCTCTCAATGTCTTTAAATAAATAACTGTTTAACAAGAGCAAGACTAGCCAAGTAGATATCACTTAAACTTTAAGATCCTTAATTTCTCTGTTTCTCTTCTTTTACTTACACTAATAGAAAAAGAGATAAATAGTTTAGGATGAGATAAGTCAGAATTAGTCTTTAAAAATTTTTTAAATTTATTATTATTATATTCCCCCCCATTTTGTTGCCCTTGTTGTTGTTGCCATCACTGTCATTGTTGTTGGATAGGACAGAGAGAAATGGAGAGAGGAGGGGAAGACAGAGGGGGAGAGAAAGACAGACACCTGCAGACCTGCTTCACCGCCTGTGAAGCAACTCCCCTGCAGGTGGGGAGCCGGGGGCTGGAACCAGGATCCTTGTGCTGGTCCTTGCGCTTTGCGCCACGTGTGCTTAACCCGCTGCGTCACCGCCTGACTCCCTTTACTTATTGTTAATAAGTAACCTGACTCCCTGAATTAGCCTTTTTTTTTTTTTTACTGAGAGTTCACTTATGTCCTGAAGTCACTTGTAGCCTGAAATGAAGATTGCTTAAATCTGGAAACAAAGGCAATTTATCTGTGTCAGGTTTCTCATTTTCAAAATAAGGATTGTTTTTGCAGTATTGTGTAATAATCTATAGTTATGGTTATTTCCATCTTTTATCATAATTTCAAACATCTCATAAAACTTTCATCAAGATTCTAATTTCTGCGCAGCTCTACTAGTTTCTGAGCTTGGTAGAGGATTGCGTGCACACACACACAGAGAGAGAGAGAGAGAGAGAGATAGGATTAGGAGGAGAGATTGACCAGATTTTGCTCAGTCATACGCAGTCTGAGGTGGGAATTAAATTCAAGGCCTCAAGCCTTCAAGAAATAAGCTTTACTTGCTAAATCACCTCCTTGACTCTGTATTTTTTAATTCATTGAAATGTTCTTTCTTGAGCAAAGAGACAATAATTAATGCCAATGCTATTTCATTATGGTACTTAATGATGGTTTGAATTGAGATGTATATCCGTTTACTTATAGTATGGTTCCTAATTTTGTAATCAAGCTCTAAATGTTCGTATTATTGTATGTAACATCCTTCAGCAAAAGCCTAGTCCTCAGATAATTTTAAAAGTACTCAGCCAAATATTAATCAGCGCTTTGATGTTCAGTCCTCTTGCTAGTGGCAGGGAACTGTTAATTACATAAACTGTGGTTACTGAATACAATTTTATGTTCCGGCTAGCATTTTGAATAGTTCAGTAAACTTCAAGTGACTGGAGGGCTTATGGAATGGAGTGTTTTTACTTAGCTTAATTTCCTTATTAAATGAGGATTTGTTTGGGATTTATAAAAATTCTAAAATATTGTTAGTATTCTTTATGAATTAAATCAAAATTTTCTTTGATTGTTGTCTCTCTTTTAATACATGTCAGAGACATCCTTTTGTTGGAAGCACTATGTCTCTGGTCACTGCTATTAGTTTTTCTGTTCCAGCTTCCCATCCTCTCCTTAAGTGATGAGATCTTCTCTTGTTGTCTGTGCAACAGACAAGCATAGTCCCTGCCCACTGGTCATAGCTGCCTTTATCATCTTGTCAAGGAATCCAAGGCTGTGTCTGGCTTACTAGGAATACATATATTAACTTATTAGTAATGGTTCCTGATGGACTGTACATCACTTAGCAAACTGCTTTATTCAGTTACTGTTTACCACAAGGGTTATTATCCCTGGGGCTCGGTGTCTGCACAGAGAAACCACATTCCTGGTGGCCACTTTTTTTTTCTTTATTTGATAGGACAGAGAAATTAAAGGGGTTGGGGGGGAGATAGAAAAGGAGAGAAACGGTTGTATTGCAGCGGGTGCAAAGCTCAAGGACTAGCATTAAGGATCCCGGTGGAGCTCCCTGGCTCCCCACCTGCAGGGGAGTCGCTTCACAAGTGGTGAAGCAGGTCTGCAGGGGTCTGTCTTTCTTTGCCCCTCTCTCCATTTCTCTCTGTCCTATCCAACAACAGTGACATCAGTAACAATAATAATAACTACCACAACAATAAAACAACAAGGGCAACAAAAGGGAAAAAACTAGCTTCCAGGAGCAGTGGATTTGTGGTACAGGCACTGAGCCCCAGCAGTAACCCTCGAGGCAAAAAAAAAAAAAAAAAAAAGAAAGAAAGAAAAGGATAAAAACAGAGAGACACCTGCAATACTTGCTTCACCACTTGTGAAGCCTCCCACCTGTAGGTGTGTGTTGGGGCTCGAACCGGGTCCTTGCATATGATAACGTTAGCGCTTAACCATGCCCAGCCCTCTCTAGGCTACTCTTTATATGCTCAATTCCATGTCCACAGCTTAGGTTGAAAGTTCCACAGTGGGGGTCTGGCGGTAGCACAGCGGGTTAAGCGCACATGGCGTGATGCAGAAGGACCGGCATAAGGTCCGGGTTCGAGTCCCCGGCTCCCCACCTGCAGGGGAGTCGCTTCACAAGCAGTGAAGCAGGTGTGCAGGTGTCTATCTTTCTCTCCCCCTCTCCGTCTGTCTTCCCCTCCTTTCTCCATTTCTCTCTGTCCTATCCAACAACTACATCAATAGCAACCATAATAATAATAACCACAACAATGATTAAAAAAAAAAAAAGTCCGCAATGTCTCGGTTTTCCTCTTCAGGCATTTCTCTTCTTTAACCGCAGTGGCTCTTAACCATTTTGTAATATGCATTATTCTTCGTGACTGCCATATTCTCCCAGCCCTTTTGCCTCTCTCTCTCTTTCTCTCTCTCGTTCTTGGATTTATAGGTCCTTAGTATCAGCCTTCTACTAGCATCCTTTTGTTTCCCATCTAATCTGTACCACTGAGCTGTTCTCAGTACCCCTCCCCTCTCCCCCTTTTTTTCGGCCTGCAGGGTTATCGCTGGGGTTTGGTGCCTGCACTGCGAACCCGCTGCTCCTGTGGCCATTTCCCCCATTGTATTGGATAGGACAGAAAGAACTTAAGAGCGGAAGAGGAGATGGAGAAGGAGAGAGGAAGACAGACACCTGCAGACCTGCTTCGAAGCTTGTAAAGCATCCCCCCGTGGGCGGGGAGTGGGGGCTTGAACCTAGATCCTTGCATAAGTCCTTGCACTTAGTACTGCTGGGTACACCACCTCCCTGCCCCCTCCATTCCATTTGTTTATTCCATCCTTTTCTTTCCACTGAATCAAAATGACAGAACATCAGTTTTGTACACTTGCTCATTGTTACCTTCTTTGCTATTTTTCCTCCTTGGGGGCTAAAGGTAATTATAGTATCTGTATGTAGCAGAGTGCTACCCTCCAATTCAGGGTCTCCAGCCAGTGCTTGACTTTTACTTCTCCCTCTCTTTTCGGGAGGGAGGGGTCATGGTTTACAGTACAGTTGTTGACATATGGGTACAACTTGCCATCTCATTATGATAGGTGTCTGTCAAACAGTGTCACTCCCAGCCTAGTTCCCTTTCCATCATTGTATACTAGGATGACCAACAGCCTTTAGCCCCAGGGGCCAACTTCTCCCTCCCCCTGAGTCCTTTACTTTGGTACAATATACTAAACCCACTTCTTTTTTTTCAGGGGCTCGGTGCCTGAACCATGAATCCACTGCTCCTGGAGGCCATTTTTTCCCCTTTTGTTGCCCTCCTTGTTGTGGTTATTGTTATTGATGTCATTGTTGTTGGATAGGACAGAGAGAAATGGAGAGAGGAGGAGAAGACAGAGAGGGGGAGAGAAAGCTAGACACCTGCAGACCTGCTTCACTGCTTATGCTGCGACTACAAGAGCAGTTGGGGAGCCTGGGGCTTGAACCGGGATCCTTACGCGGGTCCTTGCACTTTGTGCCATATGTGCTTAACCCCCTGCGCTACTGCCCCACCCCCTCTCAATTTCACTTCTGTCTTTTAAATGCCACCCTTTCCTTACCTCACCACTTCCAGTTCTGCATTAGTTCTGCATTAACTCCCTTTCTCTTTTAATTAAAAAAAAAATTTAAAATATTTATTTATTCCCTTTTGTTGCTGTTGTTGTTTTATTGTTGTAATTATTATTGATGTCATTGTTGTTGGATAGGACAGAGAGAAATGGAGAGAGGAGAGGAAGACAGCGGGGGAGAGAAAGACAGACACCTGCAGACCTGCTTCACCACCTGTGAAGTGACTCCCTGCAGGTGGGGAGCCGGGGGCTTCTCTTTAAATTTTTTATTACCTTTATTTCCTGGAGAGAGACAGCCAGCAATTGAGAGGGAAGGGAGAGACACAGAGGGGGAGAGGTAGAGAAACACCTGCAGCACTTATTTACCACTTGTGAAGCTTTCCCCCTGCAGGTAGGGACCAGGGGCTTGAACTTGCGTCCTTGCACACTGTAATGTCAGTGCTTAACCAGGTGCGCCACCACCTGGCCCCATTGTTCATTCTCTTTTTACCTCTTTCTTCTCACTGTAGTCCGTCTTGTCTTCCCCTACATAAGAAAACAAGAAACCTCCCCAACACCCATGTTCAGCGGGGAAGCAAGTACAGAAGCCAGACCTCCCACCTTCTGCATCCCACAATGACCCTGGGTCCATGCTCCCAGAGGGATAGAGAATGGGAAAGCTATCAGGGCGGATGGGATACGGAGTTCTGGTGGTGGGAATTAAGTGAAAGTGTACCCCTCTTATCTTATAGTCTTGTCAATATTCCCATTTTATGAATAAAAATAAAAAATAGGGGGGTCTGGTGGTAGCACAGCGGGTTACGCGCACTTGGCCCAAAGCGCAAGGACCCGCGTAACGATCCCGGTTCAAGCCCCTGGCTCCCCACCTGCAGGGGAGTCGCTTCACAGGCGGTGAAGCTGGTCTGCAGGTGTCTATCTTTCTCTCCCCCTCTGTCTCCCCTTCTCTCTGTCTTATCCAACAACGACATCAACAATAGTAATAATAACTACAACAAGGTTACAACAAGGGCAACAAAAGGGGAAAAAAAATAGCTTCCAGGAACAGTGGATTCATGGTGCAGGAGCCCCAGCAATAACCCTGGTGGCAAAAAAAAAAAAAAAAAAAGAAAGAAAGAAAGAAAGAAAGAAAGAAAAGAAAACAAGAAACATCTGTGATCATTAGACTTTGTCTTCCTTAATCTGGGCCCGGTTGTGAAAAACTGTGTCTCGTCCTCAAATGACGTTCCTTCAGTTGCAGGGCCAAAGAGACTGTTGTCCTCTTCATAGCCAATATTCTGTGCTGTTCTCACACTGCACTGTAGTTCCTTTAGGATGTTGCTTCAGTCACTAGCTTTCTGTGGAATTTTCATCTTTCTCCTCTCTGCCAATCCCTTTGCTTAGTTTAAACTCATATTTGAATAGCTTTTTTTAGGAAAAAAAAAACAGTATCTGGCCTTAAGTCTATGTGCTGCTGCTGTGACCATTTTACACATTTATTTATTTATTTATTTATTTATTTATTTATTTATTTATTTTTGCCTCCAGTTACTGCTTGGGGCTTGGTGCCTGTACCACGAATCCACTGTACTGGAGGCTATACCCCTGTTGTTTATCGTTGTCGTGATTATTATTATTGTTGTTATTGATGTCATTGTTGTTGGATAGGACAGAGAGCAATGGAGAGAGCAGGGGAAGACAGAAGGGGGAGAGAAAGACAGACACCTGCAGACCTGCTTCACCGCCTGTGAAGCGACCCTCCTGCAGGAGCCTCCTGCCGGGGCCTCCAACCGGGATCCTTACGCCGGTCCTTGAGCTTTGCGCCACGTGCGCTTAACCCGCTGCTCTACCGCCCGACTCCCCTGCACTTGTTTTTTGATCAATCTTTTTGAAGAAGTAGCCTGTAAGGTTTTCACCATTTCCTTACTTTGTCTTTCCTGTCCACCCTCGTAAACCTGGCTTCCCTTTCTCCTGCTGCTAGTCCTGTTCATGATGGCATGAATCAAACGCTTTCATTTTCTAGTTCCTTGGGTGCTTTCTTGAAGGATAAATCAATGTCTCCTTGTGTCTTAATACTATTGGTTGTTAGCTATTTTCTATTTCCTCGGAACCTTCATCTGTGAAGTCTGCTGGCCCAGTCCTTTTTAGGATCTCCTAAAGCTTGGCTCTCTGTTCCCCTTCTCTCCCATCATCCTTTAAATACTGATGTTAAGAAAGTTTCTTGCTGAACATACTACTCTTTCCGTTGTGTACAGAGGGCCCTCACTTTTTTTTTTTTTTTTTGGTAAATGTGCCTTAAACAATCTGTTGCAAATTATAGAACCACAGGCACAGAAATATAAAGTTTACTGTAAACTCGCCTGGCCCACCAGAACTATATTAGGAATTCTGTGGTATGGATTCTAACTATAGACCTTTGCTCTCATGGTTTCATTTGTCTCGTTTACACAGACAACTATAAATTTTGTTTTAAATTATACTCTTAAAGACTTACTTATTTTTATGAGTGGAGAGAGAGGTAGAGAGACCCCAGAGCACTACTCAGCTCTGGTTTACGATAAGTGTCAGGGATTGAACCTGGAACCTTGGAGCCTAAGATACACGTCACTCTAAAATGTTATCTCTCCCTCATTCGCCCCCAGCCCAGTTTAGAAAGGTCTTAAGTATTCGCTTCATCAGTTAAAAAGGTGTCTTCTTCCTCTTCTCTTTCATTGCTTGGGTTCAAATCCTCCTAAACTTTTTACACAGACCAGTGCAACGACTTCACACTATTCTCCCTGCTGTCAGATTCCTGTCTTTAGGATAGAACTTCCCTTTCATCCTCCATAGAGTCCCCAGTGACTTACACTCACTTTCGCAAGTCCACGTGCAGTTTCTCTCCTGATGGAACAGTTCAGACTCTTGCATGGCACGCACTCCTCTGCCAGCCCTCTTTTCCCCAGGAGATGCTTCTTATACCCACTCCAGTTTGTGCATGTTTCTAATATTGTGCATACTTTACAGAGAAGCCCACTTTCCCATTGAATTCAGTTAGAGTTGAGCAGCTAATTGAAGAAGTTGATTAAAGCCAAGAGGTAAAAATAAAACAGGGAAAAATGTTTTACTTCAACTTTGAACATATTAAAGGTATTTGCCAAGTTTTTCCTGTATGACCAAATCATTTACTTTTACTTTGAGTACTTGATTGGAATTCATTTCTCATTCTGTTTTTCAGATAAATGTTTATTGATTTAAGATGGGGTTTTTCATGGCTTATTGCTTTTTCTTTTCTTTTTCTCTTTTGTTTTCCTTTCTTCTTCTTCTTTTTTTTTTTGCGCAAAGAAGTGAACCTAGGTCCTAATTTTTTAGTTTATATTGTTTTGGGAAGTGCGTGGAAGATAACAGAAAAGGTGAACAGAGAGAGGGAAAGAGAGCAGGAGAGACACTCAACACCATCTCACTGTCTGAAGTTCAGCTGGTGTTACCTTTGGTGCTCTCTTGTGGCGCCTGGAGTCCAAGGCAGGACTAAATAAAGGGAAAGGCATATGTTTTACCTGTTGGACCACCTCCTTGGGTCCTATCTGCTCATTCTTCACTAAGCTGAACTCAAAATGCATTGCCCAGATTGTTGCTCGTTTTGTTTTTGTCACAAGATTTGTCACTGGGACTTGACTGCTCTCTGCCGGGAGCCAAAATCTTAGCTAAGTCTCTCACATAACCGGTGAGCAGACATTCCGATCATTGTGAGCGGACATTCCGATCATTGTAACTGCGATTACCACCTAACTGTTTGGAAAGTTGCTCACCCACCTCCCTCCCCCACTACCTTAGCAGAACTTCCTCCTTGTTTGTGCATAAATTGTGACTGCAAGATAAAATTTTCAGAGCTTGATCAGAAACCTGTCTTGCTCTCATTCTTCGTGTCTCTTGTCCCCTCCATTCTCTCGCCCCCTACCCTAGGTTTCCGTCGATAACCCCGCAGGCCGGGGCACCTGGCACCCGACGTGGGACCTTTTTGGGTCTGGGGTCCGAGAGAACGTCGCTCCCCGATGGTCGACCAAGGAGCATAGGACCGCCACTTCAGAGAAGGAGTGAGTGAAGGTTCGCATTGGATCGCCGCTCTAGCCCAGAGTGAGTGAAGACCCGCGTGGTGATCGCCGCAGATTCGCCCGTCTGTGAGATTGATCCGTTTTGAGGTAAGAAAGAGCGACGCAATTATGGGACAAGCATTGAGTAAACATGATTTGTTGCGTAAGGGCCTCAAAGAGTCCCTCAAGACATGAGGAGTAAGGGTTAAGAAAAAAGATCTCAAGAAGTTTTTTTTTATTTTGTGAGTGATGTTTATCCGTGGTTCCCCTTAGAAGGGACTATTGATGAAAAAAGATGGGCCAGAGTAGGAAACTGTTTAAGAGATAACCTTCTGTTTGTGAGTCTGTCTCTATTCCCATGCCTGATTCAGGAGACCCCATCCCTGAGGCTCCTGCTGAGTCTCCTCCTGTTAAGATTTACCCCTCTTTGACAACCTTAAGACCCCCCGCCAAAGATGGGCCTGATGATAGTCTTTCTCCTGAAGAGGCCTTATCCCTTGATGAAGAGATGGCCAAATATCATAGTCCTGACTGGCCACCCCTTTGCTCTTCTTTGTCCAGACCGCCTCCCTATGCCACCACCCCTCCATTTTGTGCTCCGGTCCTCGACTTGGTTGACACCACCAAGGCTAAAACTCAACTAGCACAAAAAACAGCTTCCCTTAGAAAATTAGTAGAAGAAAAACGAGACCATTTACAATTAGTTAAAAAACTGTGGGCTCTTGATTTGGCATTATCTTAAAACTAGCCAGCAAAAAAAAAAAAAAAAAAAAAAAATCCAGGTTTTCCCTCTGGCTACCACCAGAGCTCTAACTTAAAAACTATTAATCAGAGAACCAGTACACACTTTTGATAGAAATTTAATGATTTGTTTCTTTAAAACTCTAAAAATGTACCTTAGCCCAGAAAAAGAATTTCAAAGATTTTTTTCTCCGCACGCAGTAAACTAAGCCCGCCTGTTCCATCCGTGCAGCCAATCACGGCACAGAGCAAAGACTGCAGTGAATCATTCCCTAGCCACAAAGGCCCCTCCTGGTGGGGGGGGGGGGTGTAGAGGATGGAGTTAAGAATCCAAAATCCAAAGCGGTTTTTCAAAGGAAAAAATTTTTTTTCACCAAAAATGTCTGTTTTAAGTCTGTGCTAACCTTGTTTTCACTAATATGTGTTAACCCTCCAAAATAATAGAGTTTGCTTTAAGTTTTAAATAAGATTTAGTTAAGCTAAATGTGGTTTTAAAGATCCCAACTCATAAAGTTGGCACACCTTTACCAAAGTAAAATAGAGGACAGTTTCGTCCTTCTGATAGCTAATATCAGCATCAATTCATTAGTTAAAAGATTTTCTGAGATCTCTAGGCATGGTAAAATGCCCCTGCAGTCTCTCTCCCTCTTGTGAGAATTACAAACCTTAACAGCACCCCAATGCCAACTGCCACTGTTTGTTAATTTGTTAGTTCCATGCTTGAAATGGCTTTCTAGTGGCCCAGTCAGTGTAGAGCAGTGGCCTTGCCAGGAAAAAAGGGTTAAACATCGTATTCCTGGCCTGATAAAAAATTTTCATTTGGTAGATGTGATTCAACAAAATTATTTAGAGTAAAATGGTCATCTAAAAGAAATGTTAACAGTAAAAATTTATTTGAACATTTCAGCTATGAGGTTTATCTTAGCTTTTTAAGTTACCTATCCAAATCAAAATGAAATATCAATTAAGTTGTGCACCCACCCTTATTCATAGCTGCCCTAAGGGTGTGATAGCTTTGTGATAAGGAAAGATCCTGACAAACAAAGTTTAACATTTTACTTAAAATTGTTTAAGTGATTTCAAAAAAAAAAAAGCTTTTAAAATACTTTCTCAACTAAACAGGCAAAACTGGCTTGGGTTAGTAAAAGATAACACAATGGTTATGTTAATTATCTAACGCCAGAGGCTTTTGCTTTGATAAATGAGGTTTAATTTAAATGAGATATGTAAAAAAAAATTTCATCAGTTGGTTCTGAAGACGACCAGAGGACCAGACGTGCTGTGTTTCTTCCCCTAGACATCACATCCACTGACCGCTTCCCTTAGACTTGCTGGTGGCGCACTAGGACACTTTGATGCCCCATATGGGACCCCTGATTAGTCTTTTGTTAATGATTACCTTGGGACCCTTTATTTTTAATAAGATTAATGGCTTTATAAAACAACAAATTGACTCCTTGGCATCGAAACCCTTACAAATATATTATCACAGACTTGATTTGGCTGACAGAGGCTTGGCTGAACCTGAGGGTGACACACCTCTTTTAGGAGCTGCATAAAACTCAGATTTATGCACACCAGCCTTGGCATGGCGTGGGCACCGGTAAGGGGTGCAGGGCTAAGCACTGTAGGGGGAAGACCCTATAGTCCGCCTCTGAGTCCCCCGTGAAGCAAACCTGATTTGCATGGAGGTTGGTGTCAGTCATCAGAACTCTTTGCAGCGAGTTTTTCTCACCTTAGAAATAGTGGCTCTTCCTTCTCTCCCCAAAAAGACACCAAGAGTCGTATAAGATGCGGGAAGATCAGTTCTATATTTACCCCGAGGGAGAAATCAGGTCAATACTTCTCCCCTCTGGTTAATGCCCGCTTATCTCTTGATAAGATTCCTAGCTTTTACCCTCAATTGCCGCCTCACTTAAATTGTAAAAAGGGAGGACATGCCGGGAGCCAAAATCTTAGCTAAGTCTCTCACATAACCGGTGAACGGACATTCCGATCATTGTGAGCGGACATTCCGATCATTGTAACTGCGATTACCACCTAACTGTTTGGAAAGTTGCTCACCCACCTCCCTCCCCCACTACCTTAGCAGAACTTCCTCCTTGTTTGTGCATAAATTGTGACTGCAAAATAAAATTTTCAGAGCTTGATCAGAAACCTGTCTTGCTCTCATTCTTCGTGTCTCTTGTCCCCTCCATTCTCTCGCCCCCTACCCTAGGTTTTTGTGATACAGACATAGAGACATTGAAAGGGAAGGGG
The DNA here is from genome assembly GCF_950295315.1 of Erinaceus europaeus. NCBI lineage: Eukaryota > Metazoa > Chordata > Mammalia > Eulipotyphla > Erinaceidae > Erinaceus > Erinaceus europaeus. The sequence goes on from NC_080172.1 coordinate 7,373,648, forward strand.
GAGATGACGTGCAAAAGAAAAGGAGAGACACTGCTTCACTATTCATGAGACTTTTCTCCTGCAGATGGGGGCCAGAGGTTGAAGGTGACCCCTTGCTCGAGGTAATGTCCACTCTGCCTGGTATGCCACCCCCAGGACCCCTAATTTTTGCTTTAAATGCATGCTTTGGTTAAATCTAAGAACTCAAGCCAGTTATGTAGCAATCTGAGTACAGAATCCTTGATTTCTGTGGTTTCCCTACACTCCACAGAATTGCTTCAGTCACATGTCCGTAACCTGGTTCAGTGATAGCTGTTTTCTTCCTATTATAAAGACTTTGCGCATGCCATTAAATCACGGAAATAGCTATTGTTTTCTATTTTAGATTTAAAAATTATATTTATTTTATTTACTGCACAGAGTCAGCCAGAAATTGAGAGGGAAGGGGTGATAGAGAGGGAGAGATAGACATCTGCAACACTGCTTCACTGTTTACAAAGCCCTGCAGGTAGGGACTGGCGCTCAAACCTGGGTCCTTGCACACTGTAACATGTGTGCTCAACCAGGTGCGCCACCACCCGGCCCCCAGTTCTCCCTTCCTTTCTTTCTTTCTTTCTTTCTTTCTTTCTTTCTTTCTTTCTTTCTTTCTTTCTTTCGTTTTTAAATGTTTTTTTATTTTTATGTATTTAAAATTTTTTTGCCTCCTGAGTTATTGCTGAGGCTTGGTGCCTGCACTACGAATCCACTACTCTTAGAGGCTATTTTTGTTGCCCGTATTTTTTATCCTTGTTATTATTATTGTTGTTGTTATTGCTGTTGTATGGGACAGAGAGCAATTGAGAGAGGAGGGGAAGACAGAGGGGTGGAGAAAAAGATAGACACCTGCAGACCTGTTTCACTTGTGAAGCGACTCCCCTGCAGGTGGAGGTCCGGGGGCTGGAACCGGGATCCTTATGCCAGTCCTTGTGCTTTGCACCATGTGCACTTAACCTGCTGTGCTACTGCCCAGCACCCCCAATTGTTTCTTTTCTTACCTAAATTCTGTTGATTGGGTTTGTGTAACATTGAATTAAGTTTTATGATAGGAGAGCAGTGGCCTTTCCTGATTAGTATGTTATAGCTCTGAGTCCTTCTACACAGGGAATGGGCATTGCCTCAGTCAATCTGGTAAAACTGGTGGAATGGCCTATATGACCATAAAGTGAATTTCTACTATAATCATTTTGTTGTTTATCTATTTTCTGTCATTTCAGTGTATGAGCTCTTATAAGGCACAGGCTACATGTTTATTTCATTTTTACATATACCTGTTAACTGTGTGCCGTGCTTAGTGCCTAGTAGATAGTCATTATGTATGAATGGCCAAGTTCTTACATAGCTTGTACTAAATTTAAATAATCAGAACATAGGATTAGGATTTAGTTAGTGCAAACAAATCATTAACCCAGGGGCTTGAATCTTTTGTGCTTGCCTTCTTTTTAAAAAGTATTTATTGCCTTTTGTTGCCCTTATTGTTTTATGGTTGTTGTCGTTGTTGGGTAGGACAGAGAGAAATGGAGAGAGAGGAAGACAGAGAGGGGGAGAGAAAGACAGACACCTGTAGATCTGCTTCACCGCCTGTGAAGCGACTCCCCTGCAGGCGGGGAGATGGGGGCTTGAACCCGGGTCCTTGTGCCGGTCCTTGCACTTTGTGTCACGTGTGCCTAACCCACTGTGCTACCACACGACTCCCTCTTGCCTTCTTAAGATTACTTTCTCTCTTTTAACTGAGAAATGGGAAGAACACTGAGCTTTGGTTGTGTGTTGATTTAACAGCAATGGGAAGTGTCGAGCATAATGCTTGGGATAGCAAGCCGTCAGGAAGTGCCAACTGTCTTGATGATGCTTATCAGTAACACGGAGAATGTGGACATTCATTTGGCTGGTCTAACTTTTCTCCTGGATAGAATTGAACTACCTGGGAGTAGGCGGTAGAGCAGCAGGTTAAGCATAGGTGGCGTAAAGCGCAAGGACCGTTGTAAGAATCCCAGTTCGAACCCCCGGCTTCCCACCTGCAGGGGAGTCGCTTCACAGGCTGTGAAGCAGGTCTGCAGGTTTCTATCTTTCTCTCCCCTTCTCTGTCTTCCCCTCCTGTCTCCATTTCTCTCTGTCCTATCCAACAACAACATCTAACAATAACAATAATAACTATAACAATAAAACAAGGGCAACAAAAGGAAATAAATAAAGAATTGAACTACCTATCTGTTACTATCTCATTTTAAAATCCTCTTTTTTTTTTTTGCTTCTGGGTTATTGCTGGGGCTCGGTGCCTGCACCATGAATCCATTGCTCCTGGAGGCTATTTTTTTCCCCTTTTTTGCACTTGTTGTTTTATCATTGTTGTGGTTATTATTATTATTGTTGTTCTTGATGTTATTGTTGTTGGATAGGACAGAGATCCTTGAGCCAGTCCTTGCGCTTAACCTGCTGTGCTACTGCCCGGCCCCCTTAAAATAATCTTTCTATAAACATTGTTTCATGTTTGGACAGATTCATAAAACAAATATGTGGGTAATCCTTGATTTGCCACATTTGCAGACACAATAAGGTAGATAACTAGTTAGGTGATCGTAAAATTACACCTTTGAAGAACAAATACCTTCCGACTTCAGAACATCATTTGTTAGTGTGTTGAACTTTTTAATATAAAGTGTGAAGAACAGCTCAGCTCTACTAATTACTGTTCAACTACTTAACAACTTAGGTAAGGGGCCGGCAAAATAGCCCATTTGGATAGCGTACTCCTTTGCCATGTACAGAAGCCAGATTCAAGCCTGTCTGCCGCCTCACTGGGAGAAGCTTCAGTGCTGGTTTTTTTATTTTATTTTAATTTTAATTTATTTTCCCTTTTGTTGCTCTTGTTTTTCATTGCTGTTGTAGTTATTATTGTTTCCATTGATGTCGTCGTTGTTGGATAGGACAGAGAGAAATGGAGAGAGGCGGGGAAGACAGAGAGGGGGAGGGGAAGACAGACACCTGCAGACCTGCTTCACCGCCTGTGAAGTGACTCCCCTGCAGGTGGGGAGCCTGGGGCTGGAACCGGGATCGGTATGCCGGACCTTGTGCTTTGCGCCACGTGTGCTTAATCTGCTGCTACCGCCCGACTCCCTTCAGTGCTGTTTTGAGTAGGTTGTTAGGAAGAATTAGCTCAGAAGTAGTAATATACATTTAAGCTTAGGGAAACTAAACTTGTATGCAAGCTAGAATTGTTTTGCTAAATGCAGTTTCTTTTAAAATATAACAATAGTAATAGTAAGGCATTCAGGATCAACCTTATAATTATAAAAGCTACATATATATATATATATTTAATGACATGAGGTTATTTTCTATTGCAATTTTTTGCTTCTTTAAGTAAATAGCAGGATTCCTCTCACTGTTGATTCTACAGCTAATGCTTATACTTAGCTTTTTTTCTATTACAGTTGTCATTTAGTATGGAGGAAGATGAGTTCTTTGGAGAGAAGGCATTCCAGCATTACTGTGCAGAATTCATTAAACATTCACAGCAGATAGGGGACGGTTGGGAGTGGAGAACTTCAAAGGTAAGAATGAAATTTTTTATTTCCTATTTTGATGGAGGCATCTTTGCCATGTAAAATATCAGTAATTCAAGTAACGCATGAAAGTCCAATTTCGTGAAAGGGTTAAATTGAAGCATCTTTTATAACAGATGTCCATTTTATTACTTCAACTATATGGACTCATCATAATTAGGCTAATGAAGTATTACCGAGGAAAGTCCTTTGGTGACCTGCTTTAGTTGATTAGATAAAGAAAGCTTAGCATATTAATCATCTAAATGTAAACAGATACTTCTGCGGTGTTTTAAGCCATTTGTTTACACTATTAAGTTCCTTAGGAAACAACTTTTATCGAGAGAAGGAAAAGTTCTTCATGAAATCAAAACACAGTCTGATAACCACCAACTCTGAAACCCTGACGTCTATACTTAGACATTTCTTAGTAATTAAAGATATTCCTAAATAGATTTTTATTTTTGTTCTATTCAGTAACAATAATGGATAAAGTCTAAGCATTCCTTTCTTTTCACACATACATAGTCAAGTTCTTGCCCAAAATCTTTTAAAGAGTTCCTTTGAAAGCTCTTTCTTAAAGAAGAAGTAGGGTTTTTTGGTTTTTTTTTTGATAGATTTCTTTTACTTATTTATGTATTTATTTATTTTATTTTAAATGAGAGGGATACAGAAAGAAAGACACAGAGAGAAACACAAGAACATCGTTCAGCTCTGATTTACCGTGGTGCTGGGGATTGAGCCTGGGAGCTTGGAGCTTCAGGCAGGAAAGTCTTTGTGCATAACCATTATGCTGTCTCCCCAGCCCTCTGCTTGATTTCTTACCTAATTCCTGAAAAAGTGATAAATATTGATCCTCTGGAAAATATGAATGGCTTTAAGGAGATTTCCATGATACAAAACTAGTCTAGGGAAATGCAGGCTTACTCACTTAAATCTTTTTTGTTAGCTACTGCTGGTGCCTCAGCACTGCAAGATCACTTCTTCAGCTAGAACGAGAGAGAGAGAGAGAGAGAGAGAGAGAGAGAGCCAGGTGCAGAGACAGAAAGCTTTTAGCAGTGCCGTGGGGGTCCAGGCTGCAAGCTGGGTCTTGAAAAGCACACAGAGCAGGTGTGCTTCTGGGAGAATTATCTGATCTGCCTGAAAATGTAGTTCTTGATAGGCTCAGAGTACTGCTGGAGAAGTTATGGTTTCCTCTTGAGTCATATGCTAGCTCATCTTCAATAGGAGGACTCATGGAATCTGTCAGTTTCTTATGGTAGATTCCCGTTCAAATCTCGGTTACTGATTAGATTGGTCCCTAGCCCTCTAATGCCTTCCCTGCTCCAAGACTATATAACCTTTCGATTACTCTTTATTAGTTTTGTTCACTATGTATTTTAAATTTTATTTGGTATTGAGTCTGAACTTTTCTTAATCTGATTTCTGCTTTGATTGTTATTTTTATATAGAAGAGCTGGTAGCTTTTTTTTTTTTAAATGAATTTTGCAGCATTATGGATTCTTTTAGTTTTCATAGTTTTTTTAAATAAACTTTATCCTTTTTTCCTTTTTTTGATATTTATTTATTCCCTTTTGTTGCCCTTGTTTTATTGTTGTAGTTATTATTGTTGTTGTTGGATAGGACAGAAAGAAATGGAGAGGGGTGGGGAAGACAGAGAGGGGGAGAGAAAGACAGACACCTGCAGACCTGCTTCACCGCTTATGAAGCGACTCCCCTGCAGGTGGGGAGCTGAGGGCTCGAACATGGATTGTCCTTGCCCTTTGTGCCGCATGAGCTTAACCTGTGCTATTGTCCAACTCCCTTAGTTTTCATAGTTTTTCAGTGATTTCTTTTGGGACTTCTAGAGTGAGATCATCTGTAAACGAAGAGGTTTTGTTGTTGTTGTTGCTTTCTTTGTAATATTTTTTACTATTTTATGAGTTAATTAGAAACATGTTAAATAATGGAAGTACTAAGACTTATTGCCTTTAGTCTTGCTTTGGAGATGAGTGTTTTTCACATAGTGACTATGTAAATATTGATTAATTACTCATTAAATGACTAGGTTTCTGACTCTTTTTGACTTGGAATAATTTGCATAGTTAACTTTTTGGGGAGGACCTTCCTTTGAACCAGGTTTAATTTTTTTTTTTTTTTTTTTGGCTTCCAGGGTTATCACTGGGGCTCAATACCTGCACTATGAATCCACTGCTCCTGGAGGCCATTTTTTCCTTTTGTTGCCCTTGTTGTTATTATTATTGTTGTTGCTGCCATTGTTGTTGGATAGGACAGAGAGAAATTGAGAGAGGATGGGAAGACAGAGGGAAGAGAGAAAGGTAGATTCCTGCAGACCTGCTTCACCGCCTGTGAAGTGACCTCCGGTGGCTTGAACCTGGATCCTTACTCCGGTCCTTGTGCTTTATACCATGTGCTCTTGACCTGCTATGCCACTGTCCGCCTCCCCCCCTTTTTTATTTTAAGCTGCTTATAGAATGATAAAGATTGCTATTACTGGGACTTCCGGGGCTGGGCCTATCATATAAGCCAATGGCCCATGAAAAGGGGCAGGAACAGCTATTCTAATATCTGAAACGGCAGATTTTAAAATAACTAAAATTTAAAAATATAGGGAGGGACACTACTTAGTGCTCAGAGGATCAGTTAATCAAGAGGACTTAACAGTTATTAACATCTATGCATCCAGTGAGAAGCCATCTAAATACATCAATTATCTACTGAAAGAGCTACAGCAATATATTAACAGCAACACAGTCATAGTAGGGGACTTCAACACCCCACTCTCTCAACTTGACACATCTTCCAGGCAGAAAATCAATAAAGACATGAGGGATCTAAATGAGGAGATAAACTATAACTACTGGACATTTTCAGAGTCATTCATCCCAAGAAACTGGAATACACATTTTACTCAAGTCCACATGGGTCATTCTCAAGGATAGACCGTATGTTAGGCCACAGATATAGCATCAGTCAATTCAAGAGCATTGAAATCATCCCAAGCATCTTCTCAGGCCACAGTGGAATGAAACTAACACTTAACAATCAACAAAAGGTTAGTAATGGTCCCAAAATGTGGAAGCTCAACAGTACACTCCTTAACAACTACTGGGTCAAAGAGGAAATCAAGGAAGAAATCAAAATGTTTTGAGAGTTCAATGAAAATGTAAAGACAAAATATCAAAATATTTGGGACACAGCTAAGGCAGTACTGAGAGAGAAGTTCATAGCCATACAAGCACACATTAGGAAACAAGAAAAAGCACAAATAAACAGCCTGACTGCACATCTTAAAGACCTAGAAGAAGAAGAGCAAAGGAACCCTAAATCAACCAGAAGGACAGAAATCACTAAAGTTAGGACAGAAATAAATAACACTGAGAATAGGAAAACCATACAAAAGATCAACGAAAGTAAATGTTGGTTCTTCGAAAGTGTGAACAAAATCGACAAATCTTTAGCCAGACTCACAAAACAAAAAGGGGAGAAGACCCAAATAAATTGGATGGTAAATGAAAGAGGAGATATCACAACAGACACCACAGAAATTTAGCATATCATGAGAGGCTTCTATGAACAACTATATGCCACCAAGCTAGAGAACCTGGAAGAAATGGACAATTTCCTAGATACCTACAAACTTCCAAAATTAAGTAAAGAGGAAGTAGATAACATGAACAGGCCCATCTCAGCTAATGAAATTGAAACAGTTATCAAAAACCTTCCCCAAAATAAAAGTCCTGGACCAGATGGTTTTACAAATGAATTCTACAAAACCTTCAAAGAAGAACTAATACCTCTACTTTTAAAAGTCTTCCAGAAGGTTGAAGACACAGGAATACTCCCTGCCAGCTTCTATGAAGCCAACATCACTTTGATACCAAAAGCAGACAGGGACGCAACCAAAAAAGAAAACTACAGACACCAATCTCTGATGAACATAGATGCTAAAATATTGAACAAAATTCTAGCCAACCGGATACAGCAGTATATTAAAAAGATTGTTCATTATGACCAAGTGGGGTTTATCCCAGGCATGCAAGGTTGGTTTAATAAACGTAAAGCGTGATTTACCACATCAACAAAAGCAAGTCCAAAAACCACATGGTCATTTCAGTAGATGCAGAGAAAACCTTTGACAAAATACAACATCCCTTTATGATCAAAACACTACAAAAAATGTGAATAGATGGAAAATTCCTCAAGGCAGTGGAGTCTATATATAGCACACCCATAGCCAACATCATACTCAGTGGTGAAAAACTGGAAGCATTTCCACTCAGATCAAGTACTAGACAGGGCTGCCCACTATCACCATTACTATTCAACATAGTGTTGGAAGTTCTTGCCATAGCAGTCAGGTAGGAGCAAGGAATTAAAGGCATACAGATTGGAAGAGAAGAAGTCAAACTCTCCCTATTTGAAGATGACATGATAGTATACACAGAAAAACCTAAGGAATCCAGCAAGAAGCTTTTGGAAATCATCAGGCAATACAGTAAGGTGTCAAGCTACAAAATTAACATTCAAAAGTCAGTGGCATTCCTCTATGCAAACACTAAGTTAGAAGAAGATGAAATACAGAAGTCAATTCCTTTTACTATAGCAACAAAAACAATAAAATATCTAGGACTAAACCTAACCAAAGAAGTGAAAGACTTGTATACTGAAAATTATGAGTCACTACTCAAGGAAATTGAAAAAGACACAAAGAAGTGGAAAGATATTCCATGTTCATGGGTTGGAAGAATTAACATCTTCAAAATGAATATACTACCCAGAGCCATTTACAAATTTAATGCTATCCCCATCAAGATCCCAACCACATTTTTTAGGAGAATAGAACAAATGCTACACATGTTTATCTGGAACCAGAAAAGACCTAGAATTGCCAAAACAATCTTGAGAAGAAAGAACAGAACTGGAGGCATCACACTCCCAGATCTCAAATTATATTATAGGGCCACTGTCATCAAAACAGCTTGGTACTGGAACATGAATAGACACACTGAGAAGTGGAATAGAATTGAGAGCCCAGAAATGAGGCCCCACACCTATAGACATCTAATCTTTGACAAAGGTGCCCAGACTATTAAATGGGGAAAGCAGAGTCTCTTCAACAAATGGTGTTGGAAACAATGGGTTGAAACATGCAGAAGAATGAAACTGAACCACTGTATTTTACCAAACACAAAAGTAAATTCCAAGTGAATCAAGGACTTGGATGTTAGACCACAAACTATCAGATACTTAGAGGAAAATATTGGAAGAACTTTTTTCCACATAAATTTTAAAGACATCTTTAATCAATTGAATCCAGCTATAAAGAAGACTAAGGCAAGCATAAACCTATGGGACCACATCAAATTAAAAAGCTTCTGCACAGCAAAAGAAACTACTACCCAAACCAAGAGACCCCTCACAGAATGGGAAAAGATCTTTACATGCCATACATCAGATAAGAGTTTAATAACCAGAATATATAAAGATCTTGCCAAACTCAACAACAAGAAAACAAATAACCCCATCCAAAAATGGGGAGAGGACCTGGACAGAATATTCACCACAGAAGAGATCCAAAAGGTGGAGAAACACATGAAAAAATGCTCCAAGTCTTTGATTGTCAGAGGAATGCAAATAAAGACAACAATGAGATACCACTTCACTCCTGTGAGAATGTCATACATCAGAAAAGGTAACAGCAGCAAATGATGGAGGGGTTGTGGGGTCAAAGGAACCCTCCTGCACTGGTGGTGGGAATGTCAATTGGTCCAACCTCTGTGGAGAACAGTCTGGAGAACTCAGAAGGATAGAAATGGACCTACCCTATGATCCTATAATTCTTCTCCTGGGGATATATCCTAAGGAACCCAACACACCCATCCAAAAACATCTGTGTACACATATGTTCTTAGCAGCACAATTTGTAATAGCCAAAACCTGGAAGCAACCCAGGTGTCCGTCCACCAACAGATGAGTGGCTGAGTAATTTGTGATCTATATACACAATGGAATACTACTCAGCTATAAAAAATGGTGACTTCACCGTTTTCAGCCGATCTTGGATGGACCTTGAAAAATTCATGTTAAGTGAAATAATTCAGAAACAGAAGGATGAATATGGGTTGATCTCACTCACAGGCAGAAATTGAAAAACAAGATCAGAAGAGAAAACACAAGTAAAACCTGAACTGGAATTGGCGTATTGCACCAAAGTAAAAGACTCTGGGATGGGGGTTGGGGGAGAGTACAGGTCCAAAAAGGATGACAGAGGACCTAGTGGGGGTTGTATTGTTATATGGAAAACTTAGAAATGTTATGCATGTACAAACTATTGTATTTACTGTCAAATGTAAAACATCAATTCCCCAATAAAGAAATAAAAGAAAAAGATTGCTATTATTGTCTTAGTTACTTAACAGAATAGGGGAGTGGAATATTAGGGAGCAGAAACTCTTGTCTGTCTGTCTGTCTGTCTTTCTCTCTGTTGGTGGTCAGGGTCCTGGGAAAGATCTTAAGGAAGGAAATTAGATCTTCCAGAAGTTTCTTCACTGAATTTGTTGGAACTAGTGCCCCAAGAACTAGTTTTCAGCATTTGTTGTTGATCTTGCACTAGCCCGGGCTTCAGAAACGGCCATGACTACGTCCAGCTTCTTGTGTGCTGCCAGTGTCTGCTGATTTAGGAAAACTCCTCTTTGCAATGGGAATTGCACCTCTAATTAAGGACAATCCTCTTGAATGTGAGGGTGAGCCTACAGATAGGATCAACAGAAAACAAAATATTGTTCAGAGAAAATCTAGGTTAAAAAGATGGGTCTACAGGTTACCAGAGAAGTAGAAAAGATTTGGGGAGAGAAATTTCTTAATTTTCATATGTTGGCAACCATTCTAAAGACATTAAAAAAAATGTGGAGCAAATCTGACATCACAGTCATGTATATCAAAACGGGTTCTGGGAAGCAAACTGATAATATCTCGGGCCAGGGGTCTGCACGGGGTGGGCTTGGTTTCTCACCCAGCCCTGCCTCAGAGCAACACCGATGGCTAAAATCTGTGTAAAGAATCCCAAACAAAGCATATCGCTCTTTCTACTCTGAATTTTAGTGTTTTTATTATTTGATTTCTCCTGTCCTGTAGCTCTTTTGTGAAGGTAATTATGAATTACTTACTTGGCTATTTCTTTTAAACTCGCCTATTTACCTATTTACCATATATATATATATATATTTTTTTTTTCTGGGGGTAGTTTGGAGTTAGTACATATAATATCATTTTAGTTTTTATTTAATTTTTTTAATTTACTGCAAAATTTTGAAATATGCTTGATAATGAATAAATTACACATTTAATATACACTTTGATGTTTTAGTGCTAATATATATATATATATATATATATATGTGTGTGTGTGTGTGTGTGTATATATGTTTCTATCCAGTAATAAATAAATGCAAGATTAAGAAAAAAAAAAGGGAAAGATTGACTTTTTGTGTGAGACAGTCAGGAAGGAGAGACTAGACAGCACCCTGTCAACATCACGCTAAGGAAGTAAACCGGAAGCTTCGTACATGTAAGGAATATGCTTTACTCACTGAGTCACAATCTTAGTCTCACATTTTACTTAAAGAAATATTTTATTTATGTATTTATTCATTTATTTTTTAATTTCTTTACTGGGGAATTAACGTTTACTTATTTATTATTGAATAGAGATAGAAAAATTGAGAGGAAGGGGGGAGATAGAGAGGGAGAGAGACAGAGAGACACCTGCAGCCCTGCTTCACCACTTGTGGAGCTTTCCCCCTGCAGGTGGGGGCCAGGGGTTTGAACCTGGGTCCTTGTGCACTGTATTGTGGGCGCTTAACCAGGTGCGCCACCGCCTGGCCCCTTCACATTTTACTTTTAACTCTATAAGAATCGTAACAATATTTTGCAGTACAAGTATTGGCATCTAGGTAAGACAATTCTTGCTTCCCTTCCCTAATATTTCCAAATACCTAGGAAGGTTGTGTAATCTCTTTGAGAATTATTTCATATGATTGTCAGGTATTAAAGACAGTGGCTAAGAGTCTGATAATTCCAGGTACAAATATATTTTTAATAGTTTGATTTATTTATTAATGAGAGAGAGAGAGAACACAGACCAAAGCAGTACTCTGGCATGTACCAGGCCAGGGATCAAACATGGGATCAATCTCAGAGAGTCCAAAGCTTTACCATTGAACCACCTCCTAGACTGTACCAGGGATGACTCTTGCTATGCCACTCACTAGGCAGACAAATTACTAAAACCCTCCAGACTTCATTTTCATTATCTGTGAAATAGCACTAAGAATAATATATATATACAACACTCCGGTGGTTGTGCAGATTCAATGAGATTTGCATCTAAAGAACTTCACATTCGTGACACACGGACAGCCTCGGAGAGCCTTGTTATCCTTACAGTTGTTAGTGAGTTGCTTGAAAATTTCAGCTTTTCTCATAGGAATGCTCCAAATGCAACTATGATTGGATCTCAGAAAACTCTTTACAAGTCTCTTTAGCGTGAATCAACTGTATAGTATAGAGTGTAGTATCTGAATTCTCGAGGATAAGAAGGGAAGCAGATGATGAGAAGGAAAGAGGAGTAGGAGCCCAACAAGAATGCCTCCCATTCCCTATCAGGAGGGGTCTCACCAACGTGTTTGGCAGTCTTTCTTTAGCAGCCCATAATCTCATCAATATTTAACATCAGCTGCCTCTTGTCTAGTTCGGGACCATAAAGCTTCTCACCTGAACCATTTCTACAGCCTGCTAGCTCTTCTTCATTTCATTTGACAAATGCTGTCATCATTTATCCTTTTATAATAAAATAATCTTTGATGGCATTCCTTTTCTCTCTTTTTTTTAAATGACTTTTAAAATCTTAAATATTTTTTGATTTATTATGGGAAAGGGGCAGAGAGAAATTGAGAGAGGAGAGGGAGCTAGAGAGGGAGCGAGATGAGAGACACCTTCAGCCCTGCTTCACCCCTTGTGGAGCTTTCCCCCTGCAGGTGGGGGCCAGGGGTTTGAACCCGGGTCCTTGTGCCCTGTAAAGTGTGTGCTTATCCAGGTGCGCCATCGCCTGACCCCCCGCCATTCCATTTTCTACACACTGATTTCTACCCCCGCCCCCGCTTCACCTTGATATATTATCACAGAATAATATAGGAACTCTATAACAGGATGGGTGAGGTTTCTCAGTGTGACTGGCTTCTATCTCTCTGGCTTCATTGGCCACCTAAAACTTATTTCTGTTCTCTTCTGCCCCCAATTCCTTGAAGTAAAGGAAAAGTTGCTTTGAAAAATAAAGAAGCATAGTAATTCTCTACTAATGGCGGAAAACAAAAGTATCAGCAAGATATGAATCTGAAAGGCAGAAAGCAGATAAAATTGGGTTGTAGGGAGAAGTCAGCTCCCAAAGTAGAGTTTAGAGAGGATTGTGGTAGAGAGATTGGAGTTGGGGGGTAGGAGGAAATGCCCCAAGTTCAGAGATGATAGAGTTGTTTTTCTTTGCTTCTGTTAATGGCTTCGAAGTACAATTGTTAAACTAACAAAAATTTAAAGCCTCGTTGCGCTTCATTTTGGATTATCAGTTTTACCCTGCAGCAAAACTTCTTTCTTTCTCCCTTTTACTCTCTCTTTCTTCCTCTCCTCTCCTTCTTTCTTTTCCTTTTTTTTTTTTTTCAATTTTGTTTTAGACTCACCTTAATCTAGGCATTTTGGTTTGTAGAATTAGTTGTTTTATTATATTTATTGAGAGGAATGACAGGGCAAATATATGAGAACCATGAATGTTCTCCTTAGGATTCTTAAAACCACAGTCACTGATTATTTATCATATTTCCAAAAGCAGCTGTACTCAGAGATGCTAAGACTCGTTTTTTTTTTTTTACCGTAGCGAACGACCATCTTCTGGGAAGTACAGGTTTTGAACCTGAAAACTCTGTCTGTCTGTCTCCTAAGACTCTTGTTTTTAATGGTTCACGAAGCCTGCTATTGCATAGATAAGTCCCTAACTGGACAGAGGTACCGAAATCACTGGGACTTCTCCTTTTAGTGTATTCTTGGATTCCTGTCTATCTGCTTTTTATTATCATTGCCAACAGAGTTATCATTGGGGCTCTGCTCCTGAACTAGGAATCCACTGCTTCTAATGGCCACTGTTTTCTCCTCCTCCCCCTGGCCTCTCCAAGAACATGTACCAACCTGCAAGATATCTCATCATCTTTACTATGCACGTGACCTAGTGCAGCGAGAGACAGGCTCGAACATGGGTCATGTCATGGCAGCACGTGCTGGTCTCTTTTTCTTTCCCCCTCTTTCTCTCTGTCTCCTTCAATTTGAAAAAAAAAAAAAATTGTCCAGAATGGTAAAGCCCTGATGACAACAACAACAACAACAAACTTAAAAAAAAGAGAGAGAGAGAGAGAGAGAGAGAGAGAAGGAAAAAGAAAAAAGGGCAGTGGCACACCTGGTTGAGCGCACACATTACAGTGCACAAGGACCCAGGTTCAAGCCCCTGGTCCCCATCTGCAGGGGGAAAGCTTTGTGGGTGGTGAAGCAGGGCTGCAGGTGTCTCTCTGTCTCTCTCTCCCTCTCTATTACCCCCTTCCCTCTTGATTTCTGGCTGTCTCTATCCAATAAATAAAGATAATAAAAAAGCTTTTTTAAAATTATAGAATACCATAGGATATACTATATATATATATATATGTGTGTGTGTGTGTGTGTGTGTGTGTTTATAGGTTAATATAGGTATCATATTATCATGTAATATATGACAACCTATAAAAATTAATAGGAGAAAAATTATTTCCAGTGGCCATGATATTTTCATGATGCATTCTTATGAGAGCACTGCTGACTTCTGACTTAGGGTGGTACTGGGGATTGAACCTGGCCCTCAGAGCCTGAGGTATGAATGCCTTTTGTATAATCACTACGATATCTCCCTAGTCTTTTGACTGTATATACATGTTAATTAACTTATTTGAAGGGTAAATGGTGTTAAAAAGGAATCTTAAACTTTATTTTTAATAGTCTAGTTGTTAATGAAAGTACTGACACTTTTGTTCGTTTATGTCTGTTTGATAATAATGCAAGTCCTCACCCATGGAGGGTGCTGTGTTGTCTCACTTTCTCTAGCTAAAGGAAAGAATTATGCAGAACAATAAAGTTGCACAATAAAGTTTACCCCCTACACACACACACACACACACACACACACACACAGGCATTAATGGTAGGATAAAGAAATGAGGAAGATTATGACTCAAACTACCTAATGATATGGATTTAAAAAAAAACATATCTTTTTGGGTAACTGGGGAAATGATTCAGAAGATAAAGTATAGGACATACATGTGTGAAACCCTTGTGCTGGTCCCCAGTAACACATTGTTTCTTTACTAAATAAACAAATACAGTGGTCTGGGAGGTGGAACAGTGATTAAAGCAATGGACTCTTAAGCATGAGGTCTCCAGTTCAATTTCCAGCAGCACATGTACCAGAGTGATATCTTTGTTTTTTTTTTTCCCTTCTCTCCTCTTATCCTTCTCATTAATAAATAAATACAGTTTTATTAAGTAAGTACATATCTACTTGGGATCATTACCATTAAGTCAGTGGACCGCTGTGCACAGCTAGTACGTGGCTCAGGTCACGGACACCCACCACGGGAGTCTGGCAGCTGCTTTCCATGTGACTTCGCTAATCAAGTACTGGGACTCTTCACGTGTCGACCTTCCCACTAGTGCTTTGCCGTGCTCACTTTCCGCGCCCAGATTTACCTTAATTGAACTCTAACAGGAGTTTAAGGATTCAGTAATGGTTTTTGAATCGGTAGCAATTAGCACTTGATCTGGCGTTGATTCAGTCCATACTTTGAGTAGCGGTACTCTACCTTTAAAGAACTTCAAGAGAGGGGCCAGGTGGTGGAGCACCCAGGTAAGTGCACACATTACCATGTGCAAAGACCGGGGTTCGAACCCCCGCTCCCTGCCAGAGGAGTCGCTTCACGAGCAGTGGGTAAAGCAGGTCTGCAGGTGTCTATCTTTCTCTCTTCCTCTCTATCTCCTCCTCTCTTGTCTCGAAAGTAGAAAGTAGAAAGGAGGGAGTCAGGCGGTAGCACAGAGGGTTAAGCGCAGGTTGCCCAAAGCACAAGAACCAGCATAAGGATCCTGGTTCAAGTCCCCGGCTTCCCACCTGTAGGGGAGTCGCTTCACAGGCGGTGAAGCAGGTCTGCAGGTGTCTTTCTCTCCCCCTCTGTCTTCCCCTCCTCTCTCCATTTCTGTCCTATCCAACAATAACATCAATAATAACAATAATAACTACAATAATAAAACAACAAGGGCAACAAATGGAATAAATAAATAAATTTATAAAAAAAAAAAGTAGAAAGGAAAAAAAAAGAAAAAGGCCACCGGGAACAGTGGATTCATAGTGCTGGCACCAAGCTCAACAATGACCCTGCTGCCAATAAAAAAAATCCTTAATTAAATAAAAAGAACGTCAAGAGACATAACCTGATGTAATGTGTGAGTCACATGTACAGTCTGACTTAAACAACTTAACTATGAAAGGAAGATCCTTTATTGAGATACTTATGGATATCTGAATATTGACTGATGTATCTGAAATGCTACCAAGTTGCATAGAAAAGAAAACAGATTTTGCAAGTGTGACAGAATCTTGATACATACTGAATAATGTGCATATGGGCTTGATTTTGTCAGTACTCTCTCTACTTTGACATATGTTACATACATATATTTCCTTTTGTTCTATCTCATCACTAGTTATATTCTCTACATTTTATTTATAATTAGAAATGGTCCTAACATAAAGCTAAGATTCTTATATTCAGACTGCTTCGCGAGATTTGTGAAGTACTTAATGTTTTAAAGCAACTGCCTTTCTAAATTTTTTGTTTTGGTTTGGTTTTGTGTGATATTTGTGAGTCTTTTAATTTAGGACCTCAGTTCTGTGAGTTAACAGGTCACTGAATAAACAATTTCCCATCTTTTAAGGACTATCTTTGACCTTTTTTTTTTTTTAAGATGTTATTTATTAATGAGAAAGATAGGAAGAGAGAGAGAGAAAGAAACAGACATCACTCTGGTACATGTGCTGCTGGGGATTGAACTCAGGCCCTCATGCTTGAGAGTCTAGTTCCTTAGCTACTGCGCCACCTCCCAGACCACCATCTTTGACTTTTTAACAGCAGAAACAGGCCCAGACAGCATTCAGATACAAAAAACAAATATTTTGCTAGTTTTGAGATTAGATTTTATCTGATCAATAGTAGATCATTTTGTATGTTATTCTTAATTAACTAGCCTTTCCTCTTCCCCAACCCCCAATTAATCCCTGTCTCTTTAGGTAGACCTCCTTGATTACATTTTGACTTTTATATAGCAAAACATTAGAAATGTTTTGATTACTTCTCTCAGAGGTCAGTAACTAATCAAAGGGACTTGCATATATATATATATATATATATATTGTTATATGTTAATATATATATTAACATTTAATTTTTTTTAAATTTTATTCTTAGTAGAAATTTAAACTGATTTTATTTTATTTTTCTTCCTTCCAATAGCCATTCTCTCTGGCTGGTAATTCACATTACTTCTTTTAAAATGCCTCACAATTATGCTAACTACATCAAACTCATGTTTTTAAAAATAGATTCTAAAAAAAAAAACCCTTCATATTTATTTGATTCCATCTTGCCACACTATCTGGGTAGCAAGCCCGCTGAGCCTTTCCCATCAATCCTGCTGTCCCGCTGAATTTCTCACCTTTTTTATTTGTACCACTATTTTTATTTTAATGTTTTGTGATGAAAAATTTCCAGTGCCCACAAGTAAAAGGACTAGGTTCATTAATACCCAAGTGCCTGTTACAACTCACAGCCAGGAACATACTGTCTTTTAAGCATCTGCACCATACAGAAGTGATGTAGTATATTTCAATATACTTAATATGGTTATCCCCCTCTCCCCACATCCCTGTGTCTTGAAATTATGAATTTTTAAGTGTGCTCCAAAATTATTTAGCACTATATATTAAAATTAGTGAATGAACTCAAGAAAAAAAAACTCTTCGTGAAGCAGTACTTCTGCAAAATATTATGTAAAAGGATTATGGTAGCTCTATAGGAGAACACATGCCTCACGTGTGTGAACCCCTGGGTTCAGTGCTTGACACCCTCCAACATATGATAAATATACGTAATCTGAAATTTACCACCTTAATAATAGTTCAGTGTGCTGTCAATAAGTTTGAACTACATTCACAGTATTCTGTGACCAAGCACCAAAACTCTTTTTTTTTTAGCATTTTTTTATTCGTGATTTAATAATGATTAACAAGCTTGTAAAATTAAGGGGGTGTAATTCCACACAGTTTCCACCACCAGAGTTCCGTGTTCTACCCCCTCCATTGGAAGCTTTCCTATTTATCCTTCTGGGAGTACGGATCCTGGATCATTATAGGGTGTAGAAGGTGGGAATTGTGGCTTCTGTAATTGCTTCTCCACTGGCCATGGGTGTTGGCAGGTGGATCCACACCCCTGCCTATTTCATTTTTTTAAATTTATTTAAAAAAAGAAACATCAACAAAACCTTAGGATAAGAGGGGTACAACTCCACACAGTTCCCACCACTAGATCTCCGTATCCCATCCCCTCCCCTGATAGTTTTCCTATTCTTTATCCCTCTGGGAGTATGGACCCCAATGCAGAAAGTGGAAGGTCTGGCTTCTGTAATTGCTTCCCTGCTGAACATGAGCGTTGACTGGTCGATCCATACTCCCAGCCTGCCTCTCTCTTTTCCTAGTAGGATGGGGCTCTGGGGAAGCAGAGCTCCAGGACACATTGGTGGGGTCGTCTGTCCAGGGAAGTCTGGTCGGCATCATGCTAGTATCTGGAACCTGGTGGCTGAAAAGAGAGTTAACATACAAAGCCAAACAAATTGTTGAACAATTATGGACCTAAAGGCTGGAATAGTGCAGGTGAAGTGTTGGGTGGTACTCACGGCGGACTATTGTGTACTTTTGCTTTCAGGTATATATTTTGCCCTAGTTTATGGATACGTGTGAACATATGCTCTATCTCAGGGGACCTGGTCTATATCTAGGGTTTGGGACTTTGTTAGGAAGTGGACCACCTGGGATGGAATTAGAGAATACTATGAAAGGAAAGGTCTCAGCCAAGTGATGAAGCAGAAGGGTTGTCATTCCACACCTGAAGTCTCTGGTCACAGTCTGAAGTGAAGCATGCTGAGGTGGCACTCGTTGCGTTGATTAGGTTGGGATCAGTGGATGCAATAATATTTGGTATGAATTGAGAGAAGCATACAGGAAAGTGCACCCCACCCTAAGGTTCCAGGACACCCAGCCTGTTTCTGTCTTTCCCTAGCGGGACAAGGCTCTGGGGAGGTGAGGTTCCAGGACACACTGATGAGGTCATCTCCCTGGGGAGGTCAGGATGATGTCACAGCTCTCTCTCTCTTTTTTTTTTTTTAATTTTTATAAAATTGGAACAGAACTTCCAGGGAAGTAACAGAATGACTAGAGTGTTTGACTCTCAAGCTTGAGGTCCTGAGTACGACCCCTAGCATCACATGTACCCCAGGGATAGTCTGATATTCTCTGTCTCTCATAAATGAATGAATAAATACAATTGAACTAGGGGTAGTGAGAGAAAAGAGAGTGGCCAAAACTGCTTCTCCACTTTCAGGTGGTGTTTTTCATCTCACAAAATTAAAGTTGTTGGGAAGTATTCTGCCTTCCCCATAGTCTCCGGCAACAACCTTTCGACCTTCCTGTCTTTGACTGCTTTCGGTATCTCGTTCACGTAAGCTCACACTGCACTCGTCTTTCGGTTGGGCTCAAAGTCCAGAGTACTCACCAGCACACCATGGGTCCACCCATAGTCGCCATTTGGTGACTGAACTTATTGCACTTAGCCCAGTGTCTCCCAGGTTGATTTATTCTATAAAATTGAGTTTCGGACTTTCGTTCTGTGGTGTTGGATAATGAACCTAGGGTCCTGTACCGGCTTAATGCTACTGAGATACCACCAGGCCCATTTTTTAAAAACACTTTCTTTCTTTCTTTTATTTATTTTTAAATTATCTCTATATATTTATGGGATAGAGACAGCCAGAAATCAAGAGGGGGGGGTAGGTAGAGAAAGGGAGAGACACCTGCAGCCCTGCTTAACCACTTGTGAAGCTTTCCCTGTAAGCCCCCAGTTCCCACAGGGAACTGGGGGCTTACACCTGGGTCCTTGCACACTGTAACATGTGCGCTCAACCAGGTGCACCACCACCTACCTGGCCCTTCCAAACTGGCTATTTAGAGCTGGGAAGAGAATGAGAAAGACTGAGCAGGAACCCAAAGCATCACTCAGCCATGTTTAAAATCCCTTTGGTGCTGCCTGTGCAGTGCTGGAGATCAAAGTCAAGGCACGAGATCTGGCAAGGCATGTTTTCTGCTGACCGAGCCTCCTGCCTTAGGATCTTATGAAACAAAGAGCGAGAGAAAGAATCAGGCAGGCAGGAAATTCTA
Source organism: Erinaceus europaeus (assembly GCF_950295315.1). NCBI lineage: Eukaryota > Metazoa > Chordata > Mammalia > Eulipotyphla > Erinaceidae > Erinaceus > Erinaceus europaeus. Next base: position 7,393,811 of record NC_080172.1, read on the forward strand.
CCACTGAACCAGATATACTAGAGAGAGAATCCGGGAAGCCTGGGAGGTGGCTCAGCTGTAAGCCATGGGATTTGTACCTGGATGGCTATAGGTTGTACCCTGATAACATCTGAAAGCAAGAAGGACAACAACTATGTGAGAGGATCTAGAAAGAGAAGGATGACTATGGGCTGATCCCACTCAAAGAAGTTGAAAAATAAGATCAGAAGGAAAAACATAAAACAGAACTTGGTCTGGGTTTGGTGTATTCCACCAAAATAAGATGCTGGGGTGGCAGGGGTGGGGGTGGGGAGTGTTCAGGTCCTGGGACATGATGGCAGCGGAGGACCTAGATGAGGGTTAGATTGTTATGTGGAAAACTGAGAGGGGCCAGGTGGTGGTGCACCTCGTTGAGCGCACCTTATAGTATGAAAGGTCCCAGGTTCAAGCCCCTGGTCCCCACCTGCAGGGGGAAAGCTTCGTAAGTGGTGAAGCAGGGCCACAGGTGTCTCTCTGTCTCTCTCCCTCTCTATCTCCCCCTGGAGAGATTTCTGGCTTTCTCTATCAAATAAGTAAAGATAATTAAAAAGGAAAAAAGAAAACTATGAAATGTTACACATGTACAAAGTATTGTATTTTACTGTCGACTGTAAACCGTTAATCTTCCCAATAAGGAAAAAAAATTAATCAAAGTAAATAAAGAACAACAACAAAAAACTCAGCAGTGCATATTAAGAAAGTTGGTAAAAATCAAGAATGGCAAAACCAAAGACACATTATAAATGGCTGAGCTCTGTTCTTTACTCTTTCTCTTGCATAATAAAAATGAGAGAAGTTGGAGTGAATTTCTGTTAGATAAGTTCTTGAATCACACTGTTAAGATAAGGCATTTTTTTTCATTTCTGAAGCACAACATTATTAAGAAGGATTAGAAATTCCTTCCATGTATATCTGATAAGACGAGTTCTTTACTTTGTCTCTTACTTGCTGATAGTCTATAAATCCTGTTAGATATTTCTATCAGAAGCATTATATCAGAGAGAAAATAATAGAATACATGTCTCCAAGTTGTGCTTTGCCACACCATTCTCTTTTGTAGTACTTACACATTGAATTGAATTATTGGATACAATGTTTTTTTCCCCCCACAAACGTGTTGCCTGAAACACTACAGTCTAGGGGGCCTGGTGGTGGTGGTGCACGTAGTTGAGTGCACGTACTACAATGCACAGGGACCTGGACTCAAACCCCCAGCCCCCATCTGCAGGGGGGAAGCTTTGCAAATGATGTGTGTGTGTGTGTGTGTGTCTTCCTCTTGATTTCTGGCTGTCTCTACCCAATAAATAAACAGAGATAATAAAAGAAAATCTGTAAGAAAGAAAAACTGAATCTATCAGATAGATTTCAGCCACTGTTATAAAGTGCGTATTGTTGGGGGTCAAGTGGTGGCAAACGGGTGAAGTGCACGTACTACAAAGCTCAAGGATCCTGACCCGAGCCCTGGGCTCCCCACCTGCAGAGAGGTGGGGAGGGAGGTTTCAAAAAATGGAAAAAATGGCGACAGGAGCAGTGGATTCGTAGTGCACCAAGCCCCTGTGATAACCCTGGAGGCGTGTTAGTACTCTCCTGTCAGAGCTGCTGTGACAGGGATGGTATGTCTTAGAGCTTCAGAACTGCAGACCTGAATCATTTGATTCATGTTTTCCAAACCCAAAGGTAAGGGGACCTTTTTTTCCCAATTTTTTAAAGTACTTATTTATTTATTCCCTTTTGTTGCCCTTGTTGTTTTATTGTTGTAGTGGTTATTGTTGTTGATTTCATCGTTGTTGGCTAGGACAGAGAGAAATGGAGAGAGGAGGGGAAGACAGAGAGGGGGAGAGAAAGACACCTGCAGACCTGCTTCACTACCTGTGAAGCAACTCCCCTGCAGGTGGGGAGCCAGAGGCTGGGAATGGGATCATTACGTTGGTCCTTGAGTTTTGCACCATGTGTGCTTAACCCGCTGCACTATTGCCCAACTCCCTTTTTTTAAAAAAATTTTTTTTAAGTGTATTTATTTATAAAATGGAAACACTGACAAAACCATAGGATAAGAGGGATACAATTCCTACCACCAGAACTCCATATCCCATCCTCTCCCCTGATAGCTTTCCTATTTCTTAACCCAGTGGGAGCATGGACCCAGGGTCATTATAGGATGCAGAAGGTGGAAGGTCTGGCTTCTGTAATTGCTTCCCCGTTGAACATGGGTGTTGACAGGTCCATCCGTACTCCCAGCCTGCTGCTTTCTTTCCCTAGTGGGGTGGGGTTCTGGGAAAGTAGGGGCTCCAGGACACATGGATGGGTCATCTGCCCAGGGAAGTCTGGTTGGCATCATGCTAGCATCTAGAACCTGGTGGCTGAAAAATAGTTAACATATAAAGCCAAACAAATTTTTGACTAATCATGAGCTTAAAGGCTGGAATATTGCAGATGGAGATTTGGGATCTCCGTTTTGGAAGTAGCTAGTAGGTCTATTCCAGGTATATTCTAAACGGCCCATGACTTTTATTAGTTTTTGCCTGAACCTGACCTCTGATATGCGGTGGACCCAGGTTATTGTCTGGGGAGATGATGTGATGGCTGAAAAAAGGGCTAGAAAGCTGGATCAGGGAAGAGAGTAGCTCCCAAATATGAGCAAAGTGTGTAAATATTGTTGACTGTAAACCCCATCAATTTGATCTGGGGCCCATATTCAGCACAGGAGCCTGTGTAACCTCTGCATCCCTGTAGGTCCGTACTTGCATTCTGTGGTCATCAGTAGGAACATTTGGAGTTGCACCAATTTCAGTACTCATCTTCCTCAGGTGGTAGATAGATTATGTTATCTAATCCCCCCCCTTTGGAGGATGGAACATTCTCTACCATTGTTGATCCACACTGAGGGCAAGGTCCTATGGGAGCCCCCAAAGGGGTCCATTATGTTGTTCCTGATGGCAATGACCAGTGATAATGCGGAGAAGGATCTGTTTGAGGTCTAGGCTCATCGTGTTTGAGTGGGAATCTCAGGACACCCTGACTAGGGCTCCAGCAAGGGGACCTTCTATTACAGGCTGAAAGGCAGGATTAGTTCCCATTTAGGTCTGCCGGAGGAAAATGAATCAGTGCCGTTCTGATTGGTGGAAAGTTACCAACGGGTTGATTTGTAATCCTGGGCCATCTTGAAGTTGCTTGTGTGGTCCCATTGTCTTCTCTCTGGTCCGCGTGTCTGGGCATGACTGAACACACTGGATGCTGTTGGACCTGCCTAGGACCCTTCAAGACCTTCAACTCTTCTTACTCAGACACTGGGTGGTTCCCTTTTGTTTATATTATTGACCATGTGAAATAGTCAATATCCACGGAACATTTTATTTTAAAAAGTTACATTTTATTTATAAAAAACTTGCTTATTTTAGTTTTTAAATATTGATTTATATATTTATGGATAGAAACAGGAGAAGCCTAGAGGGGGAGGGAGAGAGGGAGAGAGAAAGACCCCAGCACCACTGTGCTAGCTTATGGTGGTGTCTCAGGCCTCCAGCATGGAACTGTGGTCCACATTTCCTCCAGTCTCTCCCAGACCCAGTTTTGTAGAAGTGTACAGATCTCAGTATGTACAGAAGTGCTAGATAGGTTCCTTACTGAAGCCAATGACAGTTTTTTTTTTTTATTGATTTAAAATGATCCGCAAGATTGTAAGCTAAGAGGGCTACAATTGTCCGTACAATTCCCACCACCAGAGTTCTTTGTTCCATCCCCTCCACTGGCCCATACTCCTAAAGGGATAGAGAACAGGAAAGCTAGCTAGCAAGGGAGGAGATTGGATACAGAGCTCTGGTGGTGGGAATTGTGTAGACTTGTACCTCTCTTATCCTATGGTCTTGTCAATATTTCCATTTTATAAATAAGTTTTAAAAATAATAAATAAATAAACAAACAAATAAATAAATAAATAAATAAAAAATTAAAAAAGAAGCTTCCCTACTCTTTATCCCTCTGGGAATATGGACCAAAATTCCTTATGGGGTGTAGGAGGTGGAAGGTCTGGCTTCTGTCATTGCTTCTTCACTGGACATGGGTGTTGGCAGGTGGATCCCTACTCTCAGCCTGTTTCTGTCTTTCCCTAGTGGGGTAGGCCTCTGGAGAGGTGGGGTATAAGGAAACAGAACTCAAGGGTGGGAATTATATGGAATTGTGGAATTGTACCAGTTTCATCCTACAACCTTGTTAATCATTAAATCACTAGTAATAATACTATTAGTAATAATACTGAATAGACCTTTTTCACAGGTTTTGTAGGTAAAATGTTTTATGTGAGTCACAAATATATTTGCTAGAAGTATGTAATTTTTGCTTGGCTTCTTTATTCTCCTTCCAGCTTGTTTTATAAAATATTATGTATCTTCTTCATAATTCTTTATGGAGGAGTAGTGAACATGTTACTACTATTAGTTTCAGTATATTATTGTATTTGTTAAATCATCGCCTGTAAGTTAATGAAATCTAATTTCTTGTCCCAAATGTCATTAGATAAAGTTGAAATATATTGCATTCATATAGTTTCTCAATGAGAGAGACCAAAGTAATTTTTATGTTATTTCATTTTATCTTTGGAGATTAGTAGAAAAATATACTAGGAGCACCATGCTGTGTTTTTATAATAAACATTGAATCATAGTCAGTTACACAAGATTTTTCATTCATAATTTATTATGTGTTATGATGTGATTTGTTATTTAAGCATATGCAAATCTTAAGCAATCATTTTCAAAAGAAGAGGTAGTATTATTTGTGAATCAAATACTTTGGAACTCCACCTTTAAAGATTATCAAGAATATTTGAGAAAGAAAATCTATAATATTTTATAAATTTAAAGTTAATTCAATTACAATCATTGTGCATATTTAACAATGAAAATCTTGTTCTTTTAATTTTTTTTATTGGTGGATTAATGGCTCAAAGTCAACAGTAAATACAATTGTTGGTACATGTGTAAAATTTCTCAGTTTTCTGTGAAACACCCTAACCCCCCTGCCTAAGTCCTCCTCCACCATCGTGCCCCAGGACCTGAACACTACCCCCACCCCCAGAGTCCTTTACTGTAGTGCAGTATACCAAACCAGTCCAAGTTGTGCTGTGTGTCTCCCTTTCTGTTCTTATTTCTCAACTTCTGTCTGTGAGTGAGATCATCCCATATTCATCCTTCTCTTTCTGGCTTATTTATTCATTTGCCACCTATTTAGCACTTCTGTAGATACTGATAGAGAATACTGGGTCTGCGAGAGAATGGAGTGCAGGCTATCATTGAGGTTCCCTGCCTGCATTATGGATTCATGGCTCCGGCAGCCATCTTTTCCTCTCCCCACCTTCTTCTTTATTTTTATTTGACAGGACAGAGAAAAGTTGAAAGGGCAAGGTTAAATAGCATAATGGTTATGCAAAGAGACTCTAATGCCTGAGGCTCCAAAGTCCTAGGTTCAATCCCCACCACCATAAGCCAGAGCTGAGCAGTGCTCTGGTAAAAAATAAATAAGTAAATAAATAAATAAATAAAGTTCAATTAAAACAAAGAAATTGAGAGGGGAGGGGAGCTAGAGAGGGAGAAAAGTAGATACCTGCAGACCAGCTTCACTGCTCAGGAAGCATCCTCCCTGCAGGTGGGAAGCAGGGGTTCGAAACCTGATCCTTACACATGGTGGTATGTAAACTTAACTGAGTGCACCACTACCCAACCCTCCTGGCTTATTTCACTTAACAAGATGAGGTGAATTCATTATTTTTAATAGCTGAGTAGTATCCCATTGTGTATATAGACCACAACTTGCTCAGCCACTCATCCGTTGTTGGACACCTGGGTTGCTTCCAGGTTTTGACTATTACAAGTTGTGCTGCTATGAACATAGGTGTACACAGATCTCTTTGGATGGGTGTGTTTGGTTTCTTGGGATCTATCCCCAGGAGAGGAACTGCAGGGTCATAGTCTGCAATTCCATGTCTAGCCTTCTGAGAGTTCTCCAGATTGAAGAGCTTATTCTTGATTAGAAGTAGTGTTTTGGGTTCAGTGGACACTGGAGGAGTGTATTCAAAATTTTGGTGGGGAGTCATCTTTATAATAATGAATTTATCAAGCTTAGAATCTGGCCCTTGGTTTCAGATGGATGGGATGAATCTGTCTTTCAGAGAGGGATCCACAAGGGACCAGTTGGTGGGCATACTTGGTTGAGCACACATGCTACAAAGAGAGATCTACGTTAAGCAGTGTCAAGGGTGTATGTGTAGACATCAGAATGCAATTTATTAGCTTATAGTAAATAGTCTTGTCAATGAACTGGAATGCTCCCGTCAGCATGATTGATTTTAGTTTCCTAGGTGGGCAAATGACAGTCCTGTGAGGATAGAACGCAGAATTGTATGAACGAGACATTCAATGGCATATTATATGGGTGGCATCATACCTCTTTTTCTGCAGTGAGATCTTCTTACCATTGGGACCAAGTTATTATAAAGTTTCATATATAAAGTTATATATAAAGTTTTGAGGATCAGAATCCCTACTGGGGCTCGACAGCGGTGCAGCTGTTTGAGTGCATGTTATTACTGTGATAAGGATTTGGGTTCAAGCTCTGGTCTCCAGTCAGCAGGAGGGGAATCTTTGCAAGTGTGGAAGCAGTACTGCAGGTTATCTCTCTCCCCTCTTCCTCTCAATTGCTCTGTCTCTTTCCAATTCATAAACAAACAAATCTTTTTTAAAAAGAGTCTTATGGACCAACGAGGTGACTCAGTAAGAGAGCACCTACCTTGCATCTAATCCTACCAATGTTTTTTCTTCATTAGTCACCCCCCCAAAAAAAAGTTATAATGACTTACCAGTGTCTGTTTTTGGTTACCACAGGACTATAGACAAACTTTGTAGAGTGGGAGAAATTCTCTCTTTTTTAGGGTAACTTGCCTGTCTATTCTGATTTGCTATAGTTTCATGGTTGAACTCAAACATGATTTTTTTATATTCCTTATTTCAAAAAATTTGAAGGAGGCTTCCAACTAGAGACATTATTATGATTATGACTATTTGTAATACATAAATAAGTAGTAGATAAAGCATAAAGCATAAGAACTTCCACTATCCTAATATAATTGTGGTTTTGGTGAGTTTCCTTCATGCATAGGCTTTCACTTGAGGTATTCCTCATAGATAAAATAAGTGTTGTTATATTCATCCAATGGAACTTGAATATTTGTTCATTTATGCTGTGAAATTGGAGGGGACTTGAATGTCTGTGACACTTGTCTTCCTTTTTAGGAACACAATGTATATTCTCTTTAAAATTTGATTTAGTTGTTTTGTAATTGGTTACTTAAATGAACTAATTGTCTTACTACTATTACTTTTATTTAAAAAAATATTTAATTTATTTTGGATAGAGAGAAATTGAGAGGGAATGGGTGTGTGTCTGTGTGTTTGTGCGAGATTAAGAGAGAGAGAGGAAAGAGAGAGAGAGAAGAGAGAGGTCTGCAGCTCTGCTTCACTGCCTGTGAACCTTCCCCCCACTGGTGGAAAAGAGAGCTTGAACCCAGGTTCTCCTGCATTGTAGCATATGTTCTCTATAGGGTCTGTCACCATCCAACCCTTTCTATTTACTTTTATAAAACTATCTTTTATTTGTAGTATTTTAATGAGGGAGGCAGAGGAAGGAGAGAGAGGGAGAGAGAGGTGTTGAGGACTGAACCTGTGAGCTGCTTTCTAGGACACGTGATGTAGTAAAAGTTTGATTTCTTCCCTAGTATTTATGGCTTCAGTTGGTCATTGTATTATATTTCTTTTTTTTGTCATTGTATTTATTGTATTTCCCAGAACAAATTATATATATGTAACAACAATTGTGTATGTTCTTGTCTTTTTGTGTGTTCTCGCTTTGAGCATCTTAATTTTGTTTTTAGTTACCATGAGGGTTAGCACTAGAGTGTCATATCTGTATGATGACTTTACCACTTTTGGTAGCCATTTTAAAGTGTTCAGAGATAAACTGAGAGGAAAGGAGATAGAAAGGGAGAGAGAGAGAGAGACATCTACAGCAGTTTCACCACTCATGCAGTTTACTTCCTGCAGGTATGGATGCGGGGGATTGAACCTGGGTCCTTGCACATAGTAACACGGTTCTGCTGCCTGAGCCTGGGCATCTTTTTACTGCTCTCAAATTTCTGTAAATATGAGGAAGTCTATATGTATATATATTTCATGAGAGAAAAAGAAGAAAGTGCAAGAAAAAGAAAGACAAAACACAGAACAAAAGCCAGTGTACCACTTCATTGTGTGTTCTGTCAGGGGTTGAACTCTGGGCCCCAGGAAACATGTCATCTGTCCTTCCCTCTGAGTCATTTCACTGGCAGCTATAGGGAAGTCTTACTCTCTTCATTTTACACACCCGTCGGTAGAGAGAGCGCTTGTTTCCCCCTTCATTTTGTCTAAGGAAGACTTGAGCAGATGAAGGAACTCAGCCAACAGTGTAATAGTTAGCTTGCCCAAGTTTGATCTAGAAACGGGTTTAGAACCCATATTTTATTTTATTTATTTTTTAATTTCTTTATTGGGGAATTAATGTTTTACATTCTACTGTAAATACAATAGTTTGTACATGCATAACATTTCTCAGTTTCCCATATAACAATACAACTCCCACTAGGTCCTCTGTCATCCTCCTTGGATGTGTATTGCTCCCCCCACCCCCACCCCAGAGTCTTTTACTTTGGTGCAATATGCCAATTCCAGTGCAAAGAACCCATATTTTAAACTACCACAGTTCCTTCTTTAGTTTTTCTTTTTTCTTTTTACCCTTTTTTGCCTCCAGGGTTATTACTGGGGCTCAGTGACTGCACCATGAATCCACCGCTCCTGGAGGCCATTTTCCCCCCATTTGTTGCCCTTCTTGTTGTAGCCTTGTTGTGGTTATTATTGTTATTGTTGATGTCGTTCGTTGTTGGATAGGACAGAGAGAAATGGAGAAAGGAGGGGCAGACAGAGAGGGGGAGAGAAAGACAGACACCTGCTGACCTGCTTCACCACTTGTGAAGCGACTCCCCTGCAGGTGAGGAGCCAGGAGCTTGAACCGGGATCCTTAACGGCCCCTGTGCTTTGCGCCATGTGCGCTTAAGCCGCTGCACTACCGCCCAACCCCCTATAGTTCCTTATTTTCATATGCTGTGTACCTTTTTTAAAATATTAGATTTCACACAGAACTTAATTAGGTAAATAATTCCCGAAGATGAGAGTTCTGTAAATCTCAAGCCTAACATGATCAGAACTAAGCTCATTTTCATTCTCTTATCAGTTGAATTCCTTGCTTCCATAGATGGCTCCACTATCCTTCTGGCTCAAACCATAACCCTGAAGGCCTTTACATTCCTCAGTCTCTTCAGTGCCAAGTTCAAATAGATTGTGTCAGTTTATTTCACCTTTAAAAATCTCTCAAATTGGGAGTTGGGCGGTAGGTAGCAGCAGGTTAAGCGCACGTGGCACAAAGTGCAAGGGCCGCTGTAAGAATCCTGGTTCAAGCCCAGGGCTCCCCACCTGCAGGGGAGTCACTTCACAGGTGGTGAAGCAGGTCTGCAGGTGTCTATCTTTCTCTCCCCCTCTCTGTCTTCCCCTCCTCTCTCCATTTCTCTCTGTCCTATCCAACAATGACATCATCAACAACAATAATAACAACGACATCATCAACAACAATAATAACTACAACAACAAAACACAGGCAACAAAAGGAAATAAATAAATGTCAAAAAAATTTTTTTAAAAATCTCTCAGATTGGCTTATCTCTACACCCTTTCTATCTCACCACTACTGTCTCTATTCAGGCTGTAACTTCTGCTTTTTTCTTTTCAGTCTACTTTCCACTCTGGCAAAGTGATCTTCTAAAATGAAATTCCAATCAGGCACTTCCAGGTTTGAGTAAGAGTCACTAAGGCATTTTTAGTGATTCTCTGTTACTTTGTTATAGTTCAGGCTCCCTAACAAAACCTACACAGTTCTTGCCTAATTTTATCTTATTGTTTTATTAGAGAAGTAATGATTTCAAGCCAGTTGTGCATGGTTTGCAGTTTCTTGACTTTCCATGGTAGGTGTCTGCACACCACTCCAGGCCTTTCTTCATCACAACACACTCAATCTGCTGGGCTAGCGTGGGGGTTGCCTCTTCCCCAGGTGTGTGCTCTCTGGGTTGGAGAGAACTCAACTGGACTCAGCCTGGGCTGCTACTCACTCAGCTACGTAGGAGATAGATGACTCAGGAACTCGTGGCAGCCTGGTAATTGATCAGAGAGCCAATGCTTTTATAGGATAAAACCGGAAGTGGCAAGTCGGAAATGGAAATGGCTAGGAAAGGGGGTGGAGAAAAACAAAAGCACTGCTGGGAAGGTGGAAGCTTCCTTAGCAACTGTTGGGAGGGTTTAACTGGTGGGATTAATGTTACCCTGCAGGCAGGGTGGGTCTCGAGGTAGAAAGAAGATAGATCAATGGGATGGGTGGGGATCTTTCAGGCAAAACAATAATTTTGTAAATAGGCCGTAGTATCAGCCATGCAGGATGGGGGGGAGGCTGGCTTAATGCCCGACAAATCCCCAGTGCCCTCTCAACTCCCTCTCTTCACTTTCCATGTCCTCAGCCTTGTCGCAACAGACTACATCTAGTCTAAGTTTCACTCTGCGTTTTGCCCTCCTCTCCTAGTGTCTTTAGTTCCTCCTATATAGAGATCATCTGTTATTCACCCTTTTCCAAACTGATTTCACTTGACATGATTCCTCAAATTCCACCCAAGATGAGGCAGATGAGATGACTTCACTGTTTTTAATAGCTGAGTAGTATTCCATTGTGTATATATACCACAGCTTTTTTTTTTGTATTAAAAAAAATATTTGTTTATTTATACCCTTTTGTTGTCCTTGTTTTATTGTTGTAATTATTATTGTTGTTGTTGATGTCCTCGTTGTTGGACAGGACAGAGAGAAATGGAGAGAGGAGGGGAAGACAGAGAAGGGAAGAGAAAGAGAGATACCTGCAGACCTGCTTCACTGCTTGTGAAGAGACTCCCCTGCAGATGTGGGAGCCAGGGGCTCGAACTGGGATCCTTAAACCGGGCCCTTGCGCTCTGTGCCATGTGCACTTAACTCACTGTGCGGCCACCCGACTCCCATACCACAGCTTTCTTAACCACTCATCTGTCACTGGAAATCTGGATTTGGGCTTTTACAAATAATATAGCTATGAACATAGATGTTTTTGTTTTCTTTGGATAGATATCTGCGAACAGGGCTTCTGGTTGTAGGGTAGGTCTGCGATCTCCAGACTGTCTGTCACAGGGGTTGGACCGATTTACTTTCCAGGAAGCTGTCCTTGTCTGTGGTCCAGGGAGAACTCCCACCCTGATCACAAGGCTGGGATGGCAACACTTCCAGGCAGAAGCATCACAGACTTCCACTGTTCTTGACAAGTTAATAAACTATTTCACTCTGGTCAATTTCCAGATCCATGAGATTTTTTAAAAAAACACTTTGGAACATTTGCGAAGTTGTTTTCTGAAGAAGTGTATTTGAAGTTCTTGTCCCCTGAGCCCACACAATCACTTTAATTTGCATTTTTTTTCCCTCAAAGCTAGTCCATTTGAGCACCATTTTCAGTGTGCCTTGTTTGTTTGTTTATGTGCTGCGTTCTTTTGTCATTTGTGTGGCTGGATGCTTTTTGTCCATAACCACTACATAATTTTTCTAAAGTAAATTTAAGCATAACCTCCTTTTAACAGGCAAACTTGACCTTCATTTTTGGCTTTGATGTCCTTTCTCTGTGTTTCCATATACATGGCTTGCAGTTCAGTGTGGTGATGACATGTACACTAGCCTGATTTCTCTTAATATTTGAAGACTTCTTGACTCGGGGGATTTGTTTCTATAATCCCTGATCCTTAGCATAGTAAGCACTCTATAGGTATTTAGTTATATTGAAATTATATAAACTGCATGAGGTGCTGTCAGGTTTTTATTTGTGTAAATACATCTCTTTATTATATTCCATGATCGTAGTATATAGTATTTGAAGTCATTGACTAGTATTTAAAACCCCATTTGTTTTAGACGAATTTTCATCTCATAGTAAAATTCCTTCTTAGTGGAATGAGCCATCAGACCTAACATTACTGTGTAATGTCCTAAGTGACCTTTAAATTCACTGATGGGTTATGGGTAAATACTATGAGCTGTTGATCGCATTTGACAGTATTGACCATTCTTTTCTCCTTGATATACAGTCTTCATTTGGTGTCCTTTTCTGTCTGCTTTGTTACTTCTTTCCATTTCCTACAACCTAACAATACTAACGAGCAGGCTGTCTTCTGCCTTGTTCTTTTCTCGGCTTATTCTCATGACCCTAATGGGCATCACTTAAATTCTACCCAATGTCAATCACTCTAAAAATATTTGTCAGTTGCCAAGTGGTTGAATTCCAGATTCATGATGAGATCTAACCTGACAGTTCTCTTTCTGATATCTCCACCAAGATCGCAGAATTGGTCAACAACATATCCAAGATTCAACTCCTAATATGTCCCTTCTCAAATGTGCCGCCCCACCACCTGAACTACCCTCCTCTCAGTCGATGATAGTTCCATTTTTTCCCCATTGTCCATGATCTTGAAATCTTGACTCTTTCACTGTTACACCCCATATTCAGCCATCAGGGAATCTTGTTGTTTCAGCCTTTATAACGCTCAAAGTCAGCTGAGTTATCATCATCTCCCCTGCTACTACCTTGGCATGAACCACCATCAGTTCTAACTGTCACCCTTACTTCCCTCCCATAAATTCACAAAGGACCAGGCACACAACATCCTTTGCTGGTTCTCACGTTTACCACACAGACACTCCTTCTGGGGACAGGACAGGGAGGACACTATGTTGACGGGCCTCTCTGCTGTCTGGACCTCACAGGTCTGATTAACTTCTCCTTCCTTCCCATCCTTCATTCATTTGCTTACATCTCACAGGTCTCCATTTATGTAGCCTCCCCTGACTGCCCCATTTGATATTTCAAACTACTTGGCCCCTTCACCTGCCAAACACCCCCACCCCACCCCTGCACTGCTTGTCCTGCTCTGGTTTCTTTTTCCTCAGACTAATACATCTTCTAACATGTTCTGAATGAACTTGTTCTATAAAGTCTTCCTCCCCCGTCCCCGGCTCAATCTGTGAAGTTTCATAAAGAATTTCATTTTGGGGAGTCTGGCGGTGGCGCAGTGGGTTAAGCGCAAGTGACTCGAAGCACAAGGACCCGAGTAAGGATCCTGGTTCGAGCCCCCGCCTTCCCACCTGCAGGGGAGTCGCTTCACGGGTGGTGAAGCAGGTCTGCAGGTTTCTATCTTTCTCTCCCCTTCTCTGTCTTCCCCTCCTCTTTCCATTTCTCTCTGTCCTATCCAACAACGGCGACATCATAACAACAATAATAGCTACAGCAACAACAACAAAAAGACAAGGGCAAAAAGGGAAAATAAATAAATATAAAAAAAGAAAGAAGAAAAAACATTTCATTTTGCTTGTTTATATGCCCAAAGCAACTACAACCCCCCCCAGGTCTAAAGTGGGTACATAAACAGATATCTGTTAAGTGAATGATTGAGCATCTGATTCTCTAGGAAAAAAATAATAATCTTACAATTTGTTTGAGAAAATATTGGACAGAAAGTTTTGTTTGGACAATTAGGAGAAATTTCTTTGAAATGCCAGTGTTCTTCTTTTATCCCTTAATTGACGAATTAGGACCCATGAAAACATCATAAGATTTACATGAAAAGTTAATAAGTATCATTCAACTAACCTCTGCAGGGCAGTCTTTTTAATAAAACTGACATTTCTGTAAAAATGGAATATTTTTTATAATGATATGCACTACAGTAGAATCTAATGTGTACTTTAGAATTAAAAATAGCTAGGTAGCACCGTATAGAGTAGGGCCTTTGATCTTGCTCCAGAATTCCTGATAAGCCCCAACCTGAAGACAAAAGACTCTAAGTAACACATTTTCTGTATTTGGATTGTTATGGATAATCAGCTGGTCACTGGGACTAGAAACCTGCGTGCAGAGACCACTTTGAAGAGCCATTCATGGAGAATGAGGATTCTGTACCCCTACCTCCCATATGAGAATATGACTCAGAAATGTGGAAATGTGGAGGCTCAGTGTTCTCCCCTCTCAAAGGCCCTCTACCTTCTCCTGCGAGCAATTTGTAAAGAGTGTGAGTCTGGGGGCTGGACAGCGGTGCACCGGGTTAAGCGCGCATAGTTAGAAGCGCAAGGACCTGCTCAAGGATCCTGGTTTGAGCCCCCGGCTCCCCACCTGCAGTGGGGAACACTTCACAAGTGGTGAAGCAGGTCTGCAGGTGTCTTTCTTTCTCTCCTCTTCCCTAACTCTCTCTCTTCTCTCAATTTCTCTATGTCCTATCCAATAAAATGGAAAAAATGGCCTCCAGGAGCAGTGGATTCATAGTGCAGACACTGAGCCCCAGCCATAACCCAGGAGGCAAAAAAAAAAAAAAAAAAAGAGTATGGGCCTGGGATCTAATTAACCAAGGACTTGCTGAGCTGTCTCTAATGCAGGGGCAGAGCTAAAAGGTATTGAGAGTAATTGTGGGGGCCTAGGGGAGGTGGTCAAGAAGACACTTTAATATGGTCACTTGAGGTAGTATCTCAGAGGACCTGTATTTATTTATTTATTTACTTACTTACTTTATTAGGGGATTAATGGCTTACAGTTGACAGTAAAATGCTATAGTTTGTACATGTATAACATTTCCATGTAAGAATACAACCCCTACTAAGTCCTCCTCTTCCATCATGTTCCAGGACTTGAAAACCCCACCACCAACACCACCACTTACCCCAAGTTTTTTTGATATGACCATAATTTTTAAATTTGACCTTTGCATGGAGTTTGAATGTATGTACCTGTAATTTATATAATAAATTTAATAGCAAGCATCTAACATTAACCTATCAAATTACGTCAGGGATGGAAAGGGACTGATGGTTTTTAAAATGTGGTCTTGGAGATGGAACCAATGATTCCTGCTTGCGAGGTATGCACTCTGCTGGCAAGTCACCTCCTCAACCTAGCCCTTTATTTTATTTGTTTGTTTGTTTGTCTTTGTGGTGCTTGGACCGCTCATGTGCGTGATTCTATTGCTTCTAGTCCCACTCCTTATTTTGGAGAGAGATAAGAGATAAGAGTGAAGGAAGCGACAGAGAAAACCAGAAAGAGAAAAGGAGAGACTTCCGCTAAGGCATTTATGGTACGTCCTCTACTGTCTCCCCTGTGTTGCTGAAGCTTGAACTCAGGGCTCTGCACGTGGTAAGACTTGTGCCCTACAGGATGACCTATGTTTTGGTCTTTTGTTTTTTATAAAAATGAGAGAGAGAGAGAAAGAGAGAGAGATTCTACTCTCCACAAGTTCCAATTGTCTTTGTTGTTCTATATTGTGGAATCAGGGACAGAACCCAGGACCTTATGCATGTAAATATAAAATCTACCAACTCAGCATTTTTTGCTGGTGTGTGTGTGTGTGCGCTATATTTACATGCATTTAGTGCTATTTCAGCTTTAAAACTATATGCTATTTCTTTGATTTAAATGATCAATAATTCTCTTCCATAGAATGGAATGTCCTTTTGCAAAGCAGTCACTGTGTTATCTACACATTAGACTTCAATTACCTTCATCCCTACAAAATTTCTATAAGGAAGCTAGCATTACTTGTATTCCAGACAAGTCAAGGTGAACAGGCTGAGAGATGTTCAGTGATATGTGCAAGGTTAGACTAGTTTTTATGTCACAAGCAGGGTCTAGGTTGGAACTAAGATGTTTCTGCTTTCAAAATCTGTGGTCTTAATTAATGAAATAAATTCAGATTTAACAGTTGAATTCATCCATTTTGTTAGAAACTGAAATTTAAACCAGAGTCTCTGTTGTTTCCAACACAGTGGAGCTGCAATGTATGTATTTTTCTCCACTAACAAACTCATTGTTTCTCATCAACATCTAGTCTTGAAATAGAAAAATATCAAGTGAGTAAATTCTCCCACTGGGAAACAGATAAATATCTAGCATATCTAAATTTGCTAAAAGCAAAAAATATTTACTTTATTTAGTACTTTGAGTATTTTATTAGATGTTTAGTTTTCAGATATTGGATTATAATAGCACATATATTTAACTTTTTTTTTTTTTCAAATTATGCTTGTAGTGTAAGAAATACATGTTCAGTTTTGGAGTTTTACTTAAGAATCACCAGTCTGTTCTCATGAGTTTTTCAAGTTATCAATATCCAGCTATTTTATCTTGTTTTAGGTGTTAAATTTGATACAAATTTCATATACTAATTGCCTTTAGCAGCTGTTGTAGATATTTATTGCAAAATGTCATTGAAACGACAGATTTAATATACTAGTTTAGTACACATGGTGATTTAAAGATTAGAATATGTTAAATAAACTGTGTCATAAATTATAAATAAAGGAAAATGAGTAAAATTATCCTTAAATTGCCAGACGAGCCTTCACATTTAATGTCACATTCATGAGTTTTGTGCCGAGACTGTTGAGGGTAAAATCCTTTCTCATCAGACGCTGCACATATGTTTCCACTGTTTGTTTTTCTTCAAAGTAAAACTTAATGAAACAGCTAATAAAACCCAATTTTACTCCTGATTCTCGAAAGAAACAAGTCCTTCAAGTGTCCCCACCGTTTCTTCTTTTGCACTGGCTTTTGCTACTTTTCAGCATGTAGATTTTCCAGAAATGAAAAACAGTCCAAGCCATAAACCTTTTCCTCCAACTCTTAGGAACCCAGTGTTTAATTCTTATTTGCAAAGTGATTGCACAATGAAGAAATGCTTTGCACACACAGAGAGGAATTCCGTCTCAGATCTTCACGTTCACCTCCTGCTGGCTTCAGAGGGGTAGAGTGTGTGTGCATTTAAATGGATCTTTATTATGTAAATAACCAAGAACCAAATAGGGGTCTTAAGTACTATAAAAAGGAAAGTTTCAAAGTGAAAGGCCTGTGTAGGACTTTTAGACCTTTTTTCTCCTCCTTTCTTATGAACCTGAAAAAGGTCTTAGGTGAGTGAATAACTCTCAGAAAGAGATTAGCTTCTTTGAATTTGAAATCTATAGGTGGGGGTTGTCTCTGTACCCCAAGTGACGATTTCACTACCTGTAGAATCTCACTACATCATCCTACTTCTTCCTGTAGAGGTTTATTTGATTATGATGGTGCTCCAGAGATAAATATTTACAATGGAATGAGAGCAGTGCTACTCAAAGGTGGTGCTAGACGTCTGTCTACCAGTGCAAGAAGATCAGTGTAGCGACTGAAAACCAGTGGTTAGAACCTTGTAAACTGTTACACAGTTATTATTATTTTTTAAAAAAATTATTTATAAAAAGGAGACACTGACAAAACCATAGGATAAGAGGGGTACAACTCCACACAATTCCCACCACCAGAACTCCGTATCCCACCCCATCCCCTTATAGCTTTCCTAATCTTTATCCCTCTGGGATTATGGACTCAGGGTCATTGTGGGATGCAGAAGGTGGAAGGTCTGGCTTCTGTCATTGCTTCCCCACTGAACATGGGCGTTGACAGGTCAATCTATACCCCCAGCCTGTCTCTCTCTTTCCCTAGTGGGGCAAGGCTCTGGGGAGGTGAGGCTCCAGGACACATTGGTGGGATTGTCTGCCCAGGGAAGTCCTGTTGGCATCATGGTAGCATCTGGAACCTGATGGCTGAAAAAAGAGTTAACATATAAAGCTAAACAAATTGTTGACTAATCATGAATGTAAAGGCTGGAAGATTGCAGATGAAGATTTTGGGTCTCTGTTTTGAAGATAGCTAGCAGGTCTATTTTAGTTATATTCCAAAGGGCCCATGACTATACTAGTTTTTTCCTGAGCTTGACATCTGATATGCAGGTGAACCCAAATTATTGTCTGGGGAGATGATGTCATGGCTGGAAAAAGGGCTAGAAAGCTGGATCAGGGAAGAGAGTAGCTCCCAAAGGTGGGAAAGGTGTATGAATATTGTTAATTTTACTTTAATTTTTTTTTTACTGTCTTTATTTATTTATTGGATAGAAACAGGCAGAAACCGAGAGGGAAGGGGGTGATAGAGAGGGAGGGAGAGAGAGACAGATAGAGAGAGAGACGCCTCCAACATTGTTTCACCACTCGCAAAGCTTTCCCCATGCAGGTGGGGACCGGGTGTTTAACCTGGGTCCTTTAACACTATAACGTGTGCTCAACCAGGTGCGCCACCACCTGGCCCCCAGAGTTATTTTATACTTGTCATATATAATTTGAGAATTGATGTTGATAATGGGGGCAGGGTATACACTTCTTTACCATCCTTTCAGTTTTGCTATGAACCTAACATTATTTAAAAAAAAAAAAAAGAGTCCCTTACAAAATTGGGGCTTGTATTTGGTTAGCACTAGTTTTTAAGATTTCATCTTTTTTCCCTAGTAATTCTTTTTTAGTACTTTTTCACAAAAGTGTGTCTATGACAGATTGGAAATAAAAATCTCAATCTTTCACCACAGATGGCTTGAAAAGCATTTGGTCTCGGATGAGATTTTCAAATGTTGATTTATGTCCCCCATGCCCTATTACATAACATTAGGTATTAGAATTTTGAATAAAGGGAAGAGACCATCACTTATAATTCCAATACCTTAATAAAATAGCATTACAGCATCGAACATCTGATAAGCTAAGGGCTGGGTTGTCAGCACTGGATTGGAGATATTCTGGGTTTCTGTCAAGCACAGGTCCATGTACACTAGTGACCATGATGCAGTGGCAGTTGGAATTGACATGTTAACAGAAAAAAAAAAAAAAAACAGAACAATTAACTGGGGTTGATGTCCAGATGGGGACTATCAACTGCCAAATTAAAATTGTAAGAACTGGGACAATGCTCTATTTAAGTTTAGTTTTACCTTGTGAGAGGGGAGAAAAAGACCACATCACAGCTCCATTGTCCTTGATGTTCTACTTGTTGTCCTTGTTTTCACTGGGGTCGAACCCAGCACCTCAGATATGCAGGTCAGGTGCTTTGCTGCTAACCCACCTCCCCAGCCTGGAGCAGGCTTTTAGGTGGGGGAGCAGAGCTTTTGAAGGTGTGCAAACTTGAGCACAGACACCACAGGCCATTCGGTGGTAGGAGTGGTTGGAGTGGGAGAGCCTTAGTGACAATTTCATCTGCTTCTGAGTTTTGCTTATCATGCTTTGCTACTAAACATGCCTTTGAAATACGCATTTTATTCACTGCTCGTATATAGACAAGCGATCAGAATAGAAAGTTGAGATTTATGTTTCAGAATCTTGAGTCATAAAAAATATTCACAAGTCATAGAATTAGAGGCTTAGTGTTAGAAGGTCACATATTTTACCTTGTTTCAAATATTGCTTCTATTAATGACTTTTTTTTTTAAAAATAGTTGCTCTTTTAGTGAGTGAGAAAAGGGGTATATCTTGGATGGCGTTCAGCAAAAGAGGTCCTGGTTCCTGTGCTAAATATGAGTACATATGGGCCCTAGGTCAGATCAGTGGGGTAAACAGTTAATTTTATCTGTAGACTTTTCTCACGTTTGGGAGCTACTCTCTGCAATAATCCAACTTTCTAGCTCTATTCTCAACTCTGACACCATCTTCCCAGACAATACTTTTAGTTCACCTGCATGTTAGCTGTCTGGCTCAGGCAAAAATTACTAAAGTCATGGTCCCCATGGAACAGACCTAAAATAGATCTTCTAGCTTCTTCCCAAAGACTCCTAGTTTCATCTGCTCTATGCCTACTTTTGGGTCCCTATGTATAAATGAATTTATCCTGTTTTATATCTTATTGCCTTTCAGCTACAAAGTTACAGATGCTGCCATGACTCCATTCTTTTTTTTTTTTTTGTAAAATATTTATTTGTTTTCCCTTTTGTTGCCCTTGTTGTTTAACATTGTTGTGATTATTAATGTCATTGTTGTTGGATAGGACAGGGAGAAATGGAGAGAGGAGGGGAAGACAGAGAGGGGGAGAGAAAGACAGACACCCGCAGACCTGCTTCACTGCTTGTGAAGCGACTCCCCTGCAGGTGGGGAGCCGGGGGCTCGAACTGGGATCCTTACGCAGGTCCTTGCGATTTGCGCCACGTGCGCTTAACCCGCTGCACCACCACCCGACTCCCTCATGACTCCATTCTGACTTCCCTGGGCAGAGGGCCTCACCAATGTGTCCTGGAGTCCCACCTCCCCAGAGCCCTGCCCCACTAGGGAAAGATAGAAACAGGCTAGGGGGTGTGGACCCACCTGCCAATGTCCATGTCCAGTGGAAAAGCAATTACAAAAGCCAGAACTCCCACTTTCTGCACCCCCCCAAAATAATTTTGATCCATATTCTCAGAGGGATAAATAAGTTTCCAATGGAAGGAATGGGACAGTGAACTCTGGTGGGAGTTGTGGAGTTAATACCCCTGTTATCTTACAGTCTTGTTAATAATTATTAAATCACTAATAAAAACTACAAAAATAAAAAAGCTGTCACATTTCAAACTAGATAAATAAAGGAAGGTCCTGGCCTGGGGAGAGAGCATAGTGTAGTGCTCATACAAAAAGACTTCACACCAGAAGCATCAAAGTTCTCACATTCAACTCACTATACCACTATAAGCTGGATTTTAGCTGTAGCCTGGTAAAACAATACCCAGTGGAAGAAAGAAAGAAAGAGAGAGACAGAAAGAAAGAAAGAAAGAAAGAAAGAAAGAAAGAAAGAAGGAAACCAGAGGTTCTAAACCTTAGTTGAACTAGGATAGGACGCATATGTTTGCTCAAAAAATATGATGAATTCTGGACTGGCAACTTAGCTGACTTGCTTTGTCATACATGATCCAGGTTCCAGCACAGCCCACACTGTACTGCATGGAGGAAACTTTGGTGCTGTAGTATCTTTTTCCTTCTTTCTTCTCCTCTTTCTCTGTCTCTTGCTGAAAAAAAAAAAAAGTCAGCTTTGAGTGATGAAATCCTGATGATGACAGAAGAGTAATGTTTTGAGTCTAGGAGAGAGACAGGAGGCTGCAGAGAGGGAAAGGTGGGAGCTTACCATAGTCTGATTCCTGACGCCATTGCTCTGCCCCACTGCCTAGCCACAAAGAGGCTCTAAGGTGGCCTCAGGTATTAATGGCTCTAATGCTTTAACAGTGCTTTTTTTTTTTTTTTTTTTTTTTTTTTTGTCTCCAGAGTTATCTCTGGGGCTTGGTGCTGGCGCTATGACTCCACTGCTCCTGGAGGCCATTTTCTCCTTATTATTAAACAGGACAGAGAGAAATTGAGAGAGGAGGGGGATATAGAGAGAGGGAAAGAGAAAGAGATACCTGCAGCCTTGTTTCACTGCTCGTGAAATGTCCTTTCTCCAGGTGGCGGAGAGCATTTAGTACTATGTGTGCTTGACTGGGTGCACCACCACCCAGCCCCCCCCCCATCTTTATTAAGAATATTTTGTGGGCAGTAGCGCAGCAGATTAAGCGCAGGTGGTGCAAAGCGCAAGGACTGGCATAAGGATCCAGGTTCAAGTCCCCGGCTCCCTACCTGCAGGGGAGTCGCTTCACAGGCAGTGAAGCAGGTCTGCAGGTGTCTGTCTTTCTCTCCCCCTCTCTGTCTTCCCCTCCTCTCTCCATTTCTCTCTGTCCTATCCAACAACAATAATAGCTACAACAATAAAACAAGAGCAACGAAAGGGAATAAATATATAAATAAATATTAAAAAAAATATTTTGTATAGCCTTTGTTACACATTGAAAATTACACTGCTTTGGCTACTGTTTTTTTGTTTTGTTTTATTCATTCAAACAGAGAGAGAGAGAGAGAGAGAGAGAGACCGAGACTATGTAGGACGGAAGCTTCCTCTGCTGCCTTAGCACCTCTCCTGTGGTGTCAGTGCTTGAACCTGGGTTATCTCCTAGGTGAAGCAGCCTAACTAGTGAGATCTCTCTCAGGCTCCATTATTATTTCTGCTACCAAATGTTGCAACATAAAACACTGACTCTATCATTTCTTGCTTACTTAATTTCTGTTTTTGGTTTAACAGTTATTCATTCATATTCTTCACAAAATTTTGTAGTGAAATCTTTGGAAATTAAAAAAAATATTTATTTCTAAAACTAAACTAGTTCTTTAAACATGTCTGTTCTCTAGAACAACTTCTAGAGTCAGGAAATCAAGTTGTTAAAAACATATTTTATACCCCAATAAAGGGGAAAAAAAGAAAACAAATAAATCAACACATAAGATCATAAGTTCTTACACTAAAAAAAATAAAATAAAATATTTATATTTATTTATTATTGAAAGAGACAGGAATTGAGAGGGACAGCGGAGATAGAGAAGGACAGAGACAGAGAGACACCTGCAGCCCTGATTAACCTCTCATGAAACTTTCCCCCTGCATGTGGGGAGCAGGAACTTCAACCTGGGTCCTTGTGCACTGTAATGTGTGCACTTAACCAGGTGCGCCACTGCCTGGCTCTCTCTTAATGTATCTTTAATTGCTACCATGAAGCCAACAGGACTTTCATGGGCAGATGACCACACAAATGTGTCCTGGAGCTCTGCTTCCCCAGAGTCCTGCCACACTAGGGAAAGAGAGAGACAGGCTGGGAGTATGGATCGACCTGCCAATGCCCATGTTCAGTGGGGAAGCAATTACAGAAGCCAGACCTTCCACCTTCTGCATCCCACAATGACCCTGGGTCAATACTCCTAGAGGGATAAAGAATAGGAAAGCTATCAGGGGAGGGGATGGGATATAGAGTTCTGGTGGTGAGAATTGTGTGGAGTTGTACCCCTCTTATCCTATGTTTTTTTTTCACTTTTTTTTTATTGGGGAATTAATGTTTTACATTCAACAGTAAGTACAATAGTTAGTACATGCATAACATTCCCCAGTTTCCCATATAACAATACAACCCCCACTAGGTCCTCTGAATCCTTCTTGGACCTGTATTCTCCCTACCCAACCACCCCAGAGTCTTTTACTTTGGTGTGATACGCCAATTCCATTTCAAGTTCTACTTCTGTTTTCTTTTCTGATCTTGTTTTTCAACTTCTGCCTGAGAGTGAGATCATCCCATATTCATCCTTCTGTTTCTGACTTATTTCACTAAACATGATTTTTTCAAGGTCCATCCAAGATCGGCTGAAAACGGTGAAGTCACCATTTTTTACAGCTGAGTAGTATTCCATTGTGTATATAGACCACAACTTGCTCAGCCACTCATCTGTTGGTGGATACCTGGGTTGCTTCCAGGTTTTGGCTATTACAAATTGTGCTGCCAAGAACATATGTGTACACAGATCTTTTGGGATGGATATGTTGGGTTTCTTAGGATCTATCCCCAGGAGAGGAATTGCAGGGTCATAGGGTAGGTCCA
Source organism: Erinaceus europaeus (assembly GCF_950295315.1). Lineage (NCBI taxonomy): Eukaryota > Metazoa > Chordata > Mammalia > Eulipotyphla > Erinaceidae > Erinaceus > Erinaceus europaeus. Next base: position 7,417,320 of record NC_080172.1, read on the forward strand.
TTTCTAGCCTTCTGAGAGTTCTCCAGACTGTTCTCCACAGAGGCTGGACCAATTGACATTCCCACCAGCAGTGAAGGAGGGTTCCTTTGACCCCACAACCTCTCCAGCATTTGCTGCTGCTACCTTTTCTGATGTATGACATTCTCACAGGAGTGAAGTGGTATCTCGTTGTCTTTATTTGCATTTCTCTGACAATCAGAGACTTGGAGCATTTTTTCATGTGTTTCTTGGCCTTTTGGATCTCTTCTGTGGTGAATATTCTGTCCATGTCCTCCCCCCATTTTTGGATGGGGTTATTTGTTGTCTTGTTGTTGAGTCTGGCAAGCTCTTTATATATGTTGGTTATTAAACTCTTATCTGATGTATGGCATGTAAAGATCTTCTCCCATTCTGTGAGGGGTCTCTTGGTTTGCGTAGTGGTTTCTTTTGCTGTGAAGAAGCTTTTTAATTTGATGTAGTCCCATAGGTTTATACTTGCCTTAGTCTTCTTTGTAATTGGATTCGTTTCATTGAAGATGTCTTTAAAATTTATGCGGAAAAGAGTTCTGCCAATATTTTCTTCTAAGTATCTGATAGTTTGTGGTCTAACATCCAAGTCCTTGATCCACTTGGAATTTACTTTTGTATTTGGTGAAATACAGTGGTTCAGTTTCATTCTTCTGCATATTTCAACCCACTGTTTCTAACACCATTTGTTGAAGAGACTCTGCTTTCCCCATTTAATAGTCTGAGCCCCTTTGTCAAAGATTAGATGTCCATAGGTGTGGGGGCTCACTTCTGGGCTCTCAATTCTATTCCACTGGTCAGTGTGTCTATTCATGTTCTAGTACCAAGCAGTTTTGATGACAATGGCCCTATAATACAGTTTGAAATCTGGAAGTGTGATGCCTACGGTTCTGTTCTTTTTTCTCAAGATTGTTTTGGCAATTCTAGGTCTTTTCTGGTTCCAGATAAACATGTGTAGCATTTGTTCTGTTCTCCTAAAAAATGTGGTTGGGATCTTGATGGGGATAGCATTAAATTTGTAGATGGCTCTGGGTAGTATATTCATTTTGATGATGTTAATTCTACCAACCCATGAACATGTAATATCTTTCCATTTCTTTGTGTCTTTTTCAATTTCCTTGAGTAGTGACTCATAATTTTCAGTATACAAGTCTTTCACTTCTTTGGTTAGGTTTAGTCCTAGATATTTTATTGTTTTAGTTGCTATGGTAAAAGGAATTGACTTCTGTATTTCAACTTCTTCTAACTTAGTGTTTGCATAGAGGAATGCCACTGACTTTTGAATGTTAATTTTGTAGCTTAACACCTTACTGTATTGCTTGATGATTTCCAAAAGCTTCTTGCTGGATTCCTTAGGTTTTTCTGTGTATACTATCATGTCATCTTCAAATAGGGAGAGTTTGACTTCTTCTCTTCCAATCTGTATGCCTTTAATTCCTTGCTCCTGCCTGATTGCTATGGAAAGAACTTCCAACACTATGTTGAATAGTAATGGTAATAGTGGGCAGCCCTGTCTAGTACCTGATCTGAGGGGAAATGCTTCCAGTTTTTCACCACTGAGTATGATGTTGGCTATGGATTTGCTATATATAGACTCCACTATTTTGAGGAATTTTCCGTCTATTCCTATTTTTTTTGTAGTGTTTTGATCATAAAGAGATGTTGTATTTTGTCAAATCTCTGCATCTACTGATATGACCATGTGGTTTTTGGACTTGCTTTTGTTGATGTGGTAGCTCACGGTTTACGTGAGAATTGTGTGGATTTGTACCCCTCTTATCCTATGGTTTTTGTCAGTGTTTCCTTTTTATAAAAAAATAGAGAGAGAAAAATAAAAAATCTTTAATGATATTTAATTAATTAATAATTAGTTTTGTCTCCAGAGATATCACTGGGCTTGATGCCTGCACTATGAATCCATTGCTCCTGGAGGCCATTTTTCCCATTTTTGTTGCCCTTGTTCTTGCTCCTGCTATGGTTGTTATTGTCATTGTTATTGTTGTTATAGCTGTTGTTGTTGGGTAAGACAGAGAGAAACTGAGAGAGGAGGGGAAGACAGAGAGGAGAAACAGACACCTGAAGACCTGCTTCACAGCTTCTGAAGCGATTCCCCCTGCAGTGGGGAGTTGGTGCTCCAACCAGAATCCATAAGCTGGTTCTTGCGCTTTGCGCCATGTGTGCTTAACACGCTGCACTACTGCCCAGCCCCCTTTAATAATATCTTAATGCACATCAGTGCACATATTATATATTTTTGTGAATATTCCAGGGCTTAACATTTTATAGTCAATTTAAATCAGTGTTTGGATGTTGATGAAAAATTTTTTTTTTTTTAGAACCTTTTGGTGAATGTAGAAGTCTCCCCATTCAGGTCAATAGATTTACTGTAGCTCCAAAAGCCTGTCAGCTCCATTAGTTCATCAGGTTTAATAATGATTCCCGTGTGTGCTGGCTCAGGTTTTTGTTCTCTCAGCTTAAACACCTTACTTACAGGAAAAATTACCGGAGGAAAACAAGGTGTTAAGCAGACTGTCCTGGCACCTCATCAGAGCATATTCTCTGTAAGAAAAGAATGTATTTTTTTTTTTCAGTTTTGCACACACACACACACACACACACACACACACACACACACACACCAGGTGGTGGCGCACCTGGTTGAGCATACATGTTACAATGCACAAGGACCCAGGTTCAAGCCTCCAGTTCCCACCTGCAGGGGGAAAGCTTCGCAAGTGGTGAAGCAGGACTGTAGGTCTGTCTGTCTCTCTTTCTGTCTATCTACCTACTTATCTATCTCTCCCTTACTCTCAATTTCTAGTCATCTCTATCCAATAAAGACAATAAATTTTTTTAAAAAGCTCTTATTTTGATTCGTTCCAACAGAAAATTTTTTTTAGCTAATTTAAATTAAGCTCAATAAGCCAATTTTAAGGTCATACCATGAAAAGCTAAATCCAGACTACCTCAACACATCCTTTTATCAGCCCGTCTGGAAGTTCTTTGTGGCCACTAATGCAAAGAAGATGGGAAAAAGTTGGCTTAGTAGCAGTGGTACATGTGTGAGATCCCAGTATTCACAAAAGAAGAAAAGAAAAAGTGAAAGAACGAAATTACTGGGAATGAAATCTTTACGATAGTAAAACCACACTATAAAATAAAGAAGGTATTATGGAAGCAGGCTTGGATTTGCATTTTGTTGGGGTAGCTACAATGACAAGTGTATGCAACGCCTTTATGTCAGGAGTCATAAAAACAGTGAAATGCAAATAATATGTCGTTTGATTCACAGAAAAACTGGGTAAAAGTTTGCCTGAATTTCACATATTTGATGTATCTAAGTAGACGATCTAATACAACTGAAACTGCTTCACTCACACATGTTTTAGCTTTATGTGAAGACATAAGATTGGAAGTTAGTTTTTTCTACTGTTTCAAACTCAAGAACAGTAAGAAGCCGATGTCCAGGGAAGGGTTTGTCAAAAGCCCATCAGCTAGAATGGAGACATTTTGGCTAATTGTTACTTAGATGATTTGTTAAGAGGTAATTGTTGACTGAAAATGTAGCTTACTTAGGGGCCAGCTACTGACACACCCTATAGAGTGCAAGGTCGTGGTTTAAGTCTATCACCAGGTGCAAGGTCGTGGGTTCAAGCCTCGGTCCCCACTGCAGGCAGGAAGCTTCATAAGCAGTGAAACAGTGCTACAGGTGTCTTTTCTTTCTCTCCCTGTCTCCCTGCCCATTCCTTTCAATTTTTTTCTAAAACAAACAAACAAACAAACAAAAAAACACCCAATAGCTTACTTAAATGAATTAATAAACCAAGTAGAAAATTACCAGGACTTAGTGATTTTATATGTAGATATAGATAATATTGATAAAATTTTGTATGCTGATATAATTTTTAGATTCCAGTAAAAAATGACCTTGGAAATGTGAACGTTAAAAATAATTAATTTGCGTTTAGTCTATGCCACAATTTGAATACTAAAGATTGATTATTGAGACAAGGAGAACAAATCTTGTATACTTAAAAAAAACTGGGCCAGGTGGTAGCTCAGCCGGTTAAGCGCACTTGGCGTGAATTCAGCCTCCGGCTCCCCACCTTCAGGGGCGTCGCTTACACAAGCGGTAAAGTAGGTATCTATTTTTCTTTTCTTTTCTTTTCTTTTCTTTTCTTTTCTTTTCTTTTCTTTTCTTTTCTTTTCTTTTCTTTTCTTTTCTTTTCTTTTCTTTTCTTTTCTTTTCTTTATAAAAGGTTTTATTTATTTTATTAATGAGAAAGATACGAGGAGAGAAAGAGCCAGACATCACTCTGGTACATGTGCTGTCGGGGACTGAACTCAGGACCTCATGCTTGAGAGTCTAGTTTCTTAGCCACTGCACCACCTCCGGGACCACACAGGTGTCTATTTTTCTCTCCCCCTCTCTGTCTTCCCCTCCTCTCTCTATTTTTCTCTGTCCTACCCGACAACAACACCATCAATAGCAACAATAACAACAACAACAAGGGCAACAAAATGGGAAAAAATGGCCTCCAGGAGCAGTGGTGCAGGCACCGAGCTCCAGTGATAATCCCGGAGGCAAAAACAAAAACAACCCTGCATCATTGTTTTGAAGTATAACTTCAATTTTATTGACTTATTTTTTGATAGAGACATAGAGAAATTAAGAGGGAAGAGGAAATAGGGAGGGAGAGAAAGCGAGAGAAACACCTGAGGTACTGCTGCTTGACCCCTCTTGGGGCTTCGCACCTGCAGGTGGGGAGCCGGGGGCTCGAACCGGAATCCTTAGGCCGGTCCTTGCGCTTTGTGCCACATGCGCTTAACCCGCTGTGCTACCGCCAGACTGCCCCCAGAGGCCATTTGAACAACTAGTTGGCTTAGTTCAATTCAGTCCGAGCTCCCAGCCACTTCCTCGTCCCACCCATCCATCACAGACGCTGCTAGTTGACAAATATATTTCCTCAAACTTAGCCCTCTCCCAGCCTTGGTTTTTTACTCCAGTCTCTGAAGTCTCTTCATTATTTTGTTAGGGACTTGTCTTAATTAATATTCTTGTCACAACTTTCCTGATTATCACATGATTCTATCCAGTGCCTTCTATCTCTTTTCACATCAGAACACACATAAAATTTTGCATGGAGTAAACCAAAGGGGATTTGGCGGTGATTTTTATGAAACTTCATGGGGGAGGGGAGGACCTCTTACATTGTCTTGGCTGTGTAATTATTATAGTCAATCACCATTTCTGCTCTAGGTCTCAGGTTAATCTACATTCTGTCTTTGTTGAGAAAAGAATTTATCATTTTTCTCCAAAGGATGGAAGTTCCTTTCTCATCATTAGCTAGAATTCAGTTCAGTCAAAACTGAATTGTGCTTCAAAAGTACCACTATGCCGTAAATTAAACAGATTTCACTTTGCTTTTATCCACAAACGGTAGAGTGCACATGTGCAGGGGGGTTGCTTCACAGGTGGTGAAGAGGTCTGCAGGTGTCTGTCTTTCTCTCCCCCTCTGTCTTCCCCACCTCTCTCCATTTCTCTCTGTCCTGTCCAACAACAACAACAACAACAACAACAACAACAATGGCAGCAATAACATTAACAACAATAACAAGGGTAACAAAATAGGAAAAATGGCTTCCAGGAGCAGTGGATTCATAGTGCAGACACCCAGCCCCAGCAATAGCCCTGGAGGCAAAAAATAAAATAAAATAAAATAAAATAATGGCCTCTGAATTACGTAGAATAGTCAAATCCTGGGAGAAATGTGGTTTCTTGGCCTTTTCTAATTATTTTGCTCATGAGGATGGATTGTTACAATTAACTCTTGAAGAAGAAACCAGTTTAGGGTGGCGGGGATGTTCATTCTTAGTTTTTTTTTTTTTTTTTTTAATTTTGTTTGATTCACTTTATCTTCATATTGGTTGGAATAAGTACTCATTATAATCCCTGCTTACAGATGAGGAAATTGAGATTACTCTTATTCATGACATAATCGGTGAACTAGACCCTGTGCTTGTGGGGCAGCCCCCCTGCTTTGCTCCATGCTCCATTGCTGACACTATGGTCTATTTACATAATCATTGTTTTGCCTGAAAGATCCCCACCAGTTATCCCCTCAGGGTATTGCTAATTCCCACCAGTCAAAACCATCGCAACTGGACCCTTCCACCTTCCCAGCATGCCCTGTGCCTCTCTCCACCCCCTTTCCTAGCCATTTCCCTTGCCAACTTGCCACTTCTGGGTTTTACCCTATAAAGCCACTTCTGTTTCTGGTTTCTCTTCTCTTCCTCTTTCTTTTCTCTCCTGCATCCCGACCTGGAGAAGGGCTGGCATGCAGAGCAGGAGGTAGCCGATAGCTTAACCCGCTGTGCTCACACCCAACTCTGGGGCTCCTGCATCAATAAAGACTTGTACCACGTCGCCACAAAGTCCTGGTCTCCCGCCCTCAAAGCTAGCCCAGCATGTGCTGTACTGCTTCTGAAGTCTATTGTGATATTCACCATTCAGAATCTCCACCCTGGTCTCAAGGCCAGTTACTCTTACCCACCGGGATTGCCCATGTGCAAGAAATGCGCTTACAGTGGATGTGACAGGAGAACCTCTAGACTATCACTGGCATTGTCTCCAGCCTCCACTTCCATTGCTACTCTGGGGGAAAAGCAGGAAACACAGTCTGATCTTGAACTGTTTTCAGGACATCTGCTCTGACATGCCCCATTCTTTTTGTATCTACATTTTTAGAATATGGTAGGCATTTGCAAGCTACCTATAGCAATTCATACTGAAATTTAAAATAAATAGAATTCAGTGAAGCTAAAACTTGGTGTTGTGGTTTGCGCTAGCCGTGTTTCAGACGACTATTGCTTCCTTTTTGGAATGCTCAGTTCCATCATCACAGACAATGTTTCTATTAGACAAGAACATTCTCGCTGGTCCTCTTTTCCAAATCTATTACGTTAGACATGAGAGGAACTTCCTGTTGTTTTCTCACAATCACTCTGCTTTGCTTTAGTTCTTTGTCCCATTAACTCTGTTTTTCTTCATGTATAGAAGATTGCAGTACTAGAGAATAATAGACCTTCACAGTTATTAGCTTATCGTGCATACAAAACTTGTGTATAGAACATCCTTGTCTGGTTCCCATTTTTAGGGGGAAAGCTTTCAGTTTTTCCTCACTGAGGATGATATTAGCTGTGGTTTTGTTATAAATGGTGTTTATTGTGTTGAGTAATAGTCTTTATATTCCCTCTTTCTGGATATTCTTTATCATCAATTGATATGACTATGTGATTTTTTTAAAAAATATTTTATTTATTTATGAGAAAGATGGGAGGAAAGACAGAAAGAACCAGACATCATTCTGGTACATGTGCTGCTGGGGACTGAACTCAGGACCTCATCCTTGAGAATTCAGTGCCTTATCCACTGCGCCACCTCCCCTACCATTGACCCTGTGATTTTTATCTTTTTTTTCTTTTTACTTTTTTCTTTTCTTTTCTTTTCTTCTTCTTCCTTCTTCTTTTCAGCTCTGGCTTATGTTTGTGTAGGTGATTGACCCTGGAACACTGGAAGCTCAAGTATGAGTCTCTCTTTTGTGTTTCTTTATTAGGGTTAATAGTTTACAATCAACACTAATAGACAGTAGTTTGTACATGTGTAACATTTATCAGTTGTCTACATAACAATTCAAACTCCACTAGGTCATCCTCAGTCTTAGAGGAATGAACCTCCCCTCTACCCCTACCTCTTTGCTTATTTTCATGTGGGACTCCTCTCAGTAATTTTTGCAGGGCAGGATTAGTGAGAGTAAATTCCTTCAGTTTCAACACACACACACACACACACACACACACACACACACACACACACACACACACACATTTGCCTCCAGGGTTATTGCTGGGGCTCAGTGTCAGCAGTATGATTTCACTGCTCTGCTCCTGGAAGCCATCTTTTTCCATTTTATTGGATATTCAGAGAGAAATTGAGAGGGGAGGGGGTGAAAGGGAGAGAGAGAGGAAGACGCCTGCAGAACTGCTTCACTACTTGTGAAACGTCCCCCCTGCAGGTGAGGTGTGTGTGTGGGGGGTGTTGAACTCAGATCCTTGAGCAAGTCCATGCACTTAGTACTTTGTGCACGTAATCAGGTGCTTGGCTCCCCAAGACATAAAAGCATTCATAAAACAGTTATGTAGCACTCTTGACCTTGCTCTCCTACCTTAACCTACAAGGATGACAATTACAAACAGAAGTCTGAGAAAGCCCTCCACACTCCAAAAGTGTGACAGTCCGTCACACTTTTGCTCCCATGAACTTGAAGACAACTGCACAGGTTATATGGCTTAAAACTATGTATTCTTATTAAGTAAAAATCCCTATATTTGTATGGTTGGATTTTTGACCTAAATTCACAACGTTTTATTTATCTCAGTTTTTGCCTTTTGTGACTGCAAAGATTTAAAAAAAAATTTTTTTTTTTTACATTAAATCTTGACTTGATCACCTAGCAATTCCCACTCTGTTAATGTAGGCTATCTAAAAAAAGGAAACCATGTCAAATTAATCTTTTAATTAATTTTCTTTGGGGAACATTACCAGATTGGGTAGGGTGCTATACAGATAGCCAGTTTGAAGGGAGCCACTTCATTTAGAAAGTTTCCAGGGGTGTCAGGTGGTGGTGCACCTGGTAAAGCACAAGAACCCAGGTTCTGGTCGCTGGTCCCCACCTGCATGGGAAAAGCTTTGTGTGTGGTGAAGCAGGGCTACAAGTGTCCCTCTGTCTCTCTTCTTCTCTATCTCCCTGTAGCCTCTCGATTTCTGGCTGTCGCTAGCCAACAAATAAAGATAATTAAAAAAAACTTTTGTTTTAAAGAAAGTTTCCAGAGGCAGACAGTTAAGAGAATAAGGAATCCGGGAATTGGGTGGTAGTGCAGCAGGTTAAGCACAAGGACCGGCAGAAGGATCCCGGTTCTAGCCCCCAGCTCCCCATCTGTAGGGGAGTCGCTTCACAAGCAGTGAAGCAGGTCTGTAGGTGTCTGTCTTTCTCTCCCCCTCTCTGTCTTCCCCTTTTCTTTCCATTTCTCTCTGTTCTATCCAACAACAACAACAACAATAATAACTACAACAAGGGCAACACAAAGGAATAAATAAATAAATATTAAAAAAAGAAAATAAGGAATCCTAAAATATTTTTTTAATTTTATTTATTTTTTTTCCTAGCCCTAACCCTAAATTTTTAAAAATTTTATTAGTGACTTAATTTTGATTTACAAAATTATGAGATACCGGATATAATTCCTCACTGTCCCCACCACCAGAGCTCTGTGACCCCAGTCCCTCCATTGAAAATTGTCATAGTTCTCCCAAGGTCACAGATAAGGGTTGACTGGTATTTCTATAACTATCTCCTTATATTTATATATATTTGTCCATTTTTTTCCTGTGGTCCTTCTTGTCCTTTCCAACTCACACCTACACCTGTTACTACTTGCGAATGTTCTTCTTTTTTCCTCCTCTTCTCTCTCAGGGTCCTGACAACAATCTTAGTCAACTGGAAAGATATGGGGATAGTTAACCTGGAGAAAAATGGGTTATTAAATTCAGAGGATTCTGTTGAAGAGGCAGAGTGTGCCGCTATCAGATTAAGTTATGAAGGTTAGTTATAAGAAACATGAAGTGTTGTAAGTAGGCATATACACAAAGGTTCCCAAGACCTAGCAAAAAAAAAAAAACACAGTGGGAATTAAAGGAAGTAGGGTTAAGTTTTCATTAACTACCCTGCCTTGCTTTCACCACTCCTGGTTGTCCTAGCAACCAGGCTTGCTTGCATGCTAATGACATTATAATGAGAAAAAAAAAACACATGCAAATGCAGTAAATAGTAATTAGAGGCAGAGCCATACAGGGAGTAGTGAGCTCCACCTTGGGAAGGTCTGGGGACTTGGTCTATATTGAAGGCAAAGAACAACAATGAAAGAAGCATTTGAGTTCATAAATAGTTCGATTCTGCGTAGAGCGGACTCTGGCATCTGTCTCTTGCACATACCTGTTGTTACTCTGAACAGAACTTAGTCGAAGTCAGAAGCCATGCAATCACACGTCCACATTGTCTTAACCATTCTACCTGTGGGCGTCACTGTATGGAAAGAATCTTAGCCGTCTTTGCCTTAGGTTTGGAGCAACTGTAGCAGCCTGCTGCTTGGAGTACCTTCTCTGCCCACACTGGGCAGGACTGGGCACATCCAGGCAAGGTAGTGGGGCCAGATGATGTAGTTAGAACTTGTGTGTGTGTGTGTGTGTGTGTGTGTGTGTGTGTGTGTGTGTGTGTGTGTGTGTGAGAGAGAGAGAGAGAGAGAGGGAGATGGAGAGGGAGAGGGAGTAAAGGGACTAAGTTCTATGTTTCAGATGAAACAAGTAGAACCAATGAGGGGCCGTATTTGATTAATGTAAGGTGTGATTGACTCCTAATATGTACTATCCATGGCAGTGAAGCTGTAACAGGAGCATGCCTCTCAGATGTGTGTGTGTGTTTGCTTTGTTGGAATGGCTAGATTCAGAGTCTGAATCTGTGCTTCATTTCATTCCTTTCTCTTTATTGTATTCAGACGCTCTTTGCTTTTTATCGCCACATGTCCTTGTGTGTACCCTCCTTGGAAATGGATAGAAAGTGTGATGTCACCTGCTTCAGATCCTAATTATTCAATTTGTCCTTGTCTTTGGTGTTAAATCAGTGAAGAAAGATCACCAGAAAGAGTCATTGAGATCCAGACACTTATTTGTCTCTTTCTTCTCTCAGTCAAAGCAGTCTTTTCACTAAAAATGCACACTGACTTTTATTTTTTAAAAAAGCCTATGTATTATAACAATTTTAAGAAATATATCTGTATCTGTGGTAAAATATAAATCTCTTTAACTTTCTCTCATGCTTTCTGTCAACTCACAGTTCAGCAATTTGGAGGGAATATACATCAAGATTTCTTTCTTTGCACTTAAATATCTAGATATAAAACATTATAATGTATATTATAGAATATATTTATATATTATATTCATATATAATTATATATTAGGAATGGTTGACAATTAATATTATTTGTTTATCTGTTTACTTACCAGAGCACTGATCAGCTCTGGTTTATAGCAGTGTGAGAGAATGAACTTGGGACTTTGGCACCTCAGTCGTGAGAGTCTTTTTGCATCAACATTCTGCTGACTCTTGCGCCTTCTTATTTTATTTTTATGTCAGTTCTCGGATCATTTGAGATTCATGTAGAAGAGTATATAATTTAATCATTGTAGTTCACTTTTCTTATTGGTGACCCACAGTTATTTCATCCATTCTTCCATTTTTTTGCCCAAATTATTTTTATTGTGCATTAAATTATAATTCATAGATGGGTCTATTTTTGGGACTCCAGAGTCTACCTAAAATCTATTTTCCTTCTCTGTTACAATAGCTGCTTTTAGGATCTTACTAATGCTTTCTAGCTGATTTTGATATCTGATAACTTATCATTTATTGTTTAATTTTTGACTTGTAGTTTTTCCTTTTGATGTTGCTTTTTGCATGTCCTATAGTACTTTGGTAGAGTGTTCCTGACATAGTAATAGGTATTTTCCCAAATATTTGAAGTTTTGTATACAGGGAAAATAGTGTATTTTATCTTTACGATTTTAATTGATTATTGCTGTAATTGTAAAGTCATTAATCTTTATATGTTGATATTTTTCTTGAGAATTTTCTGTACCTCATTTATCTTATTTTTTTCCTATTGACTTTCATATATTATTTAAGGCAATGATGAAATCATCTGCTATCTTGTCTTTTATTTTTCAGGAAATTTCTCTACCCAGTGAGCTGGAGCTTTTCTTAGACTTGTATCTCATTTATTTTGCTTTTTTCAGAGATAACAGATTTTCACTACCTTGTCCAATGTCTGACAACTCCAATTTCATATTTTTGTTTGGTATTTCTAGTTTGTCTGCTACAAACTATCTGTCATGGATACAAGGCCGACAGAAATGGAATGAATGTGAAAAACTTTGTAGGATACCAGTGTATCCTTATATGAAATGTAAATCTATTAATTGCAAATCTTAGTTTAAGGCTTTACTACAGATATTTTACTTTGATTCATCTGTTCCTAAGCCTAAGATTGGGAATGCAGCAGTCAGAAGACATGATTAACTCATGGAAGTGAAGGAGAAAGCCTATTCAAGGAAAACTCCTTAGCTTTGTAGTATGGGGTGGGGTGAGTGGTTGTGCTTCTGTTCCTTTTGATACTGCTTTGTGAGGGGCCCAGCTTTCACCGCTTTTGCTTTGATACAAAGGCAAAAATATCAAGAGTTCCTATAACAAGCTCTGGGACACAGGGAGTTATTATAGAAAATACAGCAGCAGAGTGACTTCTGGGAGGTATGGCCATGGAGTTACAGTAGACATAAAGTCACTTCCAAAAACAACAAGGGTTGAAAACTAATGAACTTAGCAAACCTCATCAGAAATACAGCTGGGACATCCAAAGAAGCACTGTAGCATTAGATGGGTGTTCAGGCATGGTCAGGAGGTGAGGAGGGACACACACAGGACAGAAAAGTCAGGCACCTAGAAGCTATAAGCAATAGTAGCCTGTGTTGTCTTACTGGCAGTTATGCAAGGGGACACAGTACTGACTGCAAGAGAAGGGAACTTCTGAGCTTTTAACCTGTGACTTCAGAGGAGCCAAGGCACTGAACTGTTAGCAAGGACTTAACCACAGTGGCAGGGAAATATCTGGTGGAGAAGCTGTGTGGTCTATCCCTGCACTACAGGAAGGTAAACATACCACTGGCAGCTGGTGGCTGAATGGAACAGTAAGTCTTACTTCTTCAAACACACAGAAGAAAGCAACCTACAAAGCTAACCCCCAAAGTCTGGGTACAGGCAGAAAGTCTACAGAGAGGCCCTATATATACCACATGAACTTTGGCAGTGGCTTAAGGAAATAACAGGAAACAATCTCACCCCTACGCTCCTGCCCCTTACCCATATATAAATAAAGTGAAACCAAGAACCTTATCAACAACAACACCTGTTGGCCCAACAATAAAAAAGCACCCTCCATTCACAGACATTAGAGAATTCTCAAAAACAGAGCCCCCCAAATGCCAGGCCTTACAGATAGAAATGAAACAGAAGAACTCCAGAAAATTATAGATCTGGAGGACTTAAAAGAGAAAAACTATAGAGAATTCATTATGAGGACTATCCAGGAATCTAAGCTTAGCATGGAGAATAAATTTAATAATTGAAAGAACATTTCACTAAAGAGTTAGGAAACACAAAAGAAAAAGCTCCAGAGTTCACTAGGAAACTAGGAAATATAAAAGAATAACTTAAAACAGAGTTCAGTAAGGAGTTAAGAATCATGAAAGAAAAACTTCAGAATTGCAGGAGGTAGAAGACAATTTGAATGCAGTACAGGTTCAGATAGCAGGCTTAGGAAGTAGACTCAACCATGCAAAAGAGAGAATATCTGGGCTAGAAGATACAGTGTTCTCACTCTGTCATCTTAAAGATTATGGAGAAGAAAGATTTAGGCAGACTATATCAACTCCTTGTGAAATAGCAGACTCTACCAAAAGGTCGAATGTAAGAGTGATAGGAATTCCTGCAGGAAAGTATAGGGTGAGGGAAACAGATACTATATTCAAAGAACTCAGCAGAAAATGTTCCTCATCTGGGAAATCCTCAGGATATAGGTATCTAGGAAGCAGAGTGAACACCCAGATTCCTGATTCCAAAATGACCAACAGAAGACCCATCATTGTAAAATTGTCAAAAATCAACAACAAAGAAAAAATACTGCAGGCTACTATGTAGATTCCTCAGGCTTTTATTAGACTTCTCATCTGATACTTCATAGAGGTAAGAAGAAAGTAGAATGATATATTCAAGGTACTAAAAGATAAGAACTGCTGGTCATGGAAACTCTAACCTGCAAAATTATTCTTCAGAGATGAGGGTTTAATAGAGGTCTTCTCAAACATACTAAAGTAAAAGAAATTTACCAACCCCAAATTTGCCTTTCAAGAGTTTCAAGAGTCACACAAGAAAAGAAGCAAAAAATACACATTCTAAGCAAGATGAGCAGTAGAATAGAAATAATACAATATCAACAGAGAAAACAATAAAATAGAAAAAGGATGAGTTAGTAATGGACAGAAAAATAATGTCAAATGTCAGTAAATCAAGACCAACTTAAAAAAGACTTTTTAAAAGATTTATTATTATTTATTTATTGGGGGATTAATGTTTTACAGCCAACAGTAAATACAGTAGTTTGTACATGCATAGCATTTCTCAGTGATTTCCACAGAACAATACAACCCCCACTTGGTCCTCTGCCATCCTGTTTTAAAAGATATATTAAATTAGATGTAAAAATTTTGATAACTACAGTACAAACTATGGAACAGAGACCCATAGAAAGCACAAATGAAATCAATGAAGAAATCATCATAGAAATACATCCACACAAAATGGCAGGTAGAAGGGTTTTGTATTTACATTTAATTTAGATGTTTTCCCCAAGACAAAGTAGCGGTAAAGTCAAAGGGCTTTATCCTTCATATTTTTGTTTTCAAGGACTGTCAATGCTATATGTTTATATCTTTTACCAAATAACCTCCATTTCTCTGAAAGACAACTCTGAAAACCAGATGGTTTTGCTCATGTATGCAAATAAAGGACATGAACTTGTTAAAAATAAGTCAATAAGACTGTCAATAAGACTGTGGAACCTGTGTTGGTTATCTTGAGAGGGTAGGGTTCAGGAGAGAGAGCACAAAACTCTGATGGTTGGTGTGAATTCAGTTTAAGAACCTTAAACATTCTAAGGCTTGGAATGGAAATGATGATGAGGACAGAGATTTGTGACTCATCCTGGGAAATATGTCAAGAAAGTTTTGTTACATTAATAACAAAAGACTGAGTGGGTAACATCCTTCTCCCTCCCTCTCTCTCCCTGATGACTGTGTGAGTTTGCCATATGTTTGTTATTAATCCAAGCAGTAGATATTGAATGCTCTTTTTGGCAAGTAGAATTACCTGATAACATCTTAAATTCCACATTATCCAGGCCTTCTGGATAAAAAAAACAGAGAGGATGTTACCATGAATCTTTGTTTAAAACTGCCAGTTTCTCCAGCCTTGTTCTCGGTCAAAGTCCTTTGATTTCTAATAGTAGCTATGAGAATATGGCCTAGTGTTCTTGTTGGAGTAACTGGATCAACTTGTAAAGCATTGCCCATGGACTCTATGCTACCTCTCCTGTTCTCCCAGGCAACCAGGCAGGTTGTCTCTTGTCAGATGCAGGCACTGTGGGTACTGTAGGATTGTCTTTTCCCCATTTCTTTCTCCCTCTCCATTTGTATTTAGCTGAATAGTATTTCCCCAAATTCATTTATATCCAGAACTTGTGAATGTGACTTCATTTGAAAATAGGATTTTTCAGTAAACTTAAAAGTTTTTTGTAGATGTGAAGAAGTCAAGCTGATACCATACTAGATGAAAGTATGTCCTAAATGCATTATTACTGGTATCTGTTTTAAAAAGAGGGGATTTGGGGCATAAATATAAACAGAAAAGAAGACCATGTAAAGACAGCTACAGGACTGGAATGTGTCGACACATTTGACAACACCCAGAACCTGAAGGGAAACAAGGAAGGATCCTTCCCTAGAAGTTGCAACCGAATATCAAAACGTCTTGCAACTTTGTCCTCCTATTCTTCTTCTCCTTCTCTTCCTCCTCCTTTTTTTCCTCTCTGAGACTCGGTGCTGGCACTGGACAGGACAGGGAGAAATTGAGAGAGAGAGGGAGATGGAGAGGGAGAGATAAAATAGACACCCTCAGACCTGCTTCACCCCTGGTGAAACATTCCCTCTGCAGCTGAGGGGTGGTGAGGGGCTTGAACCTGGGTCCTTGTGCTAGTCCTTGTGGTTTGTACTATGTGCGCTACTGCCTGGCAATTCCCCATTCTTCTTCTCCTTTTCCTCCTCAGTTTCTCCTCCTCCTTTTCCTCTTCCTCATTTACCTCCTCTTCCTCCTCCTCCTCCTTCTCTTTCTTCTCCTCTTTAAATTTTTTTATTATCTTTATTTATTGGATAGAGTATTAAAAATCAAGAGGGTAGAGGAAGAGAAAGAGATGTTTGCAACACTGCTTCACCACTCTCAAAGCTTTTCGCCTGCAGGTGAGGGCCAGGGGCTTGAACTGGGGTCCTTGCACACTGTAATAACATGTGAGTTCAACCAGGTGTGCCACCACCTGACCCTTTGTGCCCTTTCTTTTCTTTAGTAAAACTAAATGGACTCACTAAAGCTTGAGAATAGCAATCAGGGGCCTAGGGATGTGATAACTCTGCCCTGGGAGCAGTCAGACTATTCCGTATTTTGACTTCTGTTAAATTAAAATGAAATCTTCCTTGTAAGAACTTCCTTGGAGGCTGCTGAATAGAATACTCAGGATGTGTGAGATATGCCTCTGCACATCTACTGTATGGACACTGTATGTTCTCCTTAGCCCTCTACCCTTCTCCTTCATAGATATTCATACTACCCTCTAGAAAAATGCCTAAAAATATATACTCATATCACTCTAACTCTGCTATCAAACCAGACCCCAGCCTTTTGTATTATGCAACTTCCTCTACAGCCTGACCATTTCGACAAGTTTCCCAACTTAAAATTTTGTCTTTTAGCCGATAAACCCCTCCTCCCCTCTACTCGGTGTGCTCTGATTATTGATGACAAGCCCAAAGAAGAGAACATGACCCCACTGACACTAGGCTAACAGCTGCCAGATTTAGAACAGTGAGAGGAAACGTTGCTAATGTTTTGCTCTGCACATTTGGTGTTGCTTGTGCCAGGAGGTCTCTCTCCTCTCTCCTCTCCTTATTCCCACTCTCAGAGCAAGATCATTCTCTGAGTCACACTGCTTTAGCTTAGGCACTCCTCACTTCCCTAAAAACTGCAAAAGCTAGTGGGTTATTTCTGCAGCTTTGCAAAGACAGTGCTTTGAAATGAAAGCGACAACCCACTACCCTGATGATTTCCTACCTCCGACTATCAAATTGCTACTTTCAATTTAATAAAGTACAAAATTACTTTACTTTATTTTGAATAATTCTCTTATAAGAGATACTGTTTTAAAAAGAAATAATTTATTTATGAAAGGAGTAAGTTTTGGAATGTTTTTAAATAAAAAAAAATCAAGTTCGACAAGGTCAGAACTTGGGTCTTTTATATAATTTTAAAGTTTTTTTACCGACAATATTGGAAAAAGCCTTTAAGAACATTTTAACTAGAGGAAACAAAATATGGTAAAATTTCTACAAACTTTAGTTAGAAACAGAAACAAAGAGGAGAAAAAAAATTGTTTTCTCCAGTGGGCCCTGCCTTCCTTCCAATCAGTTAGACCATCCTTGGGTCATTCCTTGGGCACAAATAACCAAGTGTTCTGGGAGGCAAAACCAAATTGTTCAATATAATAAAAAAAGTATGAGGGCACACATGGAGGTCCCACATCTATGAACTGAAAATTGAAAACTCAAAATGAGCAAGTTAGAAAACCCAAAAGCAAAAGATTATTAAAAAAGTAAAAGAGGGAACAGAGAATGAAATCTCATGAAATGCTTAATAATGAAAGCCAACATCATAGAGATGGTTGTTCAAAGTGTTAATAAAGAAAATGGAAACCAGTGTGTTTTCAACTTTTGATTCTTTGGCTCCAAGAAAGGGATTTATTTAAACTGTAACGATTATATATATATATATTCCCTTTTGTTGCCCTTGTTTTTTATTGTTGTTGTAGTTATTATTGCTGTTGTTGTTGATGTCTTGTTGGATAGGACAGAGAGAAATGGAGAGAGGAGGGGAAGACAGAGAGGGGGAGAGAAAGACAGACACCTGCAGACCTGCTTCACCGCCTGTGAAGCGACTCCCCTGCAGGTGGGGAGCCGGGGGCTTGAACCAGGATCCTTACTCAGGTCCTTGTGCTTTGCGCCATGTGCGCTTAACCCGCTGCTACCGCCCGAATCCCCTAAACTGTAACTATTCTTTAAAAACTTGTATGGAGCGAGCAGAAGTAAACAGACTGTAGGTCCTTAAAAGCATACCCATATATGCTCCTTCACACCCCGTTAAGTACCACTATATTGATTGAGAATCTTCTGATCGAGCCCGAAATACTGTTAATTTCACCTGCTCTTTATTCCTTTTTATCTGCACTGCTTTGACCTGCATTCAGGAAGTCGGGCGAAAACTATGTTTTTCTAAGCATTTTTTAAATTATCTTTATTTATTTATTGGATAGAGATAGCCAGAAATTGAAAAGAAGGGGGAGATAGGGAGAGAGACAAAAAGACACCTGCAGCACTGCTTCACCACCTGTGAAGCTTTCCCCCTGTTAAGTGGGGACCGGAGACTTGAACCTGGGTCCTTGCATATGGTAACATGTGGACTCAACCAGGTATACCACCACTGGGCCCCTCGTGATTTTTTAATTTCTTTCTTTTTTAATTTTATTAGTGACTTAATATTGATTTTATTTTGAGATAACAGGAGTATAATTCTGCACCCTTCCCACCACCAGCGTCCCCATTCCCTCCACTGGAAACTTCAGTAGTTCTGCCAAGATCCCAGATATGGGTTGATCCTTATTTCTGTAACTATCTGTCTCTATCTATACACATTTGCCCATTTTTCTATTTTATTATTTATTTATCATGGTTATTTTTTAAACCAGAGCACTGCTTAGCTCTGGTTTATGGTGGTGGAGGGGAATGAACCAAAGACATTGGAGCCTCAGGTGTGAAAGTCTCTTTGCATAACTATTATGCTATCAACCGCAGCCCAAAGGTGTTTTTTTTTTTTTTTTACTTTATTCTTTTTCCCACCAGAGAGCACTGCCCAGCTTTGGCTTATGGTGGTGTGGGGGATTGAACCTGGGACTTTGGAGCCTCAGACATGAGAGTCTGTTTGCATAACCATTATGCTATCTACCCCCCCCCCCCATTTTTTTATGGTCCTCCTTTCTCTGCCTAAGTCACACCTACACCTATTACTACTTCCAAGTGTCCTTTCCCCTCCCCCCTCTTCTTTCTCTGGGTCCTGATGGCATTGGAGTTCTGAACCCTCTGATCATATTCTCCTAATATTTCTGCCCTTCTGGGAGAATGGACCAAAATTCCTTTTGGGGTGCAGAAGGTGGGAATTTTGGCTTCTGTAATTGCTTTTCTACTGGACAAAACTGTGTTCCTATGCTCAGCTACTGAACACTGTTTCAGAAAGGGGCTGGTAGTGAAAATACAGTACACTTGCTATATCTAAGAGGATTGACAAGAAAAAGAAGAAGGAATATTGCAGGGAAGGTAACTTGTGAGGGGCCGGGCAGTGGTGCCCGGATTCGGGTTTCGGCCCCTCTCTCCATCTGCAGTGGGGACGCTTCACAAGCAGTGAAGCAGGTTTGAAGGTGGTCTTTCTCCCTCTCTATCTCCCCCTCCTGTCTCAATTTCTCTCTGTCCTATCTAACAACGGACAGCATCAATAACAACAATACTAATAACTACAGCAACAATAAAAAAAAAACAAGGGCAACAAAAGGGAAAATAAATAATATAAAAAAATTTAAATTTTTTTAAAAAAAGTAAGCATGTAATGAGCAAGCTAATGTAAACACAATTTATTGCAGAATCGAGTCTTGTGACTTGTGACAGAAGAAGATTTCACTCTCTGAAATACTGCTACCACGAAGACACTAGTCCAAGGGAAAAGCCTACAGTTTCTCTTTTCTATTTTAGTTTCATAGCGTGACCACACTAAGAAAACTATTTTTAATGGGGCACAGTCAGAGAACCTCTACCCAAGATGTCAGTGCCACATGTTTTGTGTGGTTTAATCTTGGTTCACCGACAAATGCGTTTAGCAGACATTTATACATTAGGCCACTCGGGAGCAATATTCATGGGCTACATTGCCAGAATGATAAGGCAAGGAGGGGCTAGCCTCTTTGGGGGGTGCGTCTTGAATGAAGCAAATCTAGCTTTCATTCTTTCTCAAAAGAACAGGCCCAACTGTCTCAACTGGAACTTATTACTGTCCAAGGTGTATCTTGCACTCTTTCTCCTGGAAAGTTCTCAGGAATGAATAGATTTTAAATTAATGGCTGAGTTATATTTAATATACAAGGGGAAATGTAAAAAATATACAAAGGGTTTTTTTTTTTGGCAAAAGCTGAGGTTATATATATATATATATACACATACACACACATTTATTGCATTTTGAGTTTTTGGTTTCTTTTCTTTCTTTCTTTCTTTCTTTCTTTCTTTCTTTCTTTCTTTCTTTCTTTCTTTCTTTCTTTTTTTTTTTTTTGTCTCTGTATCAGTGAACCAAAGATTGATAGCTAACTGTTACTGGGTAACTCACCAACTTGGTGAATCTACTTCTTTTATAGTGACTCACAGGCGTCAGCATCAGCATGGCCAGAACCACACATGTATTTGGAAGGTGTAACAGAATCAGAAATGGAAAGCAGAGTGGGTGGGTGTTGTGTTCTGAAGGATCTCAAAGGCTTAATTAATAGTTACTTTCCCAGACCACCTAGTCTTTAAAAAAAGAAAGAAAGAGAGAAAGGATATTAATTTAATGTCTGATCTACTGTGAACTTGCTTTTTTTTTTTTTTTTTTTTTAGCAGCAGTACTTTTTATTTTTCTCTCAAGATTAATCCATATTGTGCAGCTAGTGGTATTGGTCTGGTCCTTTACAGAAGAAACAATTGATCACTTGAGATCTGTGAATTAAGTCTGACCTATTGCTCAGGGCGCCACTGACTGTGAAAATCTTAGCTGATCAGTGCTGGCAGTGACCTAGGAACGTCCCTTGTCTTGGCTTCTGCCCTATGTTCTTGCCAAGCCCTCCTTGCAGTTTCTCATTCTGGACTATTAATTTAAATCCTATATGCAATGGTTTATTCCAAAGTAGAACTAAAGCCCTCAGATAATTGCTACTCATTTTTTTTTTTTTTTTATAGAGCAGTGATTTTCTAGAGTATATTCTCAGGAACTTACTGAAATTCAGCAATAGAAACCCTGTAATCATCTGGGTAGCTGGGTACCAAATGGTATAACGTAACTTCTCCGGGTGGCATGTAAGAGAACAAATCCAAACATGCCGCATTAGAAAGATCATCAGGTCTCTCTCTGTCCAGTATGCAGTCAGCACGAGACTAGCAAACATGATCGTCACTTTTGCCCCCAGTTTAAGATAAAGGCCTAGAGGCCTATGTGCACAGAACAGTCAATTGAAGGATTTGTTTTAAGTGAGATGTAATTTTTCCTCTTTTTTTTTTTTTTTTGCCTCCAGGGTTATGGATGGGGCTCAGTGCCTGCACTACCCAGCCACTGCTCCTGGCGGCCATCTTTTTTCCATTGTTGTTGCTGTTGGATAGGACAGAGAGAAATTGAGAGGGGAGGGGAAGACAGACCCCTGCAGACCTGCTTCAACGCCTGTGAAGCCACCTCTCCCCTTGCAGGTGGGGAGCCGGGGGCTCGTACCGGGGTCCTTGTACTGCCCCCCTATTTTTCCTTCTTGACTTTTCCACCTACCTCGTCCAGATCCTCAATGCTCATTATTCAATCTAATGCCTTGAATGTCCTAGATTATTCAGTGCACACACAAGCACGTGCATTTATATTGAAACAAACGGTAGCAAATATGTCTATAAATATATACTCGCCTGCACATTGTGAACTCAGTGCTCTGACTTGGCTATTATTCCTTACTGATACTTGGGGAATTGACTCATTTTTATGACTGTATAGCACCCTACTCTTTGTATAGAGCATGATTTATTCAATCAGTCCTTACTGATAGACTTTTAGATTCTCTCCAATATTAGGCTATTAAAACAATAATACATATCTTTGCTTTTCAACCTTTTAATTAATTTATTTATTATTGAATAGAGACAGAAAGAAATTGAAAGGGCAGGGGAAGATATATAGAGAGAAAGACAGAGAGACACCTGCAGCCCTGCTTCCCCATGCAGGTGAGGACCAGGGGCTTGAACCCAGGTCCTTGTGCACTGTAATGTGTGCGCTTAACCAGGTGTGCCACCACCCGGCCCCAATACATATCTTTTCATGGATTTTACTTCCTACGTATGAAACTTTATGTGTAACATTGCTGGAAGTTCCATTATCTAGGTCAAAATTCTGTGCATTTTTAATTTGGACACTTACTGCTGACTTGCTCCCCAAGGAGATTGCCCTAATTCCTCCTCCTCTGCCCCTGGCAATGTGTGAGAGTGACTGCTTATTTCATTCTCGTCTTTGCAAACAGAGTACATTTCATCCTTTCTGATAGATGTCAATGTGATAGATAAAAAAATGATCATAAATAGCTTCGATGCGCTCTTTTCTTATGTATAGTATGCACCATATTTTAGACAGTTAATAACTACATGTGTGGCCCCTGAGGTGAAATATTTATAGCTGTGCACCTTTTGCTTATTCCCTCACTGGACAGTCATCTCTTTCTCCCCTTTCTTCTTTCCTTTCTTCCTCTCTCTCTTTTTTCTTTAATCTTTTGCTTTTATGTGGTGCTGACATCAAACCCAGGCACTCACACATGCAAATAATGTTTTCTGTCCTTCAGCTACATCTCCAGACCCAAAATCTTTTTCTTATTAATTATTGGGACAATGAAATATAGTGAGGGAATTAAAGCTATCCATGTGTTTTCACGAGTAGGCCTTTTCTGTGATATAATGTTATAAATCATTTTTTCCCATATTTTGATACTCACTTTATGACTTTACAGTATAAGACATTTTTCCAGACTGTGGAACATATGACTACTTTATGATGATTTCTGGGTTCTTATCAGAGTTTAAATGAGCTAGATATGCTTATATTCTCTAATGTTTTTATCTCTCACACCTGTGGTATTTTTATCCCTTGTGTCTTTTTAAAATTTATTTATTATTGGATAGATGGAGACAGAGAGAAATTGAGAGGGGAGGAGAACATAGAAAGGGAGAGAAACAGAGAGACACCTGCAGCCCTGCTTCACGACTCATGAACCTTTTCCCCTCCTGCAGGTGGGGACCAGAGCTTGAACACAGGTCCTTGTGCACTGTAATGGGTGGGCTTAACCGGTGCGCCACTGCCTGGCCCCCTATCCTTATTTTGTTATAAGGTGAAGGGCATTCTATTTAGAGAACTTAAAAGAGTTTGAACTGGGCGGCCCAGCAGTGGGAGGACCCAGCTAAGCGCACATGGTATGAAGCACAAGGACCGGCACAAGGATCCCTGTTGAGACATCCCCCCAACCCCACCAGGGACACTTCACGAGCGGCAAAGCAGGTCTGCGGGTGTCTGTCTTTCTCTCCCTATCTTCCCCTCCTCTCTGTTTCCTCTCTGTCCTAACCCATAAAATGGAAAGAAAAACAGAATGTCCACCAGAAGCAGTGGATTCGCAGTGCTGACACCGAGCTGCAGCCGTAACCCTGGAGGGGAAAGAAAAGAAAAAATAGAATTTGAACTGCGAGGAAGTGGTTTTGTTATTGTTATTAGTGGTGTCTGGGCTAGAGCAACTGGACATTTCATATAAGTTCATATAAGGTTTCTCTTCTATATGAAGCAAGCTACTCTGTGTCAGGAAGGATTCCTGGTGGCTGAAGTGTAGCTAGACATGGGACTTGAACAGTTTTATAAGACTAAGATAGCTTCACAGCAGTCACACAAGATCGGGTCAAGGTCGGGCACCTTGTCAGAATGGAGCCTGAGGTGGTCGTAAAAACCACTTAAAATCAGTCTCTAGGGAGTTGGGCGGTAGCGCAGCGGGTGAAGTGCAAGTGGCGCAAAGTGCAAAGATTGGCATAAGGATCCTGGTTCAAGCCCCCGGCTCCCCACCTGCAGGGGAGTCGCTTCACAAGTGTTGAAGCAGGTCTGCAGGTGTCTGTCTTTCTCTCCCCTTCTCTGTCTTCCCCTCCTCTCACCATTTCTCTCTGTCCCATCCAACAACGATGACATCAACAACAACAATAATAACTACAACAACAAGAAAACAACAAGGGCAACAAAACGGAATAAATGAATATTTTTAAAAAATCAGTCTCTTCACAATCATAGCTCCAAGATGACATCTACAGAGATGATTTAGCTAAAGGGGAGGGGGGGAAGAGAGAGAGAGAGATGCCCAAATCAGTTCTAGTATTCCTAAAGGTTGTGAATTGTTTTTTTATATACATTTTATTAGCCATTTAATATTGATTTACTAAATTACATGTCGACAGGGGTATAGCCCCACACCGTTCCCACCACCAGAGTTCTGACTCCCCAATCCCTCCACTGCAAACCACCGAGGTTCTCCCAATGTTGCAGGAAGTTGTGAATTGTTTGTGGCCCTTTCTCTCCTAGCAGATGCAGTTTGCTTGGTTGACTTTGTTCTTGGAGTCTAAAGGGAGGTGCTTTAACCTCCACCCTGCTTGTTACACCGCAATCTCCGAGGATGACTCTGACCTCACTGGCCTGAGGTGGCACCCCAGAACCAGCATTTTGAAAACTTACCAGGTGATTCTGATAGGCCACCAGGGTTGAAAATCACTGTTGAACGCAGTCTGCAACCCTTCTGAGTCCTGCGTTGCAGTGCGTGCTGCCTCAGCATTTCCAAATGTGAACACAAATCACCTTGGATCCTGTTCAACAAAGATCCTGATTCAGACCGTCTTGGGTGGCACTTACGATTCAACCTGTCTAACAAGCTCCCAGGCAACCCCCAAGGCTACTAACTCCCCAGAACACACTTGAGTGGTATGAGTCTGTTATTCAGAGTGCAAAGCCTGGCTTAATACCAGTCCATGGATACCAATAAGCATGCTTTGCCCTGATCTTATTCATTAGCAGAATTTGCTTAGTGTTGTAGAAACAACTCTGGGGTCAAGAGACCCACTTTCCACTTGTCTCTCTTTCCTAATTAGCTGTAAGACAAGACCCTTAAAAGTACTTCAGTCTACCACCCTCTTATCTTTCAAATAAGAGGAGGTTGAACTGGATATTGTTTCTACCTCTTGTCTTGCTGGTCCAAAAGGGTTTTTCAGACATGGGGACCAGGTTTTTCTGTGGAAGTACTGACTGGATGCTGCAGACAGAACGCTTAGAAGAGCTGTCTTCTGGGGGAACCGAAATCTGTTGGAATTGGGGAAAATAAAACTAACACTTACAGAACAAAGAATTAAAACAAGAGTCTGGCGAATAGCTCACCTTGAGAATACACTTGCTTTGTGTTATGGAGTGACCCTGGTTTAGGCCTGGTCCCTACCATTAAAGGAAGTTTTGGTGCTGTGGTATCTCTCTTTCTCTCTCTCTCTCAAAAATGAAGCTGGTGGGCTGGTTAATGGTACACTTGGTTGAGTGCATGTGTTACAATGCACAAGGTCGTGGGTTTGAACCCCAGTCTCACCTGCAGGGGGAAGCTTTATAAGTGGAGAAGCAGTGAGTGCTAGAGGTGTTGCTCCTTCTCTGTCACTCTCTTCCCTCTTGATTTCAGGCTGTCTCTGTGCAATAAATAAATAAAGATAATACCAAAAAAAATTTTTTTTAAGTTGGCCCAGTGATTAAAAAAAAAAAAAAGTAACATTAAGTTGTCAGTTGTTATAAAGACAAAAAGAATGCAGGAGGTTAGAACAGAGTTTCCACTGTGGTTGTTGGTGGGATCTGTGAATTAAGCATCATCGCCTAGGCTGTATGGCAAATAGCACTGACTCAGGGTCATGATTCTCTTGCTTTTGTGTTTGCCTGTCTCTAAAAATGCAGCATTCAACAGTGGAGACCAAAACATGTTTTCCTACCTTAAAACAATGTACGAGAAAGACCTACTTACATGAAAACACTGAATAGCTGAAGGTGAAGCTTCTGTAAGCTCTCCTGTTTCCATACGTAATGTTTGCTGGAGGGGAGACTCTGTCACCTCTACCTCTGATGCCACTTCTCAGGGACTCTAACAGGGCCTTTCTTCTTCTTAGCGATTTAATATTGATTTAAAAAACCGTAAGAGAAGAAGGGTATAATTCCACGATTCCACCACCAGACTTCTCTATCTTTTTTTTTTTGCTTCCTTTTTTGCCTCCAGGGTTATGACTGCACTGGAAATCCACTTCTAGGAGTTTTTTCACTTCTTTTCTATAGAGAGATAATTTCTTTATGGCAGACTACCACCAGACTGTTTTTCCTCACAAACGTACCACTGTGACTTTATTTGTATTTGGTATCTCTTTTACATGATCAACTATTGGTTGTCGATCAGAATGAGAAGGTCATATAATGTAGTAGAAAGTATTATGAACTGAATGAGCACAGTTTGAGTCATATTATAGAAATTTTACTTAGACTGCTGGTGATAAAAACTCAGTCCAACCTCGGTGAAGCCAAGGAGAGGCGTTCCGTGGTTCTGTTATTGAAAGACTCAAGGGTAGAGTTAGTTGCGTGTGTGGCTGCTGGAGACAGTATAATCTGGATGTGGCCCCTCTTACAGCTTATGGCTTTTTTTTTAAATTAGTAAATTAATGATGGTTAACAAGATTGTGGGATAAGGGGTACATTTCCATATAGTTTCCACCACCAGAGTTGTGTCCCATCCCCTCCATTGGAAGTTTCTTTTTTTCTTTTATTTATAAAAAGGAAACACTGGCAAAAACCATAGGATAAAGGGGGTATAATTCCACACAGTTCCCACCACCAGAACTCTGTATCCCATCCCCTCCCCTGATAGCTTTCCTGTTCTTTATCCCTCTGGGAGTATGGATCCAGGGTCATTATGGGGTACAGAAGGTGGAAGGTCTGACTTCTGTAATTGTTTCCCTGCTGAACATGGCGTTGACAGGTCAGCCCATACTCCCAGCCTGCCTCTCTCTTTCCCTAGTGGGGCAGGGCTCTGGGGAGGTGATGTTCCAGGATGCATTGGTGAGGTTGTCTGCCCAGGGAGGGCAGAATGGTGTCATGGTAGCATCTGCAACTTGGAGGCTGAAAAGTATTAAGATGTAAAATTGATGACCTTTTTTTTTATCTGCATTGCTATCTTATTTAGACTAATTATATGATGGGAGCTGGCATTACCAAGGACTTATGTTTCTCTCTTGAATTCATTGAAACTAGTGCTGTCTCCCCCACTCCCGCCCCATCTCCCCCGATCCTAAAATGTGCTAAATTTTACCCCATGACTCCAGGTGTATCCTTTGTCTTTCCAAGTTTGTGGACACCAGAATTGATGTCCTGATTGGCCAGACCCAAGCCCTGTAACCATTCCTAGAGTTGGGAGACTGTCGCACATGACAGAGGAGAAGCTAATTAATCTTAGAAGATAATTAGCTACTGTTCCAAAAGAAACTATTGTGGGAGGCTGGGGATTACCATGCTCAAGGACCCTGGTTCAAGCCCCCTGTCCCCACCTGCAGAGGAGAATCTTCACAAGTGATGAAACAGTGCTGCAGGCATCTCTGTGTGTGTCTCTCTCTACCTCCCTTCCCCTTCCCTCTTGATTTCTCTCTATCTCAATCCAACAAGTAATAAAATATTAAAAAAAGAAATGGGTATAGATACAATAACATTAACCACCACCACTATATAGATCTTCATAGTAATAGTAATTAATATTAATAGTAATCTTCATATTAATATTAATTCCTCCTGTAGAATGCAGAGCCTTAATGAAATAATAAAAATAGTGTTTGAGTGATGATAATTTGCCTTGTAAGCAAGAATGCTGCCAAATCTTTTAATAGTCTGTGGCAGAGACACAAAGAGAGTTGGGACCAGCTCATCAAACTGGTGCCATTCACATCCATTCACAAATGGATTTTTACTGTGAGGACAGTCCAGGTAACTGGGATGTGCTTCTGACCTCAGAATTTATAGTCACTCTACTACTTTTCCCTACACAAACTTGCTGACTTCAAAGACAGAAATCTTTCTCTCACAGTTTTAGGGGTCAAGAGTTTGGAAAGTAAGATGTTTGTGGCACCAGGCTTCCTCTGAAGGTCTCAGGGAAAATCCTTCCTTGCTCTTTCTCACTCGAGGCTGGTGGTGATGATCTTTGTCTCTGGTTTACAGATAAAATCACTACTCTCTCTGCTTTTGCTTTCCCGTGGTCTCCCCTCCACCTTGTTTCTGTGTCTCTGTAGTCTGTTTCTTTTTCTCTTCCTTTAAGGACACTGGACTGTATAGATTTGGGGTCTACCCTATTTCCAGTGTGACCTTATCTTAACTTGATTACATCTTCATAGAAGTTATTTCTAAGTAAGGTCCCATTCACAGTTCTGAGCAGGCAGAATAGGGAGAATATTACTCAGCATGGTACAGTTACCTACAATCAAATGCTCTTAACACAACTGGCATGTTATAGACTGTAACAAGTATTCAATAGTCGACTCCTCATAAAAACTTAATCTTTAAAAAAAAAAACTTACTCTTCATTCTATTATTCTTAAAGTTAAAAACTGGATTTTTTTGATACTTGGTAAAAGTACTTAAGTGGATTGTAAAATTGTAGTTAGAATGTTATGCTGTTATTTTCTACTGCATCAGATCAAGTAACCACTTCTTCCTAATTATTATTATTTTTAAAGGTTTTATTTATTTATTAATGAGAAGGATAGGAGGAAAGAGAGGAAGAACCAAATGTCATTCTGGTATGAGTGCTGCTGGGGACTGAACTTGGGACCTTATGCTGGAGAGCCCAGTATCCTATCTACTGTGCCATCTCCCGGACCACTTCCTTAATTATTATTATAATCACTTCACGTCTGTTAAAATGTGAATGTTAGAGTGACAGTTTAGTGGGAAACTAAAATCTATTGAGTATGTTTGTTCATGAGGCATTATACTTTTACATACAATTTTGTTGAGTTCAAATAAGTTTGTCATTAAGAAATGGAATTGACTGAAATTAGATGAATAGCATTCATTAGTGTATTTATAAACAAAAGAAATAGGAGAGGAGTACAGCTTAGTGTAGGGTTTAGAAACCATATTTTCCTAATCCTATTTGAAAACAGTAGTCAATTGTCTTTAACTCTTTAATGAACACTCTGTGGGGAAGAAGTTAAACATGGGAAGTAGCAGTAGAACTAGGGAATCATGGTTACAGGGAAACATTTTCATGCAGATAACACAGAACTTTCTCAGTGACCAGTGTGGGACTATGTGATATCTTGGTAGAGTATAGGGGAGCTCTCCCATCCTTGGATGGAGGTCTGAGAAGATACCCTCTTGTCAGTCTCTCTCAACTGACAAAGAGGGAAAATGTCTCCCAAACTAAGCTTGCATTGTTAGTCTCTCAAGCCCACTTAAACCTCAATACTTCTCCCCATTAACTGCGGGCCATATGGCCGCCTACTTTAAGATTCAAAGTTCACCTCACCTTCTGATCACAGAGGAGAACACACCTTATCACACACTCCTAACACTGCCCTTTGATGTCCTTAATTTGCTTATCTTCTCTCTATCTTGCCTTAAATGGTTCAACCCCTCACCTCCCCTCAAACGCCTTGGGTAATTAAATGCCTGCATCAGGAGACTAATTATCTTGACCTTTATGTATCTGCATCAATTCTTGTCATACCAGCCCCCTACCATAGGGGCAAGCTGATCTTTAAGAAACCTGTAATTTCTGACAGGTTTGGTTTTCTATTTAAACCTTTGCCTACCTGCTAATAAATGAGATCTGAGATCTGAGATCTGAGCACGCTGCAGGTCTTCCTGGTGTCTTTACTTTGTGTTGTACCTTGCTCAAGCGAGAAAGATCTTTACCTTTCTCCTGGAGATCACCCCGCCAGAAAGCCGACAGACCAGTATACCATACAAGTAGTAGTGTCAGCTTCTTATAAGTCCCAGAAATGGCGGGGCAGAGGCACTGTGATGACCTCCTCAGACCTTTGAATGACAATCTTGTCCTAAACAAGAAATTGAAGACTCCCTCCAGCTTTGGGAGCTGTTTCAAGTTCTCCTAAAAGCCCTCTCTCTACATATACATATGTCATGAAAACCAGTATCAACTACAGTGGCAAGATATTTCTTTAAGTTAAAATGTTTCTGAACCGCTGCCAAGATAAAGATTTTGCCAAAATCGGCTATTTGACTGGGTTCCGTTTGTCAATCGAGGCATCTGTGAGCCATGAGAGAGCAAGAAGGCCTAGAAACCAAACCATCTAGAAGCAAAGTTCAAACGTATTATTCACCATGGTTTTGTTGAGATCATAATAATGATTTTTTATTAATTAGCCTGTTCTTTTAAAATATTTTATTAATGATTTAATAGTGATTAACACAATTGTAAGATAACAAGGGTACAATTCCATACAATTCCCACCACCAGAGTACCATCCCCTCCATTGGAAATTCCCTGTTCTTTATTCCTCTGGGAGTCAGGACCAAAGTTCTTTATGGTAGTTCTTTAAGGTAGAAGCTCCGGCTTCTGTAATTGCTTCTCTAGAGATGGACATGGATGTTGGCAGGTCAAGTCATACCCCCAGCTTATTTCTATCTTTCCTTAGTGGTGTAGAAATTAATCTTTTTCTAAGACTTCAGTGCTATGGACTTCTGGAGAGGGGGGGAGATGAAGAAGAAAATTTAACCTAAAAGAAGGAGGAAACCATTAATCTGTAAGAAAGGTAGAAGATTAAAACTCCCATTTATTGAGAAATCAGTATATACAAGCCACACTGGATAAATCTCTTTATACACATTCTCCTATATCATTTAGTATACATAGTTTTCTATTTCTTATTTTGAGACTTTGAGAAATGGTAGTTCGAATGATGCATTCTTAAAGTAACTGGCTTTTTTTTGTTTTTTTTTTTTTAATTCTCTGGTGATGGAACACAGGACTGTTCTGACGGCTACATGTGTAAAACACATTTTCAAATAAAAAATGCAACCATGGAATCAGGGTCCAGAACATCTGCCCACATACAGACCTGTCTTCCCATGGAGGTAAGTTCTTTACTCTGTTGTTGTTCTTTTTAGTTCTTCTGAAGTCTATTTAAAAAAAAATATATATATATATATATATATATATATATATATATATATATATATATCTTAAGCTTGATATATAAATGACCATCATTGTGTACTAGAATTTTGAAGGAATTTTTGTAGGAGACATATTGTCTTCTACAACAATGGAAGCAGGAACTATGATCAAGTCAAGATCCACTCTGAACCTACACAGATAGCAATGAGCTGTCACCCGTTTAATCTCTTGCATGTAAAGACCATAGATGCCATCTGTTGCCTACTGGGTTTCCTTCAGTGTAACCTCTCAGAACAATACAAGTCCATCCCAAGGTTGTTTCATCCATGCCTGGAGGCGTCTTTGCCTTGCCTGCCTTCTAACTCTCGTTCCTTTATTCCATTAGAATCTCTCAGATCTGATACCCATTCCTTAGGGGACTCTAACCTTGACTTGAACATCTTATTGAGTTGAATCTTAACCAGGTGCTAATGAGATAATGGTTTTCTTGGATATCTGTGTTTCTTTTTATAAAGATGCAACTTGTCTTATTATTAATATAGATTTAAATATGTCCATTGTAAAAAAAAAAAAGGCTAGAGAAATATATAGATTTTTTTTTTAATCTCCCGTATGTCCCATACAATAACAACATTAACCACCACCACTATATAGATCTTCATAATTTGATATAATGTGGACGCAATACACTTTGTTTAAACACAAAAAGTCTAGTGGTAGCAAGTCTCAGAGGGCGTGCTGTGTGGTTGGGTGGTGCAGATCTAAAATTTAAAATAGTAATTCCTCCTGTAGAATGCAGAGCCTTAATGAAATAATAAAAATAGTGTTAGAGTGATGATAATTTGCCTTGTAAGCAAGAATGCTGTCAAATCTTTTAATAGTCTGTGGCAGAGACACAAAGGGAGTTGGGACCAGTTCTGGAGGTAACTATTATTATTAATATTTTTGTAAATATCCTCCCACAAATCAGTGTCACACACACACACGCACACGCACACGCACACACACACACGGTTACTTTTTGCAATAGACACATCTGTACTGGACATCTTTTTACATGAGGAAACGTAGAATTCTGTAATTCTTTTTCAGTGACTGGATTACTGCCTTCCTATAGATGTATCATAGCTATGTGAAGTTAACTCCCATTTAACTGAATTTAGAAATAGAACTGGTGGGGACTAAGGGTTTTAATACCAAGGAAGAAATTGCTAAATGTTTAGAATCTTTTGAAGGAAAAATCCTTCCTCAAGACTGGTTAAGCCAGACTCTCCTGGCAGTCTCACTGCTGCCTGCTCTTTGCTGTGATACTGGTTTCTATGTGACTCTCATCTACATACAATTCATCCTGCTTAATAACTCGCTCAGAGTTATTTCTCAGAGCCATGACCACTTTCCAAGTTTTGTGACGTCGTAGAAGAACTTTTCTCATGGAAATGGCTGCACAGCAGCTGAGCTGAAGGAATGTCATCGTTCTCGCCTCCCTTCATTTTGTCTCTGTATTTGTACTTTATGGTGAAGCCCGTAGTATGATTTATCTCCCGTGTTTTTATTGCAGTATAATATACAGTAACTACTGAAGAACCATTTAAGCTAAATTAAAAACGTCACAAAGATGCAAAGGCAATCTTAAACTGTCTAAAGACGGTTGACAAACTCAGTCAGTACAGGACGTTCTACCTGGAATACCAATAAGGAGCAGCTCCTCGTTTATCAATAAACTTGCTTATCAACTAGGTGTTAGGAACAGAATCTGGCCAGTAGTGTGTAATAACAGGACACAAACTGTAATTTGGGGCTTTTTTTATAAACATCTTAAAAAATTTTTTTTTATTATCTTTATTTTGTTTGATAGAAACAGCCAGAAATCAAGAGAGAGTAAGGTGATAGAGGAGAGAGGCAGTGAGACACCTGCAACACTACTTCACCACTTGCAAAGCTTTCCCCCTGCAGGTGGGGACCAGGGACTTGAACCCAGGTCCTTGAGCACTGCAATGTGTACGCTCAACCAGGTGCACCACCTCCTGGCCCTTATAATTTGGTTTTTAAGTTAATCTTGAGGGCACTGTGACTGATAATAAGATAAGTGTCTGAGTGCTTAAATAATGATTCCCACTTTGTGGTTAGTAGAATTGACATCAAATTTGAAGTCAAATGTGTTAGAAAGCTTTCCAGTTTGTTACATAGTGACTTTAACAATACACACAGACATGATGATTTCAAAGAAGAGTTACCAGTTTTTGCCTAAGAAGTTGGCAGAGCCTTGAAAAAGTACTTGAAAGTTGTGTTGGCAATTTGAAGGAACTGATAACTTTGTGGGTGATGTTTTCACTTTACAAAGCTTGAAGATGTGTACATACTATGAACAAACGATGACAATTCAAGGAATTTTGCTTTACAAGATAGAAAATTTCCTATCATTTTATTTATTTATTTATTTATTTAGGTATTTCCCAACAAATTTCAAACATGAAGAAGTTGAAAACATTTTGCTGTAAATGTCCATGTACTCACCCCCTAGATTCTACCATTAATGTTTTGCTTTATTTTATAATTATCTTTCCACTGGTCTGCCTAGTACATTTTAGTCTTTTGATGTGTTTGTTGCTGTTAGAACAAAACTGCAGGCAAACACTCAAAAAGTAACCAGAGATGTACACAGAGGTTTAGCCCCAAGTATACTTACAGAACTTCACCATTCTTTATACTAGGAAATACCAAAACAAACAAACAAACAAACAAAAAACCTGAAATGTATAACAATCATGAATTAGCTAATTGTGGCATATTTCTAGGCAGGAACCTTGGGCTCAGTAGGTTCTGAGCATTTGCAGTTCTAACAATGTCTCAAGTGATGCTGATGCTAACGTTTCAGGAAACACGCTTTGAGAATTCAACTGAACATTGTTCTGTTGACACAGTAGAACACTTAGCATATTTGTAATATGCACAGTTCATATGCTTAATTAACATAATGTATGACAGGGTCGATATTGTAATCATCTTGATGCCTAGGTCTGGGTTTACTAGAAGCGGAATTTGACAAAAAAAATTTTATGGTGATAATATTGTGTTTTTTAAAAATTTTTATTAGTGAGTTAGTATTGATTTACAAAATTATGAAATAATGGGTATAATTCCACACCATTCCTAACACCAGAGTTCTGTGTCCCCGTCTCTTCAATGAAAACCTCAGTAGTTCTCCCAAAGTTACAAATGTGGGTTGACTATTATTTCTATAACTATCTATATTTATATGTACTTGCCCATTTTTTTTCCCCATGGTCCTGCCTTCTCTTCCTTTCTAAGTCACATTTACACCTGTTACTGCTTCTGAATGTTCTTCCTTTTTTCCTTATCTCTCTCTGGGTCCTGATGGAATTGGAGTTCAGAGTCTGGTCGTCATCTTCCCCTAACCTTTCTCCTCTGCAGGGTATGGACCAAAATTATGGGGTGCAGAAGGTGGGAGCTCCGGCTCCTGTAACTTCTTCTTTGCCGGACATGGGTGTTGGCAGGTCAATGACAAGGAGATTTCTGTTTAAGGGACTTATTAGGGATTTTTAAAAATATTTATTTATTTATTTTTCCTTTTGTTGCCCTTGTTTTTTATTGCTGCTGTAGTTATTGTTGTTGCTATTGATGTCATTGTTAGGACAGAGAGAAATGGAGAGAGAAGGAGAAGACAAAGAGGGGGAGAGAAAGATAGACAGACACCTGCAGACCTGCTTCACCACCTGTGAAACGACTTCTCTGCAGATGGAGATCCAGGGGCTCGAACCGGGATCCTTATGCCGGTCCTTGCACTTCAAGCTACATGCGCTTACCCTGCTGCATCACTGCCCGACTCCCAGGGATTTGTTTTTAGGAGCCAAAGAGTGATGGAGACATAGCAGGACCAGAACAGAAGCTAAGGAAGAATGTGGTTGGTGTCTGCTAGAGGCTAAGTCTTTGGTAGTCTCCTCTCCTAGCTCTGGAACACACACTGCAGTCAGAATCCGTTCTGGTATTTATTTATTTATTTATTTATTTGTTTATTTATTTATTTACTTTTGGCTGTTGGGCCAAGCTTTTTTTTTTTTTTATTTTTAAATTTTAAATTTTTTTTTTTATTTTTAAATTTTTTATTTAAGAAAGGATTAGTGAACAAAAGCATAAGGTAGGAGGGGTACAACTCCACACAATTCCCACCACCCAATCCCCATAACCCACCCCCTCCCATGGTAGCTTTCCCATTCTCTATCCCTCTGGGAGCATGGACCCAGGGTCGTTGAGGGTTGCAGAAGGTAGAAGGTCTGGCTTCTGTAATTGCTTCCCCGCTGAACATGGGCGTTGACTGGTCGGTCCATACCCCCAGTCTGCCTCTCTCTTTCCCTAGTAGGGTGTGTCTCTGGGGAAGCTGAGTTCCAGGACACATTGGTGGGGTCTTCAATCCAGGGAAGCCTAGCCAGCATCCTGGTGGCATCTGGAACTGCAAACTCTAGTGTAATCCTGCTTTCAGGTATATATTTTGCAGTAGTTTATGGATACGTGTGAACATAAGCCCTCTCTCACAGAAACTGGTGTATATCTAGGTTATGGGACTTTGTTAGAAAGTGAACTACCTGAGATGAAATTAGAGTGTACTATTAAAGGAAAGGTCTCACCCGAGTAATGAAGCTGAAGGGTTGTCATTCCACACGTGAAGTCTCTGGATACAGTCTGAGGTGAAGCATGTTGAGATGGCAATCGTTGCTTTGGTTAGGTTGTGATCGGCGGATGCAATGTTATTTGGTTTGGATTGGGAGATGCATACGGGAAAGTGGGCCCTATCCAAGGGTGCCAGGACTGGGGGAAGTAGGGGCTCTATAGTGAAGATGTGAGGTTCCTGCTGTCTTAGGGTTCAAAAAGACAATCAATAGTTAATATTATTATCACATTATTTGTTAATTGGGTTAACTTTGAAAAGTCCCTTTGTTATGGTTTGCTGTACAGTACCCAGTATCTTGTATATAGCTGTGCTATTGGAAGCTTCTAATCTACTTGGTCTAGGCTTTTGAGAGAGTCCGCATATCAAATACGTAGCCTATATATTAAAAAGATTCAGTTTGTCTTTTGAGAAACTTTGAGACATACAATTGATTTCCCCCTCTCATATTAATTAACTACTGATTTATATGTCTACATTTTGCTAGGAGTGTACATAAACACCATTCCCACCACCAAAGGACTGTGACCCATCCCTCCCGCCCACTCCCACCCCCCACTGGCCCAGGAAGCTACATGTCTACCCCTCACCACTCCCAGGGATTTGTTTTTAGGAGCCAAAGAGTGATGGAGACATAGCAGGACCAGAACAGAAGCTAAGGAAGAATGTGGTTGGTGTCTGCTAGAGGCTAAGTCTTTGGTAGTCTCCTCTCCTAGCTCTGGAACACACACTGCAGTCAGAATCCGTTCTGGTTTTTATTTATTTATTCATTCATTTATTTATTTATTTATTTATTTATTTATTTACTTTTGGCTGTTGGGCCAAGCTTTTTTGTTTGTTTGTTTTGTTTTTTTTGTTTTGTTTTTTTTTTAACCAGAGCACTGCTCAGGTCTAGTTTATGGTGGTTCTGGGGATTGAACCTGGGATTTTGGAGCCTTAGTCAGGAGAGTCTTTTTTGCATAACCATTATGCTCTCTACCTCCTGGGGCCAAGCATTTGTACTCTGCAACAACATTTGACTTGTCAGCCTGCTGAAGTAGAAGTGGGCATAACTTCCTAAGCAAGGTGGCTCCAGTGTTCTTGAGAGGGAGCTTTTGTGTGTTGTAACAGCTGTAACAGAACAAGAGTGGATTAAAGATGACCTGCCCATGTGACTCCCCACTTACAAACCTGAAATCTGCATCCTCACCTCCACCTTGATACCTGGAGAACAACCCAAGCTGATCACATGATCCAAGCCTGCCTGATAGTGTCAGGAGAGATGGCCTCCACCCTCGCCTCCTGCCCCTGCATGTGCAATGATAGATACAGATACAGATAGAACTTTTTTTATTTAATTTATTTATTATTTTTTTTACCACACCATTGATCAGCTCTGATATATGGTGGTGGTAGTGGCGCCTCAAGCAGGAGAGTTTTTCTACGTAACCATTATGTTGGCATGCAAAGAAGCCTGCTAAGGACCATGATTGGGCATAAAACATTTTTGTGTAGAATATTTGAGGGTTCCAGAGATGTTAACGTAGAATTGAAGACCCTGGACTATTAGTTGTCTTCAGATATCTAGCAGTCTTTTCTATGGTAACAAGAGGGTCATGATAATGTAAAAAGAACTAAGTTGGGGGTGGTAGTTGTTAAAGGGAGATAAAAGATCCACTTGTCAACACTGCATTGTAGACCACTAACAATAAAGTGATGAGAGAGAGAGAGAGAGAGTCAGAGAGGGGACTTTCTTTGTTACTTTGTTTCCAGATGGTACCAGTTCCAGTGTATGGAAATCACTGTAGACAAAACTCAAATGCTTCACATTGTTAACTTGCACAGTATTAAGCTTCCTCTCCTTTCACAAACACGTTCACCCACTAAGCAGATAGCCCTCTGGTCACTTACTAAATAAATACTGAGGTGGCTTAAAGCATCAGACCCCTGCTGAATGAGAGAAATGGACCAGTGGGAGGGGGTGGGAGCTGTGGAGAAGTGAAGAGAAAGGACATACTTCTTTCCAACGGGCAGCAGACATGCCACTTCAAGTGGAATTTTTCAAGAGGAGGCAAAGTCTTTTATTTTTGTGTGTTGGTAACAAGAAAAACCTGTCCAGACTTAAGAAGTATGCAGTATGTATGGGCTGCGAGTAGCTCTCCAGGCCACCAGTTTGTAATCGGGTCTCTAAATTACAGCAGTGAGCCCTGTATTATCTCAAAGACTAAGCAAGGAGTTCTCTGGATTCTTCTTGGAATTTAATGCTTGCTGGTTCCCTAGCTGTATATTATATTTCCCATCTGAAGATATTAAAAGGAACACCATTACCAGTAGTTGTTTCAAAGCATTTTTTTTTCAAGATTATCACATTTTACTTGTATTAGCAAGAGTCAGAGTTTTATTCAGCTCAGACATGTAGTGTGTCATTATGGGCTGAGCCTGGGAGCCATGAAGCATCAGGCATGCAAGACTGGTGCACTGCCATTGTGTATCCTTCCAGCCCTCAAAAATCGTTTTCATTTCGTTCATGTCTAATGTGATAGAGTAACTTACTCTCTTATTCTTACCAGAAGTGGCAGTTTTGATTGTGGAAAGATAGCTGTATTTTTTATTGATATGCCAGTGAGATCATCTACAATAGTTTGTAGACAATTCCAGGTTTTTAAAAGTTGAGAAAAAATTAATGGAATATATAAATAAAGTCATTTTTTAAAATCCTAATCCGTGCCTTTGAATTAAAAAATATAATCTGCCGGAGTAGATAGCATAATGGTTACACAAAGAGACTCTCATGCCTGAAGCTCTAAAAATAAATCTTATGGAATACATAGGACAATGACTTGATGTCCAGAAATCTACAAATATTTGGGTGTCAATTGTGTTGGTTTTGAGAAAGAAGAATTCTTCATAAATTAAACATATAAGATAAAATGTTGATTTTTGAAGTAGTATTGAGATTTTGCTTGTAATTTTTTTTTATTTGTGACAGCAAGTGAAACTGGCAATTTTTGAATGACATCTTTTCTTTATCTGTGACCAAGTAAAATCATTGGCTGAATTTAAAATCGTATCAAGAAAAATGAATATTTTCAATAAGATTTAACACCGGTCTTTGGGGTATCTTTTATATTTAAAACTTTTTTCCATAAATGGATGTGGGTGCTAATACATCACCTTATCAGTGTATGATTTTTTTTTATGTAACTAAAGACTTATTTATTTTCATTATTGATTTAATAATAATTAACAAGATTGTAATATGACAGGGGTATAACTCCATATAGTTCAGTCCACTAGAGTTCCGTGCATGTCCTATCTCCTCCATTGGAAGCTTCCTTATTCTTTTTCCTCTGGGAGTATTCTTTTTAGAGTGCTGAAGGTGGGAGTTTTAGCTTCTGTAATTGCTTCTCTGCTGGACATGGATGTTGGCAGGTGGATCCATTCCCCCCTGCCTGTTTCTATCTTTCCCTAGTGGGCCTAAGCCTCTGGAAAGGGGGGACTTCAGGACTCTAAGGACTTTATTTTGAAAGAATGTAAAATATTATCATCTAATGCAAGGGTGGGGAATGTCTTTTTTTCCCTGCCAACAGATATTTGGATATTTATAACATCATTTGTGAGTCAGACAAAGTTATCAGCTTAAAAATTAACATGAATTTTGGTAAGAAAAAAGCTATAGTTGCCTTGGCAGGGCCAAACCAAATGACTTCATGCACCTTATAGTCTCACAAACCAGATGCTACCTAGCCCTGCTCCAATGGTAGTAAAAAGTGACTTAACAGTTGGTCAGTTTTTTTTTAAATAAATATGAGCTAATTAAGAAAAACTCTTAAAATCTTATAGCACTAATAAAATATCTAACAATAGACGTGCGAGTAGAGATCTAGATACAAATTAAACAATTTTAATGAAAATTAATAGTTACTAACCTTTCTAATTCATATATTTATTTACAAAACAAATGCTAAATTTCAAAATATTTGGTAAGATTTTAAATTAATTCATTGCTTAATAAAGACTACAGTGAATAGGGGGCCAGGCGGTGGCACATCTGGTTAAGCGAACACATTACAGTGCACAAGGACCCAGGTTCAAGCCCTCAGTCCCCACCTGCAGGGGGAAAGCTTCATGAGTGGTGAAGCAGGGCTGCAGGTGTCTCTCTGTCTCTCTTCCTCTCTATCTCCCCCTCCTCTCTTAATTTCTCTCTGTCTCTATGCAATAATAAATAAATAAAGATAATGAATAAATAAAGATAATGAATAAATAAAGATAATAAATAAATAAAAATAATAAATAAATAAAATAATAAATTAATAAATAAATAAAGTGAATAGCATGGAAAAGCCAGGTTTATATTTTCTGTCTTAGCATTAAACTACTCTTAATAAAAGAGAACAGATGAATGTTCAATGTGGATATTGGTTGTTAGTGATCTATAGTAAATATTACTGGGCTGGAGAGACAGCCTAATGGCTATGCAAACTACTTTCATGTCTGAGGCTCTGCAGTACCAGGTTCAATCCCCAGAACCATCATAAGCCAGAGCTGAGCAGTGCTCCAGTCCTTCTGTCTGTGCCTTTCTCTGTGTATCTGTCTCATTAAAATAGAGTAAGTAAAATATATAAAAATATTATTAATGGGTGCTTAGAAGAATAGAATAAATGAAAATCTTTCCCGTACAACTAGTTTCCCAGCGGACATTGCTTTGTGTTTTGCTCTTATCTCGAACTTCTCCTTTTATGGAATTCTGAATCATTTTTATAGACAATAGAAATGGCTCAGATTTTGCAACTCAGAAGTGCATACATGTTTATTTTAAATTGGGTAACGATTTTTTCATAGTACTGAAGTTTAGATTGCTCAGTCTGAAATTTCATTCCTTCTTTAAAAAAAAAAAACTATCAGAAATGGGTATTGAGCATTTACTATCTTCACTGCCTTCAAGCCTCAGGTTGAACCTTCAGATTATATATTTTAAATGATAAGAGTCGTAAAAAATGGCAATAGTATGCTATTGGGAAAATATGAAGAGTATTTTTGTCCTAGGGCCTGTAGTCCAGTAACTGGACTTTCCTTAGATCAAGGTAGATAGAATATTATAGAGAGCCCTCAACAGAAAACAAACCTATCAGAAAGCCCCCCGAAGCATGAAGTCATGATCATCAGGAGATGATCACAGTTGCCCAAAGAATGTATTCAGAGAATGATATTCTTCTGAGCTAACTGGGGCTTCAAATATACACATTGCCCTAAGGATTTTGTAAAGTGGCTTCAAGAATGAGTTCTATTTTGTATGTCCAAAATAAGCTCATATGTCAGAATATTGGGAGGTGTTTTTCTTCTGTTTGTTTTTGTTTTTTAATAATGGAACAAATTGCAAGCCACAGTTCTCAGTGTTAACAATTTCTGTATACAATAGCTACTGTTTTTAGGTTGATGCACACATGTGTTTATCAATAGTGGATGATGAGTAATAAGCCCGATTACACCTGTACTTGAGAACATAATTGCTAAATCAATGTTAAAATACCAGAAAGTCTGTTATATCTAATGTGTGTAGATACAGATGGAAGCATATCTAGTAGTTATTTTGATTTCTATTAATTTCTACAATAAGGAGTCGAATGTTGATGGACATTTTTTGGTAACTGATTTAGAAACTGTGGCCTCTTCTGTGTGAAGCATGTGCCCCACCACTCAGCCGTATCACACACAGTGCATTTATACTTAATTACTGTTACTTAAAAAAAATTTTATTTATTTAAAAAAAGAGACATTAACAAAACCATAGGATAAGAGGGGTACAACTCCACACAGTTCCCACTACCAGATCTCCATATCCCATCCCCTCCCCAGATAGCTTTCCTATTCTTTATCCCTCTGGGAGTATGGACCCAGGATCATTATGGGATGCAGAAGGTGGAAGGTCTGGTTTCTGTAATTGCTTCCCTGCTGAACATGAGTGTTGACTGGTTGATCCATACTCCCAGCCTGCCTCTCTCTTTCCCTAGTAGGTTAGGGCTCTGGGGAATCAGAGCTCCAGGACACATTGGTGGGGTCATCTGCCCAGGGAAGTCTGGTCGGCATCATGGTGGCATCTGCAACCTATTGGCTGAAAAGAGAGTTAACATACAAAGTGAACAAATTGTTGACCAATCACGGCTGCAATAGTGCAGATGAAGTGTTGGGGGGTACTCAGTGCAGACTATTGTGTACTTTTGCTTTCAGGTATATATTTTTCCCTAGTTTATGGACACATGTGAACATAGGCTCTATCTCACCCTTACTTTTAATTGAAATTTCATTACATCGCAACATGCTGACTTCATGTGTATACAGAGAGAAGGTGCATATGTGTTGACGAATTGATTTTTAAAGAAAGTAACTATTAGTACAATCATCCCCCATTTTTTTTTGTATTTTTCAAAAGGTATTAAGAAAAATGTTTAAGAAAAACTTTCATGCCTGAGGCTCTGAGGTCCCAGGTTCAATCTCCAGCATCACCATTACCCAGAACTGAGCATACTTTGGTCCCTCTCTCTCTCTCTCTCTCTCTCTCTCTCTCTTTCTCTCTCTCCCTCCCTCTTTTTTTTTTTATTATTGATTTACAACATTATGAGATTATAGGGGAGGACCCATGCAAGGATCCCTGCCCGAGCCCCCAGCTCCCCACCTGCAGGGAAGTCACTTCACAGGTGGTGAAGCAGGTCTGCAGGTGTCTATCTTTCTCTTCCCCTCTCTGTCTTCCCCTCCTCTCTCCATTTCTCTCTGTCCTATTTTATAAAAAAAAATCAAAGAAATGGCCTCCAGGAGCAGTGGATGGATTTGTAGTGCCGGCACCGAGCCCCAGCGATAAT
Source organism: Erinaceus europaeus (assembly GCF_950295315.1). Lineage (NCBI taxonomy): Eukaryota > Metazoa > Chordata > Mammalia > Eulipotyphla > Erinaceidae > Erinaceus > Erinaceus europaeus. Next base: position 7,459,926 of record NC_080172.1, read on the forward strand.
CCTGGAGGCAAAAAAAAGATAACTTCATCCCATTCCCACTACCAGAGTTCTGTGTCCTCATGCCCCTCCAAGGGAAATTGTAATATTTATATCCAAGGTCACAGATACAAGTTGAATATATATATGTTGGCTCCAGGTTATTGCTGGGGCTCAGTGTCTGCACTACGAATCCACTGCTCCTGGAGGCCATTTTCTCCCATTTTTGTTGTTGCTGTTGTCATTGTTGCTGTTGTTGGATAGGATAGGGAGAAACCAAGAGAGGAGGGGGTGACAGAGAGGGGGAGAGAAAGACAGACACCTGCAGACCTGCTTCACGGCTGGCTTGTGAAGCGACCCCCTTGCAGGTGGGACTTGAACAGGGATCGTTGAGCCCCCGTCCTTGGGCTTCGTGCCATGTGCTCTTAACCCGGTGCGCCACCACCTGGCCCCCATGTATTCCATTTTTATTTACTTTTATGGCCCTGGCTCCACTTCCTTTCTAAATCTCTATACCTATTCCTACTTCGGAGCACTTTTTCCTCTTCTCTCTCAGAGAAGCAAATCTGTGCCTGACTTCCTCTGGTGTTTATCAGAGTCACTTCCTTTTCTGTGGTAGTGTAAAAACACAGATTCCTGATGACAAACATTACTGGTCACAGTGGAATTGGCATTCAGAGCCCCCCGGTCATCTTCCCCTATAACTCCCCACCCCCCCCGAGTAAGGGCCAAGGTTCTTTTGGGGTGCAGAAGGAAGAAGCCTGGCTTCTGTAATTGCTTCTCTGCTGGTCATGGACATAGGCAGGTCAGTTTCTATGCTCAGCATGTTTCTGTCTTTCTCTAGTGTGGTAGGGCTCTGATGAGGTGTCTCCATCTCTAAATAAATAAAATAAAATAAAACAATAAAATTGCTGTGTCTGAAGCTCTGAGGGCCCAGGTGTAATCCCCAGCATCACCATGAACCAGAGCTAAGCAGTGCTCTGGTCTCTATTTCTCTGTATGTTTCTCTCCATATCTCAATACAAATTTAAAAGATTTAAAAAAAATCAAAATCAAAATAAAACTTAATTTCATTTCATTAAAAGTAGAAACGTAGGCTGCAGAATGGGTAGTGTTCGAGAGGGAAACAGTGAAATATTCTGGAAATCAAGCCCATCTTATTAAGATTTGCAGTTTCAATAAAGTTGTGGCTCATTACATAGGTTATAGTATTTCTGAGGCAAACTATTTCTATTACTGCTATATGACAAATGTGTTTAGTCATTCGTAGAACTCACTAGCAACCACATATAGAGATGTACACTGAAGTGTTTTGAAGTATCTTAGGGATCTTAAGTCACTTAGTGTTTAAGACACTAATTCTTTGATTATATTTCAATGAAACTGGAGGAAGGAAGAGATGAAAACAACAGCAAAACAGGGTCTTTGTTTTTTATTAGTAATTGATTCACACAATTACAAGACAGCATGGTTTAAACCCCACACCATTCCCACCACCAGAGTTCTGAATCCCTACAGTTTCCGCAAGGTTTCAGACATGGGTTCACTATTATTTCCACAACTATCTTGTCTATATTTGTCCTGATAGACTTGGAGTTCAGAGCCCTCTGGTCATCTTCCCTCTATCATTTCTCCCCCACTGGAAGTATGGATGAAATTGATTTTGGGGATACAGAAAGTTCTAGCTTCTGTAATTGCTCCTCCACTGGACATGGACATTGGCAGGTGGATCCATACCCCCAGCTGGCAACAAAGGGTCTTAAAGAAACTTAGTGTTGTGCTTTGAAGCCAGGACGTCAAGACATAGAGGGAGGGTGGTATTCTAGATTCTCCTGAATTTTGTTCTTCTCAAACCCTTTGGAACCTGAGTGATATCACTTTGCACATTTCAGGTAGTGTTTTAGGTTCAGAGAGATCATACCCACATGGCCTTTCTTTTAAATGCAGAACTCAGTACTGAGCATGCATGATACCACTAAGTAGCCTTTAAAGCTGTTTCCTTTGTCTTTTTAATTTAGAGAGATAAACAGCAGTAGTGGAGACAGAGGGGCCAGGCAGTGGGGCAGCTGGGTTAGCACACACGTTACAGTGCTCAAAGACGTGGGTTCAAGCCCCTGGTCTCCAACTGTAGGGGGACACTTCGCAAGTGGTGAAGTAGGGCTGCAGGTGTCTGTCTCCCACTCTATTTCCCCCTTCTTTCTCAATTTCTCTCTGTTCCTATCCAATAATAAATAAATAAATAAATAAATAAATAAATAAATAAATAAGAGAGAGAATAGAGACAGACTCACAGAGAGGAGAGAGATCGCAATATCTCTCCACCATCCATGGAGCACCCCTCCCCCCTGGTGCTGTCCATGCTGCTCCCTTTCAGCTCAGATCAGGAGCCTTATGCATTTGGAATGCTGAGTTCTAGCAGGTGAGCTATCACTCAGCCCTTACTTAGCTTATTAGGCTTATTTCTAATCTTGAACAAGGAGAGAATCCAGTTGTTTGTTTTGTTTTTTGAAGAAAATCCAAGTTAAGTCCAGACAGAAACTAACTCGCAGTTTATTGGTCTTGCAGTAGAAAAGTCTTTGTTAAGTCACCTGGCATGCCCATTGTATTTAACTCAGCAGCAAGTTATATTAGAATGCTTCCCTTATGACTAACTCCAATATTAAGGTATTCTCTTAAAATTAAAAGTAATGTTATTTCTAGCAGAACAGGTATATTTAAGAGAATAGTGAGCTTATATTTGTGTATAAAAATCTGACAAGTTTTCATTGTGGAATGTTTGTGTCCACCTCTAAATGTAGAATAGGAATCAACTGTTTCTGAGAAAGGACACTCAGTGCATCATTTCAGTTGTTCTAATTTCATATCTCTCCTCACCCCCCCTTTTTGTAATGAGTTTGAAGTGCTTTCCATGATGCAAAGTTTTAAGAGACAATGCATTGGCTGGCAATTTCTCTCACTAGGTGATTCCCATTTCATGGAGAAATTCAAATCAGGATATCTTGATTTTTTTTTTTAACCAGATATAAAATGAAATCACTATTTAGTGACTTTTTTCAAATATTTATTTATTCCCTTTTGTTGTCATTGTTATTATTGTAGTTATTATTGATGTCGTTATTGTTGGATAGGACAGAGAGAAATTGAGAGGAGGGGCAGACATACAGGGAGAAAGACAGACTCCTGCAGACCTGCTTCACTGCCTGTGAAGTGACTCCCCTGCAGGTGGGGGATCCAGGGGCTGGAACTGGGATCCTTAAGCCGGTCCTTGCGCTTTGCACCAGGTGCACTTAAGCCACTGCGCTACCGCCCGACTCCCCTTAGTGATTTTTTTTTTATCATAATTTAGGTTTTTTAAACATCAGTGGAAACTCCATATCTGTAGAGGGATACATTACTTGGAATATATCACAAAGAGATTTGATGTCACTGTACAATATCCTCAGACATAGGATGTTGGCATAACCTACCAGAAGGCATCTAGTACCTTCGATTGCCCTAAAGATTAAATAGATTATAGGATATTTGATTATTTGGGGTGGGGATGATTCCATTAACTATATTGATATTTAATTGAAAGAGTTGTCACTCATTACATGAAGTGCCCTGGAATACTTGCTAAAGTTTCCTTCTGTATTTATGTGCCTAAGAGTGAATAATGACTTGACCTTATAGCAAATGGAAAAAGATTTTCAAAGTAGAAAGCTCAGGTTAAAAACTCTTACGTGGGAAGCACCAAAGTATTAGTAAAGGTGTCATCTTTGATTGCATAAACAGACAGAAAACTTCAATAATGTGTTTCCATTTGACACTTATCAATTTGCTGTTTCAGAGATAGTCTTTTTTTTAATTTTTTTTTTTAGGAAATTGTCCTATGTTTTTGTGAAGGAAAATTTATTGTGTATGCACTCAAAGAAGTTTCATCTAGTTCAAGCTGACCTCAATAGTGCCCTAGACTAGAGATTACAGCCCTGTGGTTTAGAATGCTTTAGAGAAAGTAGGAAGGTTGTCACACTGGCCGCCATATCACATAATGAACATCTGGATAGATACCTGATGGAATTCTTTCTTTGTCCCATGGATTCCCATGGATTGACAGCCTGGCCAAATACATCTGGCTTCTATGCTCTTGTTGCTTAACTCTAGCTTTTTTTTTTTTTAATCTGATTTTAGTCTTCCTCCATTTTCTTTCTATTTATTTATTCCCTTTTGTTGTCCTTGTTTTTTTTTTTATTGTTGTTGTTATTGATGTCGTCAGTTGTTGGATAGGACAAAGAGAAATGGAGAGAGGAGGGGAAGACAGAGAGGGGGAGAGAAAGATAGACCCCTGCAGCCCTGCTGCACCGCTTATTTGAAGGAAAGTAGTCATTGTCATCCAAGAGTAACAACAGTTTTTGGATGCGATAGTGGAAAATGACCATTGACCCATCTGAAGAGACTTTTTATTTATTTTGCCTCCAGGCTGGATTCTGGGCACTACAAATCCACTGTTCCTGGTGGCTATTATTTCTATTTTATTGGATAGGACAGAGACACTAAGAGGAGAGGGAGAAGGGGAGGGAGAGGGAGAGAAAGAGAGACACTTGCAGAACTGCTTTACCACCTGTGAAGCGTCCCCCCCCCATGTAGGTGGGGATCGGGGGCTAGAACCCGGATCCTTGCAAGAGTCCTTGTGCTTAGTACTATGTGCTCTTAACCGGGTGCGCTTCTGCCTGGCTCCCTGAAGTGACTTAAAAAAAAAAAACATGCTTTTTCCAATAGTTATTTGTAAAATAGTTCATCTTCAGTTTTCTTTTAAGTTTGGTACATGTACAATAAAAAGGAAAAAAATGCAGCAGTAATCTCAAATTCCAAAACTCTGTTTATGACTTCCTTGTTTCTTTTAAAAAATATTTATTTATTTATTTATTTGTTCCTTTTGTTGCCCTTGTTGTTTTATTGTTGTAGTTATTATTGATGTCATCGTTGTTGAATAGGACAAGAGAGAAATGGAGAGAGGAGGGGACAGAGGGAGGGAGAGAAAGACACCTGTAGACCTGCTTCACTGCCTGTGAAGCTACTCCCCTGCAGGTGGGTGGCGCGGGGGTGGGGGGGGCTCAAACCGGGATCCTTCCGCTGGTCCTTGCGCTTTGCGCCACGTGTGTTTAACCCGCTGCCCTATCGCCCAACTCCCGACTTCCGTATTTCTAACTGAATGTATGCCTCTCTCTCCCTCTGAACATGCACTGTACATTGTGCTTTAAGGTTATCAATGGTCATAGTCTTTGTATCTCTTCCCTCCTAAGTCTTAGCTTTGATCATCTCAGCAATGATCACAAAACCAAGGTCTCATGACTCTTAGCCTTCTACATTCATGCCACACTTATATTGCTATTTTCCCCCTCTTTTTCTACAATCCTCTCTTCTCTCCTCTTCCTGTCTCCTTCTTCTTTTTTTTTCACCAAGTTTTCACTTCTCCGAGTCAACTTCTTTGGTTAGAGACAGACAGAGACGTAGCAATGAAACTTCTCCCCACGTCGGAGCTGGTCTGGAAACCGGATTGCATCTGTGTGAAAACAGGCACATTATCTAAGCAAGCTATCTCCCTGGCTCTCTGGTTTCTTCTTCTATAAATGTGTGTGTGTGTGTGTGTGTGTGTGTGTGTGTGTGTAAATTTTTTGAGAGAGGGAGAAAGACCAGAAGACCAGAGAATTCTTCCATCACTTGGGGTGCTGGGGATCAAACCTGGGGTGTCAAGCTTGTTCACCTCGCCCTCTACCCACTGAGTCACTTTTGCAGCCATATGACCAGAGTTAAGTAGTGAACAATACCATCACTCTTTGGTCTGTCATTCCAACGTCAGCTCTTTTTCTTTTACTTCCTACCAAAATGGCACCATGGAAATTGCTTCCTGCTATGTGCTGCTAGTGATTCTTTGAGCTACCATACCTAGTGTCTCCATGCATCTTGACCACAGTGCAGCATTTGACATCCACTAAGCCCTTTCTTCTTGAAATTCTCTTTTTGTCCCTGTGACTACTTTTTACAATGAATTTTTTCCCTATCCTTGACAACAGGTTACTTTCACTATAATTCTGTGGTCAGAATCTACTATATCCCCTGTGTCAGGGTCTTTAGGAAATGCTGACAATGACTCAGAGGATGAGCAGGGGGCTGGAAAATGGGAAACGCAGTCGAGAGACATGACTTCAGAGCTAATAAGAGCAACTTGGACAACTACTTCAAATAAAGCTGAAATACCCAGAGCTTTCCAGTTTGACAGGTGGCACCCTGACAAACAAGAGTGACTTAAAAACACATGGTTGGAATCTGGCAATAAGAGATTTGAGGACTAGATACCCATGCCATCTGTTCCTCAGGATGCTTTCTGAACCCACGGAATAATCTTAGTTTTTATATTGACTGTCAGTAGTTAGGAGAGAGATGGTGGCACATGTCTGACATTTTTTGAGGAGGGATATCAGCTTCCTGAAATGTTTTTCCTGTTCTTACTCATTTAATAACATATAGGATGCTGGCCTGCTAGGAGCCATCTAATATCTTTTTCAATACATGTTCCATCTTGGGTTCCTAGAAATGACTAGAGAGGATATTCCTTGTGGTGACCATAGAAAATTATGGTGGCAAGGAAGAGAGATTGTGCACTGAGGTCATTTTGAACGTACCATGAGAGTTTTGAGTCATGATTTTAACATGTATATATATATATGTATATGTATATGTATACGTATATTTGCTTGCTTGCTTGTTTCTTGAGAGAGAAAGAAAACAAGAGACTGAGAGAGGTCATAGCACTGCTCCAATATAAGCAGTGCTGGGGCTAGAACCTGCAGCCTCACCCATGCAAGCCCTGTGCTGTATCCACTGAACGGCTGTCCCAGTTGACTCACGACTTTCCACTGATCTGAGAAGTAGAGCATTTAGCATGCTTAATTATTGGTATGCTGCTAATTCTGCTTCTAAAACCCCTTCTGTTTCATTGGTTTAATTCCCCCTGCTTAACACTGTATTCTATTTACATAACCACTGTTAACTAAGCACCGCCCTGCCTGCAGGGCATTGGTTTAATCCCCACTGGTTCATGATGTCTTTTTGCTCCTTGTCACACCCTGATTTCCACCAATCTCTTTTCGCTCCACCCTCTTACGTCACATCGTGTTTCCACCCTACTTGGCGAGTATATATAAGGACAGGATTGTGATTATAGTTAGTTTAGTTTAGCTTAGCTTGGCTTAGATTGTGCTGCGTTCCACATGAATAGAGATACTGTGTACAGCTCAGCCATGAGTCCCTGGTCATCTGTCTCCTGCCCAGGAAGCTAGCCCGGCACTTGATATGAATGGCCCCTCCTGGGTGACGAGTCACCCAGCTTAACCAGTGCACTAGCCAGATTGGTGGTGTGTTGTTAGGTTTTGGAATCTAAGATTTCTATTCCGTCTCGTCAGAGTACTAAGAGTTAGAGGGACAGACTGTATAAAAGTCCATTAAGGAAAAAATTATGATTTAGACACCAGTAAAGACAATATAAACACTGATCCAAAGAACTTGATGGAATGATGGTGTTGGGCTGGAAGTCAGGCAGAGATGAGATGGTAATGGCATTAGGAGGATAGGAATAGAATCTTGAGTTAGTGCCTCAACCAATTGGAGGTATGCAGGGTGTTCTCTGGAAATCAATGAATGAGTGCTATTTCATAGTGTCAGACTAGCTTAAAGGGCTAGGCAGGGGCCAGGCAGTGGCCAGTGGCGTACCTGGTTAAGCTAAGCGCACACATTACAATGCACCAGGACTCAGGTTCAAGCCCCTGGTCTCCGCCTGCAGAGGGAAGGCTCCATGAGTGGTGAAGCAGGGCTGCAGATGTCTCTCTGTCTCTTTCACTCTCTGTCTCCCCCTCCTCTCTTAATTTCTCTTCGTCCAACAACAATCACAAAAATAAAAGGCTCGGTGAAGATTGTGTGACTGGTAAATTCTAGAATCTGTATGCTTTCTCCTGGCCTTAGTCTTCTGTGCATTTCTTGTTTCCATCTCTGGCTGGTCAGCGGGTCTCTGATGAGTCATTCTGAGTAGTCTACAGCTATTGTGGATATTGAATGGTAGCCATGAACTCAGAGGTGTAAAAAAGCTACAGAGTGAAAGCCAGAGTGTCCAGGGTTACATCTCCCCTAGTCAGTTGTTGGCTCCTAGAATATAGATGCCATAACTTAACTGTGTATCCCTTTATCATTTTGAATAAATAATATATTGGAAGAAGTAGTGTACTAGCAATGAAGGTTTTGCTCTATAGAAAAACTTTCCATGAAAATGTCCAGTGTGCCATTATTACTTTACAGTAGATACTTTATAAAATAACCAAGAAGGGGGCCCGGTGGCGGCACACGTGGTTGAGTGCACATGTTATGCAAGGACCTGGGTTCGAGCCCCTAGTCCTTACCTGCAGGGGAAAAACTGCATGAGTGGTGAAGCAGGGCCGCAGGTCTCTCTCTCTCTCTCCCTCTCTCTCTCTCTCTCTCTCTCTCTCTATCTATCTATCTCCCCCTTCCTTCTTGGTTTCTGTCTCTATCCAATAAATAGAGATAATTAAAAAATTTTTTAAATAACCAAGAAAGTAAAAAGAGAACATATTTGTCCTGCATCTGTTATTTAAAGAAGCTCCAAGGTATATTAACATGAAATTTCAACAGCAGTTTATCTCAAGAGACCAAACGTGTCATATTTGACAGAAAATCTTCTTAAAGAAAAGTTGAATCACCTCTCACACTGGAACTTTTACATAAGATGATTGGTAGTTTAATGTTCTTTTTTAAAAATAATAAACAAATGAATGTTTCAGGAAACCTCTGATAAACTGAATCAGGTGGAACTGATTGAATGTTATGGATAATTACATAATCACTGCTGTAAAAAGTAAACTATACTGTCTACTTGATGGACCGGAGCTGCTGTGAAGGAGGTGTGCAATTATACAATCAACAGCCTCCTTCTATGCTGATTCTAGGTAATACTTTTCCGGACGTGTCTGAGAGGGGGCTTCCTGTTTTGTGTTTCCTGGTGTTATTGAAGCAATCGGAGCTCAGTGTTGAGTAGTTTCCAGCCCTTGGTCCAGGTCTGTGTGGAACATCGTCTGAGAGCTTTCAAACTTTTTTTTTTTTAATTTTTATAATTTTTATTTATAAAAAGGAAACACTGACAAGAACTGTAGGATAAGAGGGGTACAACTCCATATAATTCCCACCACCAGAACTTCATATCCCATTCTCTCCCCCTGATAGCTTTCCTATTCTTTAACCCTCTTATGGGGTGCAGAAGGTGGAAGGTCTGTCTTCTGTCATTGCTTCCCTGCTGGACATGGGCATTGACAGGTGGATCCACACCCCCAGCCTGTCTCTCTCTTTCCCTAGTGGGGTTTTCTTAAAAATTATGAAAAAATATTGATTTATTTATTCCCTTTTGTTGCTTTTGTTGTTTTATTGTTGTTGTAGTTATAATTTTTGTTGTTGTTGATATAATTGTTGGGTAGGACAGAGAGAAGTGGAGAGAGGAGGGGAAGACAGAGAGGGGGAGAGAAAGACAGACACCTGCAGACCTGCTTCACCGCCTGTGAAGAGACTCCTCTGCAGGTGGGGAGTTGGGGGCTCGAACCAGGATCCTTACACTGGTCTTTGTGCTTCACACCACCTGCACTTAACCCACTGCACTACCTCCCAACTCTTTCGAACTTTTATATATATACAAACCCATAATAAGGAATTTTATTATTATTTTTTTGTATATTGCACCAAAGTAAAAGGCTCTGGGGTGGGTGGAAGGGAGGGTTCAGGTCTTGGAACAGGATGGCAGAGGAGAACCTAGTGGGGGTTGTATTGTGATGTGGAAAACTGGGAAATGTTACACACATACAAACTATTATCTGTATTGTCGACTATAAAACATTAATCCCCCAATAAACAAATAAGAAAAAAAAAAGAAATATGTTTTACATCAGGATTTAGTTTACTCTATACACAAGTGCTTGAATCCATGAGTGATGAAACTGCTCTTTCTTGAAAAACAAAAAAACCAAAAAAACAAAAGCTGTTCTGCTCTATTCTACCCTATCAACCCAGCTGCCTTGTTTTTTAAGTGCAAATTGAAGCTAACCAATTGATTTCAGGGCTTTCCAGTGGCTCATGACTCACATTTGGAAGATACTAGCTGTCCCTTTGGTGACTGCTAATGTCAGGAGAGAGGCTTCAGACAGCAACACATGGGGCTGCTCTGGGCTTTGGGTAGCGAGCGAGTGGTGTGGCACGGTTGAAAGAGCAAGAGCTTTGGAGTTGGGCACATTTGGTTTTGAATCTCTTCCTTTAAACTGTGCACTTTGAACATGTTGCTGAAACTCTTTGAGCCTGAAATCCTTTTTCTTTAAACCTGGGCTCCAAACACTTAAGGGAGTCAAAGATGAGGACATGGTGGGGGGGGGGGCACAGTGGGGGCTGTGGGTATGGGGAGATTGAGGCCTGTATTAGAAGACATCATGGACGAGGACTTCTGAACAGTACTTGAAAAGGAAAACACACATTTCTGTAGGTTATACACTTTTTACATCTCTCTCCACTCTTTTTCTTTTCTTTTTTTCCTTTTTTTCACCTCCATGGTTATCACTGGGGCTCGGTGCCTGCACTACGAATCCACTGCTCTTGTGGCCATTTTTTGCATTATGCATAGGACAGAGAGAAATTATGAGAAGAGGGGGAGATGAAGAGGGAGGAGAGAAAGAGAGGCACCTGCAGACCTGCTTCACCGCTTGTGGAGTGATCCCACTGCAGGTGGGGAGCCGGAGGCTGGAACCGGGATCCTTACGCCGGTCCTTGTGCTTCATACTATGTGTCCACTCTTTCTACATGAAACTCCTCAACTAGGGAAGAGTGGCCTCACAGAGTGATTATGGGGGTCAAAATAAGGTAATAGGAGCCAAGGAGACCACCGTTGATAGTTTTTAGCACGGCTAAAGGCAGCCATAGTGTTTCAGAGTGAGTATTGGTGCAGGTGGGGTAGGGAGTCCTGTGAAGGTTAAGTGACAACACTTGAAAACAAAACTGGTTCTGAACTTCTATATTCTGGCTGTTAGCATCAAGAACTTTCTGTGAGATGGGGTTACTGCATGTTGATACTGGAGAGGTGCTATCCAGACTGCCAAAGGATGACTTACAGTGCCTATTAAAAGTTACTACGGGCGTCTAAAGTAGCCCCATCTTGCATTACAGAGAGTTTAAAGAAACTTCGAGATTATTCATCTGAGGCTTTTGCTGCACCAGAACCTAGAAAAATGAACATCAGAAGACAATTACCTACTGTCTAACATTTCCATCAAGTTCTCTTTAAATGGAATACAGTTATACCAATTTGATTGTAAGACTTAGACAAATGTGACCTTCTTGAAAAGAGAGAAAGGAAGGAAGGAAGAAAGGAAAGAACCTCCATTTCACATCTTGAAATCTTAGGAAAGATGACTTTTATGCTGCATTCACAAAACCACTCCTTTAACTGTGTCAGCTTTTTTTTTTTTTTTAAAGCTTTAATTATTTATGAGAAAGGAGGAGAGAGAAAGAATCAGATATCACTCTGGCACATGTGCTGCCAGGGATCAAACTCAAGACCTCATGCTTGAGAGTCCAAAGCTTTACTACTGCGGCACCTCCTGGACCACCTGTGTCAGCTTTTAAAAATTTTTTTATTATCTTTATTTATTAGATAGCCAGAAATTGAAAGGAAGTGAAGAGGAGAGAGGGAGGGAGAGAGAGGGAGAAAGAAAGGGAGAGAGAGAGAGAGAGACCTGCAACACTGCTTCACTGCTCACAAAGCTTTCCCTATGTAGGTGGAGCCCAGGGCCTCAAAACCTGGGTCCTTGCACACTGTAACATATGTGCTTAACCAGGGGTGCCACCACCTATCCCCCTTTTAAAAATACAAATCTTGAACTAATTCATGACTTGGAAATGCTATTTATCAGTTTTAATTTTCCTTGACAGATAGAAAATTTCTTGGTTTTGAGGTTATTTGTGTTTCTTCCAATCTCTCTCTCTCTTTTTTCCATCAGGGTTATCACTGAAGCTTGATACCTGCACTACGGATCCACTACTCCTGATGGCCATTTTTTCCATTTTATTGGACAGGACAGAGGGAAATGGACAGAGGACGGAGAGAGAGAGAGGGAGAGAGAAAGATAGACACCTACAGACCTGATTCACCACTTGTGAAGCGACCCCTCCCCTTACAGATGGGGAGCCGGGGCCTCGAACCAGGATCCTTACAACGGGCCTTGCACTTCGTCGTACTACGTACTTAGCTTAACCCGGCGCACCACTGCCTGACCCCCCCCCCCCATTCATCTTTTTTTCCCCCCCTGGGATTCTACTGATATTGTGATTATTTAGTGGTAAGCTGGGCTTTGTCGGTCCTGGAGAAAGGACATAAATCAGCCTAGTCACGCATGGAGCTTGGAGAGCTGCAAAGCTTCCTTCCTTATATATCTTACTCTCCACACTAGCCCCTGTCTCTGGTTCCTGTGAAAGGTCTCCCTTTCACTGTAGACACATGTCGCTTACTTGCACTTAATTTCTGCAGCATTTCTGTCCCCAGTGCCTAGCACTGTGCTAGGAAGTCATCTGCTTTCTGTCAGATGGCACTTAGAACCATCCAGGAGAAAAGGCCAGGCTTCTTTAAGACAGAAGCACTTTTTTGTTTATTTGTTTGTTTACTTGTTTGCTTTATTTCTTCTGCCTGAACACTCTTGTAAAACTGAAGGACTGAACCAAAAAAGGGATTCAATGTAAACTGAATATTGACAGAGGAGGCCAGTTAATTGGCCTTAGTAACTAGGTTGCTAAGGAAGCATTTTCCTGATTGGGAGGAAAGTCCCCTAAGTGCTCTGCAGCTTCTTGTGGCTCTAAGAAGCTTTGTTTCCTGCCTTGCTTTTTGCTTCTGAGTTGGATGAGGAAAGAGCAGAAAACTATCATACGAATGAAAAGCTGTGGGAAGCAGATGGCAGCTCTCTCTTAGCTACAGAAAAAGAGAGCTAAATACTGACTAGCAACACGCCACTGCCAGCAAGGACTCTTTGTTTAAGGCAGACTGTTGGAAAAATACCATGAGGGCAAAGCTATAAAAAGCTTCCATAGGAGGGCATAACAAGGGTAGGCTAGGGTGGTTTTTTTTTTTCCCCCAGTGCCTGAAAATATGTAGGTAAGAGAAATTAAAAGAGATTTTGAATATAAATCTAACTAATATATTAAACAAAAAAGCTAACTTTGTCAATGTGGTTGAGTTTATTAGGATAAATTAATTATTAAACACTTGTATTTGATTGTATTATGAATAGTTTGTGCTCTGTTGTCTGTTGAATTTAATAGATTTGAAATTTGTTAATCTATACTTTAATAAAGAATATATTAAGTTAAAGACATCCTTTATTGTATGTAATCTTGTATGTATTACTGTTGATTATTTAAAAGCAATGAAAGAAACTTGAGAGAACAAGGGATTTGGGTGGTAGTGCAGCAGGTTAAGCGCAGGTGGTGCAAAGTGAAAGGACCAGCATAAAGATCCTGGTTCAAGCCCAGGCTCCCCACCTGCAGGGGAGTCGCTTCACAGGAGGTGAAGTAAGTCTGCAGGTGTCTATCTTTCTCTCCCCCTCTCTGTCTTCCCCTCCTCTCTCCATTTCTCTCTGTCCTATCCAACAACTATGACATCAATAACTACAACAACAATAAAAAGGGCAAATAAAGGGAATAAATTAAAAAAAAAAAAAGAAACTTGAGAGCACATGTAAATTCAACATTATTCACTGAAAATTGTTTCCAAACAAAAATCTCCTTTAATACAAATTATCTATTGCCAGGTTAGCGTGAAGGCTTATAGGGTGTATATGTTTTGGCTGCTACTAGTCACCCTGACTTGATTGACCCTGCCCTGCATAGGCCTGGCCGGCTAGATAAATGTGTATACTGTCCTCCTCCTGATCAGATATCATGTCTTGAAATTCTAAAAGTTCTCAGTGACTCTCTGCCTCTGGAAGATGATATTGATCTTCAGCATGTGGCATCAATAACTGACTCCTTTACAGGAATTGATATGAAAGCTTTACTTTACAATGCCCAGTTGGAGGCTTTACATGGAAGACGGCTGTCTTATGGATTCCCAGATGGAGGTTTCATCTCTGATAGTGATTTAAGTCTGTCCTCAATGGTCTTTCTAAATCACAGTAGTGGTTCTGATGACTCAGCTGGAGATGGAGAATGTGGCTTAGAGCAGTCCCTTGTTTCTCTGGAGATGTCTGAGCTGCTCCCAAATGGATCAAGATTTAATATGTACCGACTCTACTTTGGAAGCTCCTACGAATCAGAACTTGGAAATGGAACTTCCTCTGATATGAGTTCTCAGTGCCTGTCTGCACAGAGCTCCATGACTCCAGATTTACCTGTAGTTCCTGGGAAAAAACAGTTGTTTCCACAACCTCCATTGTGCAGAACTGCATCACAAGATGGTTACCAAGAACTTACACAAGAACAGAGAGATCAACTGAGGGCACATATCAATATTATCAAAAACAGATACCGGAGCCAAAGTGGAGAGGATGACTCCCTTAACCAACCAGGACCAATCAAACCCAGTTTGGCTATTAGTCAGTCTCATTTCATGACTGCACTCAGTCATACAAGACCATCCATTAGTGAAGATGACTGGAAGAATTTTGCTGAGTTGTATGAAAACTTTCAAAATCCAAAGAAGAGAAAAAAAAAATCAAACTGGAACAATGTTTCAACCTCGAGAAGGGCTGGCGTGCGTAGCGGGATGCGGCCATTTTGCTATCTCCACGTGACCTAAACCTGCTGTGCTCACACCCGACTCTGGGACATCCACATGAATAAAGATTTGTGTTCCCATTCCACCATGACTTCCTGGTCTCTTCTATCTCTGGCAATGCTAGCCCATGTTGGGTGTCAGAATGCCGGGCTAGCGTCACCGGAGAGAGAAGAAACCAGGAACTCGTGGTGGAATGGGAACACAAATCCTTATTCATGTGGACGCCCCAGAGTCGGGTGTGAGCACAGCGGGTCTAGGCCACGTGGAGCTAGCAAAATGGCCACCTCCCGCTATGCATGCCAGTACCTTCTCCAGGTCTTCTCCAGGTTGGGACGTGGAAGAGAAAGAGAGAGAGAGAGGGAAGAAGAGAGAGCAGAAACAGAAGTGACTTTTGTAGGAGAATTCTGGAAGTGGCAAGTCGGGATGGAATTGGCTAGGGAAGAGGATGGAGAAAAGAAAAAGGCATTCTGGGAAGGTAGAAAGCTGGTGGAATTAGCAATACCCTGAGGGGATAACTTGGTGGGGATATGTAAATAATACTTGCATGGAAATATAGTGGTTTGTGGGTTCTGCCTAACTCAACTACATCTATACAATATCCCAACAATCTACATGTATGCACTAAGCATGTGGAATATATTGTAATACATTTCTGAAGTATTATTTCTGTGTGCTAAGTGGTATTTCACTCACCTCAAAGTACCTTTATTTTGCTTGATTTTTTTAAACTCTGATTCATTCAATAATTATTTCTTAATGTCGATTGAGCATCACTCACTGTACTAAGAGTTAACAAAAGGAAAAAAACACTCCTAAGAGCTATTGACATATATCTCAGGAGAGTTTGGGAGGTGGAAGTATTTTTGCTGGCATTTTAAGATCCCTTTGTTATATTGTTGAGGTCCTCTTCATTACTGACACCAAATATCAGTATTTGTGCAAATTATTATTTGTTTTAAAATATCCATTTTGAATTCTATTATTACTTTCAAATTATAAGATTCTTGTCAGCAGTGTTATTTGGATCGCTTTTTTTTTATTAACTTATATTCGAGACCATTTAAGAATTTTAAGAGACCATTTAAGAGAATTACCTTCTCTTCTTATGATCCTAGAGTGTTATCATAATTAAAGATACAAGTCCTCCTTGGCTGGTTTTTGTGGTCCAGAATATACTTCTCGTCCAGTGAGCGTCGTGGGAAGATCTCAGAGGAAGAGGGTGTGCAGCAGTCCTCTTGAGGGCCTCTAATCTTAAGACTCTCAGAAAAGCTCATGTGACTTAATAAGTAATGGAGTTACTTAAGTATAACCAGAGAGTTCAGTAAATATACTGATGGTATCAGTGATGAATCTTATATAGGAAGGCCCAATAAGATTACTAAGTAAAAATATTCATAACATAATAGACTCAATTTGACTCCCTCAATAGTAGTGTAGTAAAATATGTTAAATACATGAAAATTTAAAGTTTCTTTCCTTTTTGATGCAGAGGTACAGGTACATCCTGATGACTATATATATGCTAAAAAAGGTATACTCTAAATCAACACTTACGAATTTATCTGCTTACTGGTTCTAATTAAGCTTCAAAATCCACTGATGTAGGCTTTGCATATCCTATGTAGCTTAAATAGTCTTTTAAAGATTTGAAATTGGGAGTCAGATGGTAGCGCAGCAGGTTAAGCGTAAGGATCCCAGTTCGAGCCACTGGCTCCCCACCTGCAGGGGAGTCACGTCACAAGCGGTGAAGCAAGTCTGCAGGTGTCTATGTTTCTCTCCCCCTCTCTGTCTTCCCTGCCTCTCTCCATTTCTCTCTGTCCTATCCAACAATAATAACTATAACAATAAAACAACAAGGGCAACAAAAGGGAATAAATAAATATTTAAAAAAAGATTTGAAATTTATTCAAGAAATAGGTGTCTTCAGGAAGAAAGTAGAACAACACACTTGAAATTCAATGTTGAAAAGCAAGTATTTTATAGACTTTGAGCTGGATGATAAATGGGGGAAATTGGCATTTATTATTTTTTATTATTATTGTTGTAATTGATGTCATCATTGTTGGATAGGACAGACAGAAGTGGAGAGAGGAGGGGAAGACAGAGAGGGGGAGAGAAAGATAGACACCTGCAGACCTGCTTCACCCCCTGTGAAGCGACTCCCCTGCAGATGGGGGGGCTGGGGACTCAAACCGGGATCCTTACACCAGTCCTTGCGCTTTGTGCCACCTGCGCATAACCTGCTGCGCTACCGCCTGACTCCCTGGCATTTATAATTTTAAGGTAGATAATATTTAATGACTTTTTTGAATGTCACATTTATTTTGACTCAGTATTCATTATAATAAGTGTATATTTTTTCCTTACTGCGAAAGAGACTGTACTGAACTGAGATTAAAACTTTTTTTTTTTTAATCCAACTGCTTCTATTAAGATGAAGCTGAGCTAGTAAACTCATTAAGTAAGGACCCTAGGCAGTTCTCCAGTGCTGGGACTGAAAGCACAGTATTGCAGGCATCTTTGCATCACCATCGTGAATGACCTTGAAGGAAGCTAGCGCCATCAAGAGCAAAATACTCTGTGTGGCACTCCATTCTAATTTGATTGATGCTTTAGAAAAAGCTGGGGGATTTCCTTTCCTTTTTTTTCTTTCCTTTTTTTGCCTCCAGGGTTATTGCTGGGGCTCAGTGCCTGCACCATGAATCCACTGCTCCTGGAGGTCATTCCCCCCCCCCCCCTTTTTGTTGCCCTTGTTGTTGTAACCTTGTTGTGGTCATTATTGTTGTTGCTGTTGTTCGTTGTTGGATAAGACAGAGAGAAATGGAGAGAGGAGGGGAAGACAGAGAGGGGGAGAGAAAGAGACACCTGCAGACCTGCTTCACCGTTTGTGAAACGACTCCCCTGCAGGTGGGGAGTCGGGGCTCGAACCGGGATCCGTAGTCGGTCTTCGCGCTTTGTGCCACGTGCGCTTAACCCGCTGTGCTGCCGCCCGACCCTCGACCCTCGGGATTTCCTTTTCTTTATAGCATGGGGCACGTACTTTTTATACTTCACAGGGCTTCTACTTGGCTGGAGTATTTTATTGGCAGGTTCTTACAGCTTCTGATCTTTTACTTTTATAAGTAAGCAGTGAAAGCTCCTTCCTTTGATCATTTATTAGGGAGTAAGGTCTTACTACACTGGGGTTATGGTTTTTAACACTGGAAAAATGCCAACAGTCTAACTTGCGTGTAACGCAGTAAATAATCTTTTCCCCATCATATTCTTCTCGAGTACTTCAGCTAGCCAAATCCTTTTTCCTACTGAGATGTCTCAGCTTACCTTATATGAAAGATATCCATTCCTGTCTCGTCACTGTCTATTACTTTTTAAAATTAGTAGTTTCCCCCTTTTTATGTGCATTGAATGTTTTCAATGCACATAAAAGTATATATATTTTACATCCAAGGAAGATACCAGAAATCTTAGCAGGTAAAATGAGAATTGTATCTCTTTGGAGTAACTTGATCATCTCCAACTCAGGAAAGTTCTAAGTAAGGATCATACTCAGTTGTCTCCACTGCCTGTTGTGGCTAGGACACTAAGAGGAGGAAGTCACATTTGAGGTCTGGAAAATATGAAATACAAAACTCTACTGGGATTCTTGGGACGAGGCGCTCGTTGTTCATACATGTATCAATCACAGTTGGGTAGAGATGAAAGCAGCACAGGGTGTGGGTGCAATCTGCCAAACCACAGAAATCATCATTCGGAGCCTTCTGCCTGCTGGAGAGTCAGCTGAGGCAGTGATGTCAGTGCTCAGTGCCTCACCTTTGGGTTCTGAACTCAGTATTCAGTATTCATTGCTCAAGATCTCTCTCTCTCTCTCTCTCTCTCTCTCTCTCTCTTTCTGCTGGCCTGCCTGAATTTGGCACCTTGCTTCACCCACCTTTCTGTCTCACCTCAGAGTTGATCCTGTGTGGATTTGTCCCTGACCTCACTTACATTTTGATTTAAATTTCTGGTTTTCCTTTCTTTGTTTCACATCTGGTTTGATGCTCTGCCGTTCTGTCTGGCCTGTGGCAATCATCTGATTTTCTTGATAGGTTTGAAGTCCTAACCCCTAAGTTTCTGTCTTAAGATAAAGGGAGCCGGGTGGGTAGCACATCAGGTTAAGCGCACATGGTGCAAAGTGCAAGGACTGGCATAAGGATCCCAGTTTGAGCCCCCAGCTCCCCACGAGGCAGGGGTGTGTGTGACTTCACAGATGGTGAAGCAGCTTTGCAGATGTCTGTATTTCTCTCTCCCCCTCACTGTCTCCCCTCCTCTCTTGATTCCTCTCTGTCCTATCCAACAATGATAGCAATAACAACAACGATAAAAAACAAGGGCAACAAAAGGGGAAAAATAGCCTCCAGGAAAAGTGGGTTAGTCGTGTAGGCACCAAGCCCCAGCAATAATCCTGGAGACAAAAAAAAAGATAAACAGGGTAAAATCAGACTGACCGCACAACACCCCTAGGACTCAGTTAAGTAACTACGAGAACCTTTGACAGAAGTAGCTAAAATATGAGAAGTATAATTGACAACCACCTAAATACCTATATTATTGTATCTTCTAATTTGTTAAACAGAGAAATATCTCAGTAAATGGACATTTATCCATACTGATTTTTATTCTCTCTAATTACTTGACAAATGGCATGTCTCATAGTCAGGCTCACTTTGAAGACCTTCTATAGAGCTTCTATAGCTTCTTTGAGCATGCTTTATTATAAATTCTTTTTTTTTTTTTTTTTTGCCTCCAGAGATATTGCTGGGGCTCAGTGTCTACACTACCCATCCACTGCTCCTGGAGGCTATTTTTTCCCTTTTGTTGCCCTTGTTGTTACTATTATTATTATTATTGTCATTGCTATCATTGTTGCTGGATAGGACAGAGAGAAATCGAGAGGAAGGGAAGACAGAGGGGGATAGATAGACACCTGCAGACCTGCTTCACCACCTGTGAAGCGACACCCCCCTGCAGGTAGGGAGCCAGAGGGCTGGAACCAGCACCTTTTGCGCTTAGTGCCATGTGTGCTTAACCTATAAATCCTTTTTATATCATATTTTCTGGTAATTCACTTCTTAGATTTTCTCTTTTGAAAGTTATTGTGAGTGCATTGAAACTAAAGTAAGTTCTCAACCATTTTCCAACTGTTAATAAGTTTTCTTTTTTTTTTTTTTTAAGATTTTATTTACTTATGAGAAAGATAGGAGAGAGAGAAAAAACCAGACATCACTCTGGTACATGTGCTGCCAAGGATCGAACTCAAGACCTCATGCTTGAGAGTCCAATGCTTTATCCATTGCACCACCTCCTGGACCACAAGTTTTCATTTTTTTTAAACTACTTCTTTAAACTGCTGAAACAGTTAGAAATTCATTCATTTTCATGAAATGAAAAAAAAAATCAGGAAGTGTAGAAGATTAAGGTATTAGTAAATAGATAATTATAAAATTTCCAGATGGTCACAATCAAGCTTTTCTTAGAAACTGCTTTTGCAAACTTGGCATATAAACAGACACAATAGAGTGAGAGTAGATAGCACAATGGTTATGCAAAGAGACTCTCATGCCTGAGGCACTAAAGTCCCAGATTCAATCCCCCACACCAACATAAGCCAGGACTGAGCAGTGTTCTGGTAAAAAACAAAAACAAAACAAAACAAAACAAAAAACACAGACACAGTAGAAATTAAAAAAAAAAATTAATGGTACATATGAGTATAGAATTTTAGTAGGTGTTGAATAAACTGTTGGGGAAAAAAGCTCCATTAAACAAGCAAAAACATGGTATTTGTAAAAAAAAAAAAAAAGCTGGCTTAAGAAACAAAAATAAAAAATCTTGAAGCAGACTTTTAGAAAAGTTTTTTCTTTTTATTTATTTACTTTTTTTTTTTTTTTGCCTCCAGGGTTATCACTGGGGCTCAGTGCCTGCACCATGAACCCACTGCTACTGGAGGCCATCCCCCCCTTTGTTGCCCTTGTAGCCTTGTTGTGGTCATTATTGTTGTTGTTGATGTAGTTCATTGTTGGATAGGACAGAGAGAAACTGAGAGAGGAGGGGAAGACAGAGAGGGAGAGAGAAAGATAGACACCTGCAGACCTGCTTCACCACCTGTGAAGCGACTCCCCTGCAGGTGGGGAGCCAGGGGCTGGAACCCGGATTGTTATCATGGTTCTTGCGCTTCACACCATGTGCGCTTAACCCGCTACTCTACTGCCCAACCCCCAGAAAAGTTTTTTCAAGGCCTAGCCTGGAGTGTTGAAGCTTGGTGACAACAAAGAGAGAGAGAGAGAGAGAAAGTTTTTCTTATTTTGTTCAAAAACTACATTTATTGTGTTTATTTTTGATTATTTCCTATTATGCCCTTAAGTGCATTTAGAATGTCAAGTTATTTTATTTTTTTGTGAATTGATTGTTCATTATAATATGCATTTTGGAGTAATAATAGATTTAAGATGGGTACTATTAAGTTAGAATAAAAGCTTAAGGATTTTAAATAGATGTGACACTAAATGTCAAATAAAAAGACTTTCTTTAAAAAATTCTTAACTGGGTCAATGGTGGATTCAGTACAAGGAATTTAATTAAATGTTTCACCAACTGATCATTTCCCACCACTCACCAATTGAAGTCTCAACTATTATTCAATAACTACAATGTTCTACTTAGAAGAGAGAAAAATAATGAAGATATTATCTCTACTTTCAAAAAAATGTTAGAAGCCACATATTTTAATAAATAATTATGTGAATTCTACAAAGAAAACATGTCCTCGGCTACTAGTAAGCTACTTAGAATTTATAATATGAAATAACAGAATAAAATTAAAAGTGGTAATAGAATTAACAGAAATAAAACCACAAAAACCAACAGCAGACAAGTAAAATAATAATAGCTTTAGGGATATATCGGAAATAAAAAGCATATGTATGTTATAATACTGCTTTGTATGTGTGTGTCTTGGTAATTATCTTTTTAAGTGTGTGTTTTTGTTTCTATATTGTCATCTAATAAAACCTATAAAACCTAATGACTTTTTAGGAAATGTATATTTTGTTTCTATTTTATTTTTTTATATTTATTTATTTTCCCTTTTGTTGCCCTTGTTGTTGTAGTTATTATTGTTGTTGTTATTGATATCGTAATTGTTGGATAGGACAGAGAGATATGGAGAGAGGAGGGGAAGACAGAGAGGGGGAGAGAAAGACAGACACCTGCAGACCTGCTTCACCGCCTGTGAAGCGACTCCCCTGCAGGTGGGGAGCCAGGGGCTCAAACCGGGATCCTTATGCAGGTCCTTGCGCTTCGCACCATGTGCACTAAACCCGCTGCGCTACTGCCGGACTCCCCTTGTTTCTATTTAATGAGAGAGATACAGAGAAAGATACTGAGGGAAAGACCAAAACACTGCTCTGCTCTGGTTAATCGTGATGCAGGGGTTGAACCTGGGAGTTTGGAGCCTCAGGCATGAAAGTCCTTTTGCATGTAGTCACGCCCCCCTCCCCTCCCCCCCCCCCACCACCCCCCTCTGCTGTGCAGATGTCCCCTCAGGCTAGTGCCAGTTCCTTGGGGAGTTGGGACATTCTCGGAGCGCCTGTTCCACCATGTTTTCCCCTCAGGCTAGTGCCAGTTCCTGCGAGAGTTAATACAATATTCTCGAAGTGCCCTTCCCAACCAATCCTGTCCCGGCTCGTCACTCCCGGTTTTTGCCCTATAAAGCCCTTATTCTTCCACCCCTCTCTCTCTTGCCTGCTTTTCACTTCAGTGATGAGACGCAGGGAAGGTTGCTGTGCGAGGAGGCCATTTTGGCTACCTCCACATGACCTGAACCACTGCGCTCTCACCCAACTCTGAGGTGCCCACGCAAATAAAGAATTGTGTTCTCTCTCCACTCCGGACCTCCTCTCTCTCTCTCCTCCGCAGCACAGCATGACACCCCTCCACATACACTAAAAACTTAGTGAATTCTAACAACAACCTAGAACTAGAATTACCTAAAGTCTAAAACTGAGATAAACATCTAAAATAACTTTTCCACTTGAGAAATATTCAACTGGAATAGTTGGGGGCTGACAGTCTCCTCTCTCTTTCTTCCCCCATATCTTTACCCCATGACTTTATTGGTTTCCTCCTGCCAGTCTAGCATGAAGGTGCTTCTTCCAGGGTGCTTCCTCTCTGGGTTGGAGACAACTCGACCAGAACCAGCTATGCAGGAGATAGATGACTCAGGAACCGAACTCTTGGTGCGAGGTAATGCATGCTTTATTGATCAGAGACAACCTTTTATAGGATAGAACTGGAAGTGGCAAGTCGGATGGAAATGGCTAGGAAAGGGGTGGAGAAAGGCAAAAGTGGGCTGGGAAGGTATAAACTTCCTTAGCAACTTTTGCTATAGTTTTAACTGGTGGGATTAATGTTACCCTGAAGACAGGGTGGGTTTCAAAGAAGATAGATCAAAGGAATGGAATGGGTGGGGAATCTTTCAGGCAAAACAATGATTATGTAAATAGGCTATACTATCAGCAATGCAGGGTGGAGGGGGGGCTGGCTTAATACCTGACATCCTCCAATAAATTTACTGTTACATACTGGTTGCTTTCTTAGATGGTGGTCTTCTTCAGAGCACCCAGTCCAAGAGACTTAGGTGGCAACTGAACTTCTTATAACTTAGCCTTAGAAAGCATTGCTTCTTTTACGTTCTTTTGGTCAAATGTGAGTCTCAGGAACAACCCAGATTCAATAAATAGGAAGAAACCACCAAAGACATGGCTACAGAGAGAAAGCTTGGTTTCAGGTAGGGTTGAGAAGAGACACCAGAGCAGCTGCCTTTAGAGAGTGAGGACAGGAGTATGCTGGAGCCATACTGCATAGCAATCAGTTCACTGTACATTTGAAGAAATTGATGTCACATTTCCAAAATTTAAACTGAACTAAACATATACACAATGTTCTTTTATACCCTCAGTATACTTTTAAAAGATTTGCTTAATAAAATAGAAGGATAGGGGTTGGGTGGTAGTGCTGCGGGTTAAGTGCATGTGGCACAAAGCGCAAGGACAGGAGTAAGGATCCCGGTTCGAGCCCCCGGCTCCCCATTGCAGGGGAATTGCTTCACAGGCGGTGAAGCAGGTCTGCAGGTGTCTTTCTTTTCCCCTCTTTGTCTTCCCCTCCTCTCTCCATTTCTCTCTCTGTCCTATCCATCAAAAACAACAATAATAACTACAACAACAATAAAAAACAAGGGCAACAAAAGAGAAAATAAATATTTTTTTTTAAAAAAAGGATAAATTGAGCATTGTTCTGGCATATATGCAATGCCAGGGATCAAACCTTGAGGCCTCAGGAATGCAAGTCCTGCCCACTACCCACTAAGCCACCTCCCCGGGCACCTAAATATACTTTATCCATTAGTGTTCAAAAGTTTCAGTTGCCATTAGAAAAAGAAATATTTTAAAAATAATCTCCTCTCTCACTCACTTCCTTCCTCCTTCTCTTTCTTTGCTTTCTTATGAAAAGAAATTAGAACACTGCCTTGGCACATGTGATGCTGGGAATTGAACCCAAGGCCTCAGGTCTGAAAGTGAACATTGGAACTCCTAAGCCGCTAAGCTCTTACTATACTCACAATTAATTCTATATGCTAGAGATACATTAGTGAATCTCATAAAAACAAGTCAAAAAACTTGTTATTATGGTCTGGAAGATGGACTCTCAACCATGGGTTCCTGAGTTCAATCCCATAAGCACATATACCAGAATGATGTCTAGTTCTTTCTCTCTCTCCTCCTATCTTTTTCATTAATAAATAAACAGAATCTGTTAAAAAAATTATAAATCCAAATCCAAAGTGGTATTTGGAGAGCCTCTCATTAGTAGTAAGACAAATATAATAATAATAATAAAAGTTGTCAGGAATCTTTTAATTTACCCAACTGGAAATTGTTTTGATCAGAAAGGAGCAGAAAGTTATGAATACATAACTAATCTTAGTGGCCCAGAAGTAGAAATGTTTGGAGTTGACTTATTCTGATGAAAGTACCCTGAAGAATTCATTATTTCCCTCTGAGTCACTAGTTATTATGTTTATGTCTTGTCTCAGACATAGTTTTCCTTAAATTCTGAGAGCCAGTAACTGCTTTTAATAATTACCTTTTTGTTAATAGAAAAAAAATTACGTGATCACATTAATCAATGAAGAAAAAAGTTTGATAAAATTCAATAATTTTCATGCTCATGATACAAACTCAGAGAAATAGTAATAGAAGAAAATGTCTTTAACACAAGGGGCACATGTGGCTAGCGTTATCCTTAAGGGTGAAATGATTTCTTTTTAAAATGGGAAACAAGTGGTCCAGGAGGTGCTACAGCATATAAAGCACTGGACTCTCAAGCATGAAGTCCTGAGTTCAGTTCCCGGCAGCACATGTACCAGAGTGATGTCTGGTTCTTTCTCTCTCTCTCTCTCTTATCTTTCTCATTAGTAAATAGAATCTTTAAAAAAGGAAGGGGGGGGCACAAGTCAAGACTGCCTACTCGCACTATCAATATTCAAAAAGTAGTAGACGTTCTAGCCAGAGAAGGCAAGAAAATAAACGAATAAAACTTTATTTACACAAGCTATGACTTTTTAAAAAAAAAAAAAAAACATTATAGAGGAGGAGGGGATAGTGGTTTATAATATAGTCGTTGGCACATAGATACAATTCCTTGGACCTTCTCCACCGTCATGCAGCAGGACCCCACAGCAGCCTTCTCCTGTTCCCTCATTTCCCAGAGTCCTTTGCTTTGGTGCAATACTCCACCTTCAAGTCAAGTTTCACTCTGTCTGTCTGTACTGTCCCTTCGTATCTATAGATAGAAATGCCACCTATAAGTGAGGTTATTCAGCATTTTGTCTTCTCTGAGTGATTTTTTTTTTTTAATGTAGACAATCTTAAGAAATCTTATGAGAAAAAAAAATTAGAACTAGTGAGACTTATCCAGGAAACAGAAAATAAACATAGGGATTCCATTTTGGAGTCAGTTCCTTTTTGTTCCTTCTGTCTTTCTAAACTTTTTTTCCTTTAGGGGTGTCTGGTGCATTCAGGGAAAATTTGTCAATGAGTAGAGATGTAAGGGGACAGCTTAATAGTGATCCTTTGGGTATAGCTTTTACTTGTAATTAGGAATTGGATCTGTCTTTAACATTGGTGGGATGGGTTGTTAGTGGGGGCATCAGATTTAATGTTGATTTTTTAAAATAATTTACATGACATGTCATTTTGTAAATTTCACTTTAAGAAACCAAGACACCCCCCTGGAGTCTTATCTGAAATTTAAGATTTTTTATAACCTTTTTGTAATGTAGAAAATTAACTTAAATTCTATCTCATATTTGTATATTGCAGTGAAGACTTCTCAAGAAACATTTTTAGTTGGATTAGTGCTGACTTGAGGTCATTTGGTTAATGCATAGTCAGGGAGCTGTAGAAACCACATTACAAGACTAGGGTTAATTAGCACCAGTAGAATCGCATTACAGTGAATATAATACGAAAAAGCTTTATGAATAATAAGACTATTTCCATGGCAAAATGTTAGGAAACACATGTTTCTGATTTTCTTCTTGAAATGTAGAAAATTATATTTATAATAAAGCTTGCATATTTAAATGGAAATATGAATTTTTTTAATAAAAGTCACAACTAACTTAGCTTATTAACTTCTGTATTTGAAGGTAGATTTTAGCAATTTTCTTTTGGATGCATTTCATTAAGGTATTGTCAAAATTTAGCATATGGTAAAAGTAGCATTCAAATCAGTGTGTAGGGGTGGGAGGAGAGAAGGAAAGAATGGTTATTTTTATTTATTTGTTTGTTTTGTTTTGTTTTGTTTTTAACCAGAGCACTGCTCAGCTGTGGCTTATGGTGGTGCAGGGGATTGAACCTGGGACTTTGGAGTCTGAGGCATAAGATTCTGCATTACTATTATGCTCTCTACTCCCTGCTAAGAATGGTTTTTATTGAATATGATTAGGATTACCAGATTTGGAGAAACGAGATAGAATACTATCTTCATAAGATATTCCAAAACAAATTGAGCTGTTAAATGTACAAATATAAATATGAAAGCACTATAGAAAAAATACAGGTTTATATTTTTATATGAGATGACACAGATTTTCTAAAGATGACACTAATCATCAAATATATGTTTCTGGTGTCTATAGGATATAATAAACTGCCCTCAAACTTAATGGCTTTAAACAATGGTGACTTAGGATTTTCCAAGAGCCTATTGATTGATTAAATTCTCTGGGCCTCAACAGGATTTATGAGACTAGATAGTAGTCTGGGTTGGCTAGAGCTGAGGGGTCTAAGAGGCTGCTGTGGTATCTTACTCATGTATCTAACTCCCCTTCCTCTCGCCCTTCTTTCCTCCCTCCCTTTCCCCCTCCCTTCTTTCTTTCTTTTCCCCTCCCTTCTTTCTTTCTTTTCCCCTCCCTTCTTCCTTTCTTTCTTTCTTCCTTCCTTTCTTTCTTTCTTTCTTTCCTCCCTCCCTCCCTCCCTCCCTCCCTCCCTTCCTTCCTTCCTTCCTTCCTTCCTTCCTTCCTTCCTTCCTTCCTTCCCTTTCTTGCCTCCAGGGTTATCGCTGCGGCTCCGTGCCTGCCTACAAATACACTGCTCTTGTGGCCATCCCCCCCTTTTATATTTGAATAGTACAGAGAAATTGAGAGAGAAGGGGGAGATATAGAGAGTGAGAGAGAAAGATAGACACCTGCAGACTTGCTTCGCGGCTTGTGAAGAGACACCCCTCCCCCGCCCCGCAAGTGGGGACCCTGGGGCTTGAACTGAGAACCTTGCACTTCATACTTTACGTGCGCTTTACCCACTGAGCCATCGCTCCCCGCTCCAGCTTCTTTAGTGGATAAATTCCAAAAATACGAAAGCAGGAGCTAAGTAATTTCTGGAGGGCTTACAGTACAGACCCATATTCACTTCTGTCCCATCTTACTGGTCACAAACTGTAGCAACACCAGCTGTATATAAGGAGTTCAATAAACAGATTCCATTTCCGTAACAGCAGCAGCCCACTGTAAAGAGACACAGACTTTGTGAGGTTGAATTCACTGGGGGCTACAACTCTCCCTTAGTACTCTTTCTATCTCCATACTTCATCTGAAATCGGATAAAGTTGTAGATGCTATGTGGCAATCTTGCTTTTTTTTTTTTTTTTTGAACTAGGTAATCATAGCTGCACTGATCTAGCTGAGCAATCTAATAGCTTTAGCTCCGGTTCTAAGCTCTTTAGTCATGGTGTGTTGTGGGATCTTCATGTTTCTTTTGCCTGAGTGTCACCAAGCTTCTTACATGTATGGGTTTGTAACTTTTTTTGTGTACCCCCAGGGTTATTGCCAGGGCTCGGTGCCATGAATCCACTGTTCCTGGAGACCATCTTTTCCCCTTTTGTTGCCTTGTTGTTCCATCATTGTTGTAGTTATTATTGTTGTTGTTGTTGCTGTCATTGGATAGGACAGAGAGAAATCGAGAGAGGAGGGGAAGAAAGGGGGAGAGAAAGACAGACACCTACAGACCTGCTTCACTGCCTGTGAAGCGACTCCCCTGTAGGTGGGGAGACAGGGGCTCGAACAGGGATCCTTGTGCCCATTCTTGAGCTTTGCCAAGTGAGCTTAACCCACTGTGCTACCGCCTGACTCCCTGGTTTGTAATTTTTATACATTTTTTGTCTGGCCCTATTCCTCATCTTTGGAAATTCCAATTATATTATATGAGGATACTTGAATTAACCTCACAGCCCACTGATGCTCATATCTGTATTTAATCTTCTATATTATTTTGGAAGGTTTCAATTGCTTGTATCTTCAAGTTGTGTGTGTGTGTGTGTGTTTCTTTTGCAATGGGTAATCTTGCCTTAGGTTTTTTTTTATTTATAAAAAGGAAACACTGACAAAACCATAGGATAAGAGGGGTACCACTCTACACAATTCCCACCACCAGAACTCCATATCCCATCCCCTCTCCTGATAGCTTTCTTATTCTTTAACCCTCTGGGAGTATGGACCCAGGGTCATTGTGGGTTGCAGAAGGTGGAAGGTCTGGCTTCTGTAATTGCTTCCCCGCTGAACATGGGCATTGACAGGTCGATCCATATTCCAGCCTGCCTCTCTCTTTCCCTAGTGGGGTGGGGTTCTGGGGAATCGGAGCTCCAGGATACATTGTTGGTGGTGTCTGTTCAGGGAAGCCTGTTTGGCATCATGTTAGCATCTGGAACCTAGTGGCTGAAAAGAGAGTTAACATACAAAGCTAAACAAGTTGTTGACTAATCATGAACCTAAAGACTGGAGTAAGTGCAGATGAAGAGTTAGGGAGGGGGTGTCTCCATTTTGTAGATAGCTAGTAGCCCTATATTAGTTCTATTCCAAAGAGCCTGTGGCTATACTACTAATTTTTGGATACATGTGAGCCTATGTATGCTCTATCTCACAGGACCTGGTCTATATCTAAGTTTTGCAACTTTGTTAGGAAGTTATTGTTTTTTTGGTTGTTGTCTTGTTTGTTTTTCCTTTTTTTTTTTTTTTTTTTTTTGCCCCTGATCCTGAAATCTAATATGCCAGTGGATCCAAGTTATTGTCTGGGGAGATGATGTCTGGAAAAATGACCAGGAAGCTGGATCAGGGAAGAGAGTAGCTCCCAAATATGGCAAAGGTGTATAAATATTGACTGTAAACCCCATCGATTTGATGTGATCTGGGGCCCATATTCAGCTTAGGGGCCTATGTGACCTCTGCCTCCCTGAAGATCTGAGCTCACATTCCAAGTTGCCCCAATATCAGGACCCATCTTCCTCAGGTGTAGCATAGAGTATGTTGTTCATCCTCCCTTTGGAGGATGGAACATTCTCTACCATTGTTGATCCAAGTTGAGGGCAAGGTCCTATGGGGGCCCACAAAGAGGTCTGTTTTGGTGTTCCTGATAGAGATGGCCTGTAACAATGGAAGAGAGGGATTTATTTGAGGTCTAGGCCCATCATGTCTGTTTGGGAACTCAAGACTCCCCGAATAGGGCCCCAGCTGAAGGGGTGGCCTGATAGTGACTAAAGTGTCATCATAAAAGTATGCCAGTCTCTTGCCCTTATTCAGCTTTTGCAGTTCTTGCTTTGATAAGGATAGCTTGGGAGTGAGTGAGGGAAATATAAAAGGAAATAGATGAAGAGGGTATCTAAGTCTATGTAGACACTATTTCATTAGGAACTTCATACTCACTGCAGACTATTGTGTCCTTTTGCTTTCAGGTATATATATTTGCCCTAATTTTTGGATACATGTGAACCTATGTATGCTCTATCTCATGGGACCTGGTCTATATCTAGGTTTTGGGACTTTGTTAGGAAGTGAACCACCTGGAATGGAATTAGAGAAGCCTATGAAAGTAAAGGTCTCACCTGATTAATGAGGCTGAAGGGTTGACATTCCAAGCCTGACGTCTCTGGACACAGTCTGAAACGTAGCATACAGAGGTGGTACTCATTGCGTTGATTAGGTTGGGATCAGCAGATGCATTATCATTTGGTATGAATTGAGAGAAGCATGCGGGAAAGTGAGCCCCACTCTAGAAGTTCCAGGACTGGGGAAATATAGGCTATATAGAGGAAGTGGGAGGTTTCTGCTGTCTTACGGTTTAAGAAGGCAATAGATAGTTACTGCTATAATCAAATTATTTGGCAATTGGGTTAACTTTGAAAAAAATCCCTTTGTTAGGATTTGCTGTATCATACACAACATCACCATAATTTATGTCCTTTGACATTATTTGTATATAGCTGTGCCACCAGTGTTCTCCCTGGTCTAAGCTTTTAAGAGTCAACATATCAAAGACTCAGCCTATGATTTGTGCATTAAAAAGTTTGAGACATTCAATCAATTTTCCCCCCTCTCATATTAATTAAAGTGATTTATATGTCTACAAATTAATAAGAGTGTACACAAACACCATTCCCACCACCAAAAGATTGTGTTTCATCCCATCCCATCCTCCCCACCCCCCATGAAGCCGAACATCCATCCTCACCCTCAGCCCAGGGTTTTTACTTTGGTGCCCTCCAACTTGCCTTAGTTTTTTCTCATATATTATGATTTAATCTCTAGAAGTTCATTCCATTTTTTTTTGTATATATATCTTCAATGACTATTGAATATTGTAGGACTATGTGAAATCTTGGTAGAGCTTAGGGGAGCTCTCCCATTTTGGGATGGAGGTCTGGAAAGACACTCCACTTGTTGGCCTCTCCCGTATAGGGATGAGCTAAGAGGGAAAGGTCTTCCATGACTCAGTTTACCCTGTTAGTCTCTCAAGCCCACAGAAAGCCTATAAGCCTCTCACACTTACTTCCGCCTGCTAGCAGGCCAAATGGCTACCTGCTTGAGAGTTCACTCAAAGTTCACTATAGTCATTCAAAGTTCACACGGTCACTATAAGTTCATCTTCTGATCGATCATATAGGAGAACACACTCTATTATACACCCCTTGCCAGTGACTTGGCAATGAGACCCCCACATCTATTTCAATGCTTTTCTTTGAGATTTACATCAAGCCTTGTCTCTCTCTGTTTCATCTCACTCTACTGGTTTAGCCACTATGTTTTTCTTAACACCTCTGGATAATTAACACGCCCGCATCATGGAGACTAATTGTTCTGACCGATTGTTATCACATCAATTCTTGTCATTCCTACCCCTCCCCACTATAGGGGCAAACTGACCTTTAAGAAACCTGTCATTTCTGACATATGTGAAAAATGTCCTTTGTTCTGTTTGCTATAAAGCCTTGTGTTTTACCCTAAATAAACAGAGGTTCATACAATGATCTCTCCTGGTGTTTCTTTCTTTATACGTGGTCACTAGAGCCAGCAGTGGAAGGCCAGTAGCTTTCTTCCTGGTTGGAGTCACTCCACGTGAGCGCCAGCAGAACATGTTCAAACTTTCTTCTAGCTAAAAATGATAAAAATGAGTTTTCTGCCTCATGTGACCAACTAGATTTGTTTTTGCACATCAGCTTAACTAGAATACAGTCATGCCTCTTTGTCAGCATTCTCTGTGGCTGCTTTTCACATGGCTGTGGTTGAGTTGAGTAGTTGTTATAGAAATTGAATGGCCTGTAGATCCCACCCTTCAGTATAATGGTTTGCAGGCAATAAGGGGGGGGGGGGACTTGAATCTAGTATTTAAAAAAATATTTATTTATTAATTTATTCTCTTATGTTGCCCTTGTTTATTGTTGTCATCATTGTTGGATAGGACAGAGAAAAATGGAGAGAGGAGGGGGAGAAAGATAGACACCTGTAGACCTGCTTCACCACTTGTGAAGCAACCCCCTGCAGGTAGGGGGCTTGAACCGGGATCCTGATGCTTTGTGCCATGTGCACTTAATCTGCTGTACTACTACTACCTGACTCCCCAGTATTTTTTAACATAAGAAGTACCATCATAGTAACTATTTTACTGGCATTGCTGTGCTTGTCTACCCACTACGTCTAACCTTAGTGTGATTTCTGAGTTATTTTCACTCCTTTATTGTTTGTGTTTTCTGCTTATTTGCTTTCCTAGTAATTTTTATTCTTATATTTGTATTAGTGATTTAATAGTAATTTGCAAGATTATATCATAATAGATGTATGATTCTACACTGCTTCCACCACTAAACTTCATTTTAAGAAACAAAATTTTTATGGAGAAATCTTGGAAAGTTCCAAGCAACTAGGTTATAAAAATGGAAATAGAATCTGTGATTTGTCATTTGGGAAGTCTGAGTGATAGAAAAGGAGGGTCCGAGTTTGGACTCCTGGCTCATTCTGTTATCTGTGGGGTGATCTTGAGCAAGTTACATAGTATCTCTCTTTACTAGGTTTTAAAGTCATTATTTTCAAGTATAATTTATCATGTGTTTATGTTACAGGTAATATACTCAGCAAAGAATTGGTGTTTTGTTGTTGTTATTTTCTAAAAATTGAAATAAAAGTGAGAATAGTTTTAAGTAGGTATAAAATCTACCCGAATGATGTGATCAGTTTATTATCATAGTACAATTAGTACAAATACTAATTATCTCTGTATGGGAGCTGACATCTCTAATTTCAGTCAATCTCATTGTGTGTGTGTGTGTGTGTGTGTGTGTGTGTGTGTGTGTGTGTGTGTGTGTGTGTTGGGGCGGGAGTAATCTTCAGTTAGAATTGCAGAGTATTTTATTTCATTGTGTTTTTCCAGGAGTAGTGTTGAATTTGAAGTTGGTGGCTCCTTTTTCCCTATCTTCCTTTATATTATTATTTGACCTTTAGGCTGGGTCAGGATGACTTTAGTTAGCAGGTGCAAAAGCTTATGCTAACAGTAGAGAAGTTGGGTAAATCTATTCTCAGTTTCTGACCACTTTACTCCTAGAAACTGACTAAAGAACAGGAGGAATATCACACTTCTTATACCAACATTTAGCATTTCAGTAGGACATTAAGATCTTAAACTGTTCAAATGAAAGCATATCTTAATACTTATGCTGGCTCAACTCTGGAGACTTCACAGATGCATGAAGTCTGCCAACTTCTTTCCTTTGCCTTAAATATAGTTGCTTGCCACTAATACTGACGAATAGAGCCCAGGGCTTATTACCAAAGACATTACTAATCTCCCGAATGAAAACACAGGCACACCAGCTATCACGGAGAGATTATTTGATAGTCAAATACAGACATGCAAGGCATCAGTTCTGCAGTCTGTCTGGGTTTGGAATATTTTTATGCACTGCTGTGAGAAAAACAGGTGCACTCACACATCTATTTCTAAGATTTGTCTATTTTGTCAGATGATTTGGGTTTAAATTTTCTGCAGATGTCAATTTCAGCCATTTGTGCTAATAGAGCAGCTTAAAATTTGGCTTTTATAAGTGTAGCTTTATATTTATGTAGAATAATTTAAGCTTTGTAACCATTTTTATCTCTCAGATAGGTTTCCTATGGAATGACTTAAATCCAAAGTTAACTCAAAACAGAATCTTCTCTGTTGTAATATTACGATTTTAATACGGTCTCCAGTCAATGGGTCAATGCTGCACTTTCTTTTGGTGACCTCTAGCGCTTTGGTTTTACCTTGTATTATTATATCACCTTGATGAATGCCTGTGCCCAGTTCTGAGGTATTCAGAACAGCAATCCATAGGTTGTGAGCTAACTGGATTGGCTCTCCAATGTTAACTTTGAGAACTGGGGGTGGGGGTGGGGGAGAATAATGGTTATGCAGAAGACTCACATGCCTGCAGTTTCAAAGTCCCAGGTTCAATCCTCAACACCACCATAAGCCAGAGCTGAGCAGTGCTCTGGTAACAATAGTAATAATAAATAAATAACTGCATAAATAGGAGATAAAAATCTTTTTTTGAGAATTTATAATGGGATCCACCTATCCAAAGTGTCACCAAGTTTATTTGCTGATTTTTGCATGCTAGTGGGAAATGGGAGTTGCCCTAGGTAACTTTCTACCAGCATGTTCTGTAAACTAATAACCTTAGTCATTGATTACTAATTCTAATTACCACATAGTTTCTTACTATACTCTGCTACATTCCACTGTACCAGTATTTTTTGTTTTTATTTTTGTTTTTAAATTACTGGATCAAGTAACACATTCTCTTTTTAACTACTCTTTCCTGTTGATTGCATTTTTTTTTTTCTGAAAGCCTAGACAAACACAGAGGGAATTAGGAATCACATACAAATAACTGCCTTCTTAGTTACCTCAAGTTAAGACAAACATCATTTACTTATCATGTCTGCTTTTTCAAGCAAAAATGTGTTCTGTTTTTAAGTTTAGCAAAAGTAACTCCTCTGTAAAAATTGTAGCCACTTATATCAAAGTATCTTAAGCTCTTGTATTTCATAAAATCCAATTCTCATTTCAATCTTGACTTTTTTGTTATTGAGAAGTTTTTTTTTTTTTGAGGAATACAGTTGTAAGTGCAAGGTATTATTATTGCTGCTATAAACACTAATGACCTTTATCCCTCCAGATATTTGTATGGAAATTAGAAATACTTTCTTTTTGCCAACTCCAAATATTTCTAAATAAAGATGAAAGGTTACAGAGCTGTAGTAATTCAGTAGTAAAATATCAAAACTAAAATATTTCTAAAATGTTTAGAAAGTCTTCTTCACAGTTGCTTCAATCATGTGAAAAGGTCTGAGACTTTCTCAGACTGTATTTGTTCAAAGAAATCTCAAAAGAACTTACAACAGACCAATGTTGCAAGAAAGTGAACCTCAGTGACAAGACAGCTAGGTTTAAAGGCTAACCCCCAAAATGAACCATTTTCATCATTTAATTTAAAAGGCATTTCCTGTCATTTCCCACTAGGTTAGCTTCATTTTAATAATTCAAAATGCTAGCCTTGTAGGGCATAAACTATCAAGCATAATTCCATTGTGGCAGAACTAATTTTTGTATGATCATTTATTCTGGCTCACAAAACCAAAATCAGTCTGGTAAAATTGGGCTGTTATTTACCATCTACCCCGCTCACTCTAGTGAGGGTCTAGGTATATGGAGCTAGAGAACAGGAAAGTAAAGAATAAACATGTTACAACTGGCTTAATAGCAGCAAAAACCAATAAAGGTACCCTATGAAAAAGATGAATCTCATTTCCCACTGTGGCATTTAGTCTGCATAGTGCTGTAGTCTTGTTTCATTCAACATGGTCAAGAAAGTTAGCTTTTAAGTCTAGGCTCTCAAATGCTAGGGTTAAGTAATGGTGTTAGTACTGTTCAGTTTGAAGTAATCAGTTTTGAGACACAAAGATGACACATCTAAGCTTTTCCTTAAGTTTAGTACTAAAATATGCAAAGAAATCAACTAAATCATAAAGTGAACTTAATTTTTTTTATTGAACTCAGGTTTTTATTTTAAATACTTGTTCATGTTTGTACTGTACTGATAAAGGGAGCATTGTTTCTAGACTTCCATACTTGATTTGCTCTAAAGGCAAAACCGTTTGCCAGTGGGACCAATAAAAAAGAAGTAGGTCATACAGAATTGAAGAAGATTTATTGACAATTGTGGTCAGCTGCAAGAATAGAATGAGTTCAGATAGTTCTCTTCTAAATGATCCCCACTAAGTCAGTCTCACCAAATTGCAGGGCCCTTTGTTCAGCTCACCCACAACACACAGACTTGTTGACAGCATTGAAGTCAAACAGAAAAATGAACCTTATAAGAGCAATAAAACCGCATTACATCTTTAACTTAATTTAATTTAGATTAACTAGGGAATTGAATTGACATGAGCCATGAACCCAAAACTAGACATAACCATATTGACTTGTAGATCTTCTCTCTCTTATCATAAAGGATGAGGAAAGACTATCTCAGTGTTCAAACTGCAACTCTGCTTAGTTTTATATTTTCTCAGATTACCCTGAGAGTGGAGCAAGAATAACCCAAGACCTGACTATGTCCTTTAATTTCAAAAACAGTAGCTCACTAAGTAATGAAGGCATTTTTGTCCTCTATTTAATGGTAGTCCTATAACTTTAAAAACAAAAAAGTATATTGATGAAAATATTTAATTAATTTTAAAGCGATGCTTATGTATATACAGAATAATTTCAGATAAGGTGTCACTCTTTGAGGGAACACTGGTTTAATTAATTGATAAAGTATTATAATATGCCTTGAATGTTTATCTGTCAGTCAGGAATATGCATATCTAAATATTATTTCTGCATAGCCTTTTAAGGAAGTAGAATGACATTTATATATATGGAGGCCATTTAATTTATAGTCACTGAATCTCCGTCAAATTAATAGCGATGATGTAGTCAATACCTGGATGTCTTACATGGTGTGTGTGAGATTGTGCCTCTTATGCAGAAATTGTGTCTCTTTTTTTTTTTTTTTTTTTTTATTGCTGGGCTCGGTGCCTGCACCATGAATCCACCGCTCCTGGAGGCCATTTTTCCCCCTTTTTGTTGCCCTAGTTGTTGCAGCCTCGTTGAGGTCATTATTGCCATTGTTGACGTTGCTTTGCTGTTGGATAGGACAGAGAGAAATGGAGAGAGGAGGGGAAGACAGAGAGACGGGGGGAGAGAAAGACAGACACCTGCAGACCTGCTTCACCGCCCGTGAAGCGACTCCCCTGCAGGTGGGGAGCCGGGGGCTCCAACCGGGATTCTTACGCCGGTCCCTGCGCTTTGTGCCACATGCGCTTAACCCACTGCGCCACCGCCCGACTCCCTCTGTGTCTCTTTTAAATAAGGATAATCATAAACAAGCTAATCCCGCCTGCAGTCAGGCTCACCTTGCATATGTAAATTAAGAACTGTGTTACACTTAATAGAGTATCATTAACCATAAATACGTTTTTCACTCGTGCATATATAAGTTCTTTAACATTTACCATCCTGTTTTTTTTTTTTTTTTTTCCTGTAGGGCTAAGGTACAAGACACTCATTTCAAATATGAAAAGCAGTATAATCAGTTTTTTGATGCCCACTGTAATCAATATCTATGCAAATGCAGTGGTTATGGAATTGATCTCTATCGTGTTGCTAGTCTCTCAGTAGCCAAGTTTCCACCCTGCACTCAGTGTACTAGTAGATTCTTTCTAAGTATTTGTTGTGTAAGCCAGTGCCATTGCTTCTACCTCCTCTTCTTCCCCAGCACCTTTTCTCTATACTCGGACCCACACACTAAGTCAGCCCATTGCTACCAGTGTCTCCCTGGGTGGCGGGTGGCAGTGGTGAATCAGTCTGTGCTGCCAGTAGCTCTGTAAATGGCAGTAGTTGGGGAATGCTGGTTCTTAAGTACCACTCAGTCTCCCTGTCCTCGGGTTCTTGGAAGAAGGAACAGATATTTGGGTCCCCAAGCATGTGGGATTGGCTACAACAGCATCTCGGTCCCATTCATAGACAGTAAATACAATAGTTTGTACATGTATAACATTTCCCAGTTTTCCATATAACAATACAACCCCCACTAGGTCTTCTGTCATCCTTTTTGAATCTGTATTGTCCCCCCCCCCCCCCATCCACCCCAGAATCTTTTACCTTGGTGCAATATGCCAATTCCAGTTCAGGTTCTACCTGTGTTTTCTCTTCTGATCTTGTTTTTCAACTTCTGCCTGAGAGTGAGATCATCGAATTACTGTATTTTACTGTTGACTATAAACCATTAACCCCACCCAGAAAAGAAAAAAGGAAAGGAAAGAAAAGAAAAGAAAGGGGGGGGAAAGGAAAGAACAGAACAGAACAGCATCTCTGGAGTGCTGACCATATATATATGCTTCCTAACCACCTGGAGAAAAGTCTTTTTGCCTTTATTATGTCAAGTTCTTACCCAGGACTTGATGGGGACAAACAGAAGACAAACTGAGGAGTCTAGTTCCTTTTGCATTTTTATACAAATTCAATAATTAAATAGTTAGTTTCCATCTCAAACCTCACTGAGATTTCAGCAGAACCATAGATGAATTTATATCTTTTGTTTTGAGTAGGCTTTCTCAAGAGGTACGAATGTCACTGTCACTGACCATTCAACTACAGCCAGGAATCTGCCTTTCAGAGAAGTTCTGGGGAAGAGCAGTTAAGCTGGCTTCACTATGTAGACAGAGGCCAAACTGAAATTTAGTTGAATGTTCCTTATTAAAATTTTGTTATAATTAGATTTCTACTTGCTCACTATTAATAATAAAGTGTTCCTAACAGTGAGTATCGAATACACAAATTTAATTTTTCTATTAGGCAGAAACTAGCATATCTTCTTTTTTTTTTCTTTTAAACTTTTTTTATTATCTTCATTTATTGGAGACAGCCAGAAATCAAGAGGGTGATAGAGAGGGGGAGATACAGAGAGACACCTGCTGCCCTGCTTCACCACTTTCAAAACTTTCCTCCTGCAGGTGGGGACTGGGGGCTCAAACCCAGTTCGTTGAGCACTGTAATATGTGCACTTGGAGAGTTGGGCAGTAGCACAGGGTTAAGCGCACGTGGCACAAAGCACAAGGACCGGTGTAAGGATCCCAGTTCAGGCCCCCGCCTCCTCACCTGTAGGGGAGTCGCTTCACAGGTGGTGAAGCAGGTCTGCAGGTGTCTTTCTCTCCCCTTATATGTCTTCCCCTCCTCTCTCCATTTCTCTCTGTCCTATCCAACAATGATCTCGTCAATAACAACAATAATAACTACAACAACAATAACAAGGGCAGCAAAAGGGAAAATAAATAAATATAAATTTTTTAATGATTAAAATTTTAAAAATGTGCACCCAGCCCCACATATATTCATTTTTATTATATTTTATTTTAATTTTTGCCTCCAGGGTTATTGCTGGGGCTCAGTGTCTGCACTACAAATCCACTGCTCCTGGAAGCTATTTTTTTCCCATTTTGTTGCCCTTGTTATTTCTACTATTGTTGTTGTTGGGTAGGACAGAGAGAAATGGAGAGAGGAGGGGAAGACAGAGAGGGGGAGAGAAAGATAGACACCTGCAGACCTGCTTCACCGCTTGTGAGTCAACCCCCCTGGGGAGCCGGTGGCTCTAACCGGGATCCTTATCTGCGGTCCTTGCACTTTACATGCTTAATCCACTGCGCTTCTGCCCGACCCCCGCTGCATATATTCATTCTTTAAACCGGAGGCACTCAAGGCATAGGATTGCATAACATATAATGCTTCTCCATCCTTAGCAGTCTTTCTAATGTATGCATTTCATGAATTTTGTTATTAGTTCACCTTTATTGACCAGTTGACCCAAATGTGACTCAAGTTCACTGATACCATTTAGAGATTTGCAGCACATAAAAAAGTATGCCTTCAGTTATATTTTCTGGTGGATTTTTATTTTTTTTTCTTCAGTGTTTAAATTACCCAAGTAATTCATTTCAGAAAAGATGTTGATGCAGTAGATGCTAGGGATTTGTATCCGCTCTTTTATAATTAAGGTATCTGACGTAATGAAATTGTGATTTAAAAAAAAATTTAGTTTATGGTATCTTTGAGTACTCTAGAATCTCTTAGCTTGTGTTCATTCTTGCTGATACAAACAACATTGAAATGTTAGACAAAATAGTTACTGTTTTCCTACCCCAATAATAAAAAAAAAATAAAAAAAAAAACAGGAGAAAAATTGACTGCCTGCCAAATCAGAACTATGCCACATAAAACAGGGGCATTGTTTTCAAGATTGCAGATAGGTAAACCATAAATGTAGGCTGTGCTTTTTTTTTTTTTATGAAAGAGAATTTTCCAACATGTAAAAAATACAGGCCAAACACAGCATGCCATGCACACATTTTTTAGGGCATAATTCTAATCTCTCTCTCCTCTCTCTCTCTCATTTAAATTACTACCAGAGGAGCTGACCACACTCTGCAGTAATACTTCTGTATTAGTCTTGACTGCTATTTTGGAATTAGCTGAAGGCAATAACTGGAATGTATTGCAGTGATTGAAAATCAATTTTTTTTTCCTTAAACACCATTTTTTATTTGTTTAACTTTTAAGAAAGAGCAAAAAAAAAAAAGAAGAAGAAAAGAAAGAAAAAATACATCTTTAGAGAACTGCTGGTTTGAAGGAAAGCCAGTATGCAAAGTTTATCCTTAAAATTCTATGTGATATTATATAGATAAGGGTTTTCTTACTGTATGATTTTCTAATAATTCAAGACTATAAACAATATTTATTTAAATGTAGTTTTGTTTCCAAATGTCTAGTATCTGTTGATGCTACAGATGTTTGAATATAAGCATGGGGACCTGGGTCGTGGCACACCTGGCTGAGTTCACGTTACAGTGTGCAATGTAACGTCCCCACGTGCAGGGGGAAAGCTTCACAAAGTGGTCAGGCAGGGTTGCAGGTGTCTCTCTGTCTCTTTCCCTCTCTATTTCTTCCTTCCCTCTCTATTTCTGGCTGTCTCTATCCAATAGATAAAGATAATAAAATTAAAAAGATACCTGGTAGATATGTGCTTGGGACCAGTTCATACATATTACATTATGAGGATCTAGAAATAACTTATTATGGTGAGCACCCAGTAATGTCAGTGTTTGGTGTTACATACTTGCATGTAATAACATCAATAAAACTGGAGCCTGATAAGTGACCTTCCATTGTATCTTAGAGAGAATGTTTAGTAATTTTATTCCGAATGTAATTTCTTTTTGTCACTGCTGGGACTTCACTCTGAATTGACTTTTTCAGATAGTTAGCTAGAGACAGAGACAGAGAGACAAAAGGAGAGATGGAAAGATACCATAGGCTCAAACCTCAGTGGCATGTATGACAAAGCAGATATTCTATCCAGGTAAGCTCTCTTGCTAGCCAAATATGAATGTTTCTTCCCAGAAATGGTCAGAAATGATTCAGCAGTTTGTTGCACTGCTGTTGGCCAGTGGAGTAACATGAGTACCATAAAAAGTGTCAGAAGCATAACTTTTTTTTTTCCTGTCTTAAGGGTTATTGCTAGGGCTCAGTGCCTGCACTATGAATCCACTATTCCTGGAGGCCATTTTTTCTATTTTGCTGCCCTTGTTGTTATTGTTGTTGTTGGATAGGACAAAGAGAAATCGAGAGAGGAGGGGAGGACAGAAAGGGGGAGAGAAAGACAGACACCTGCAGCCCTGCTTCACCCCTGCAGGTGAGGAGCCGGGGTCTCCAACCTTATGCCTGTCCTCGCACTTTGCACTATGTGCTTTTAACCCACTGCACTACCGCCTGGCCCCCAGAAGCATAATTTTTATTAGGCAATATTACAGTTTCCCTTTTATACAAATCACACTATTAAGTTCCTTATAGTCATTCATTATTATTGTATCAAAAGAAAACCACATTTTCAGAATATTTTCTCCCAATTTCATGATGTCTTTTTTAGATATTGTCCAACTGCCAACTAATTTACAACTCTGAAACCTTGTTGTAGCATTTCAGAATAAAGCATTTGATAATTTAATGAAATGAATCCTTGTATGATGAAGAACTGCTGTGAAATCTTGCGGGATATGTAGGTTTCGCTGCCAGAGCCATATATGTAATTATAAATTTAAGGAGAATGCCCTCCGAGCATTATAGGACATACTCATGAGCTGAAAAATCCAGAAACAAATCTAATGATTGGACAGCCCTGCTCAAAAGACAGCAGCCCAGCATCTTCAAGGTTGCCATGTTCTGGGTGACACAGCCTGTGTGAGCCTGTGAACATCCTCGTGCGCTCTGACCTCCCGCCTACTCCTCTGTGTCTGGCCGCCATTGTCCAGTGGCTCTAACATGGAGGTGCCCACCTTCCATCAGTCTCTCATGGCAGTGGTTCCAGTGAAGGGGGGAGAGTGGCTAACAGTCACAGATCCCAGCATGAGAATGCCCGAGAGCACACTGTACTGGCTAAACCCTTGTTTGTGTTCGCACGGAGATCTCTTGAGGAAAAATAATTTCCTAGTTCTGCAGAATGGATTCAGAATACAATTTTGATGCTGTCCTAGCTGATTCAACAAAAATTCTTAGTGTCTCAATGTTAAAAATGAATACTTATCTGTATAAATTCTTTGAAAGACCCAAATATATTGGCTCTCTTTTCTGTTTGGCTTCTTCTGACTAGCCTAGTGTTTGTAATGTGACTGCACTTTATTTTTTATGGATAATCAAGAATGTGCATGAAATCTTAATTTTGAGCACAGAAGGATAATTGCTTAGATCATTTACTTTCTTTAAAACGTAACTGAATATAAACTAAGACTGAAACTAAGAAAAGGAGCTATTTTTAAACATGGCATTGAAATGGCATATGAAATCAGATGGCATGTGAAAAACACACTCACCTTGGTTTTCTGCTTTGTTTGGTTGTTATGTTTGTTTTAAGTAGCCTTATACTTCAGTAGCATGGAGTGACTGACCCTAGAATCTGGTCCCCTGTTTAGTCATGTCCGTGGAGGAAGCACCTTGCTGACCACTAGTGGTCTGAAAGTTGGGAAATAGAGCTGACCTCAGTACCAACTCCATTATCCCCACCACTTAATTACATGAATGTGCTCTTCTTTCTACTTGCATCTGGTTCACTAACACACATTACTGCAACAAAGAAGGTCAAATCTCTGGGCCAGCTGGTGCACACGTTACCACGTGCGATGACTTAAGATTCAAGTCCTGGATCCCCACTTCTAACGGGGAAGCTTCACAAGTGGTGAAACTATGTTGCAGGTAGATCTCTCTTCATCTCTATCTTCTCCTCCTCTCCCATTTTTCTCTCTGTCCTACCAAAAAAGAAAGAAAAAGGAGGAAGAAAAAGAATGAAAGAGAGAGGGAGAGAGAGAAAGAAAGAACACTGATTATTATTATTATTACTATTATTATTTTTTACACGGATGTCTCTGCCAGTCTCTGGCCAGAATTTATGAGCTCTAAACTGTTAAAAATGTGCCTACTGCCGGAAAATGTGTCTGTCATCCTTGCACACACACTGGCACAAATGCTGAACTAAAGCATGGGGACATTCTCAATCCAATATCTGATTTTTGTAACCACTCTTCCTCTATGCAAGCAGAAGAACATCTAAAGGGAGAAAAAAAGCAAAAGAAAAGAGCAAAAAGGAATAAAGGAGAATTTCTGAGCAGTAAGTGCATTGTGGTATCTGCATAGGACCCAAGTTCACGTGCTATCGTGCAGTATAGAGAAGGTTCTTTCAGCAAGTGTTTAGGAAAAATATGTTCCAGAAGATGTGCATAACATTAGTGTAACCAAGTGTTCCTCTCTGTGGCTTCCTGTTTTGGAATTAACTGCCTTCAGGGTACTCAGAATAGCTGTGTTTAGAAACACAGCAAGAATTTAACCTCTTAGGTTCCTAATCAGTTCTTAAAGCTACAGAGATTAATTAGAGAGCAAAAGACCTTCTTCTCGCTTATTTCTTAACAGTTTCATCTACAAAAATCAAATTGATCCTGAAAAGAGTTTAGCTAGAGAATAAACAGGAATTTTGAAAGGAATAATTATTGTCAAAATGGTAAGATAGGCTTTGTCCCTTTATAAACAAATTTTCATAGGCTAGGCCTTTTTGCATATAGGATTATTTCCAGATAAGCTCTGGTTTCTGCAGACAGTATATACAGGGACCAGATAAACTGGATCTGTGTTTACTTCTTTGTGGTGTTATTGTTTAAAATTCTTAAGTTGCTGTTGCAAAGCCAGCAGAGGGAGCACCAAACAGTATTTTTATTTAGCTTAAAGCTTAATAATGCATTTAAAATAGTTTTCTTCATTTTCATTGCAAAAAGCTGTTTTTTAAGTGTTTGTGTATTGATTATGCATTTTCACCAGCTAGTTCCAATGTTCTGTATGCTTCTTTGGAATTGAAAGATAAAAAAGGAGTCTTGTTTAAGTAGTTTAATT
Organism: Erinaceus europaeus; assembly: GCF_950295315.1. NCBI lineage: Eukaryota > Metazoa > Chordata > Mammalia > Eulipotyphla > Erinaceidae > Erinaceus > Erinaceus europaeus. The sequence goes on from NC_080172.1 coordinate 7,504,173, forward strand.
CTATTTACATCCACTAAATGCCTAATGTCTAGAGGATGTGATAAATGATAGACGTTCAGAAGTGAATACTCACCACTCTCTGCCCTTCTGGAATGTACAATCTAGCTAGAGAAATATGATTGTGATGATTCTTTCCTTAACAAGGCAGAGTAGATGCCAGTTATCTTGCCGATGTATTTATCAGTGGAGGTATCATTGAGACGATGATATTTGAAGTGAACCTTGAAGAGGAAGTTGTCTAAAATGGAAGTTTCAGGCTAGAAGGAATAGCACAAATGCAGGTTGTATTTGGGGAAAGGAAATGATAGGGTGCCTTGACAGAATATGGCTGATGGTGGACGTCCTAAGATGGAGTCAGATAAGAGAACACCGTGAAATCCATGCTGAGGACTTGGGGTTTTGTTCTTTTTGGCAAATGAGAGAACATTGCAGAACACTAAGAAGAAGCACAGGATGTTTAAATAAAGTAATTCTTGATTTAGGGTAAAAGGCTTGTGGGAGCAGGAAGAACAACTGTGGACATTTCATTCCAGGTCAGGTAAGATATTGTAGCAACCTGGGTGATATCTTTCCAATGTATTTGACAAATATACATCATGTGCACACGTATTTATGTGTGTCTTTGCATGTCGATACAAAAGGAGAAGGCAGGGGGGAGAGAGAGATAGACAACTTCAGACCTGCTTCACCGCCTGTGAAGCGACTCCCCTGCAGGTGGGGAGCCAGGGGCTCAAACCAGGACCCTTACACTGGTCCTTGCGCTTTGTGCCACCTGCGCTTAACCTGCTGTGCTACCGCCCAACTCCCTCCTCTCTTGATTTCTATCTGTCCTAGCCAACAACAGTGACATCAGTAACAACAATAATAATAAGCACACGAATAAAAAAGAAAAACAAACAAAAACCAGGGCAACAAAAGGGGGAAAAAATGGCCTCCCGAAGCAGTGGATTCGTGGTGCAGGCACCGAACCCCAGCAATAACCCTGGAGGCAAAATATATATAATATATTTTTATATAATTAAATATATATATTTAATATATATATATGTTAGCTAACATGTACAAGGTCTCAGAGAAAAATCAGAGCAAATTTCGTATGCAAATCCTAGCTCTTTCGAAGCCAAATCTGGAATTTAAAAAAAAAAATCATATTGTACTGTTTTAGCATTAGATAAAATCGGTGACGGTGAGGAGAATGGAATGTGTGTGAGTTGTTGCAGAGGTATGAAAGGTATGACTGCATGAGAGGAGGAATTGAAGGGGGGGGGGATCACAGGTTTTTAGTCTCCGTGACCAGGAAGCATTCTTGCCTTGGCTTCCACTGAGGATGTCTGTGGAGATGCAAATTGAGGACTGGATGAGAGATAATTTTATCTTGTCACTACTTTCTCTTTTTTATTTTCCTTTTATTGGAGAGAGACAGAAATTGCGAGAGATGGGGAGATAGGGAGGAAAAGAGACAGAGAGACACCTGCAGCCCTGCTCCACCCACCACTTGTGAAGCTTTCCCCTTGCAGGTGGGGACCAAGGGTTTGAACCAGGGTCCTGTGCGTTGTAATGTGAGCATTTAGCCACGTGTGCCACTGCCTGGCCCCTATCACTACTTCCTATTTATCTTTATAACAGGAAAAGAATCTAGTTTTCTTTGCATGGTGATGGTTCATTTTAAGTCCTGTGTGCTCCCCATTAAACCACTGGTGACCATAAGTTCATTTAAAAAAAAAAAAAAGACTTTCAGTTAGAAAGTAAGAAAAAAATTATCTGAAGGCTTTTTTCTGAGTCAAAATCCCATTAAACAAAAACCAGCCACCAAATATGAATAATGTGAAAGGAAAAATTACATCCGGTAGAATAGTCATAACATATGATCGATGGCAGATATTTGTTGTATGTTCATGCATTTCCTTCATGATCAGCCCAACAATGCAGAAGAAAAGTAAGTGCAGGGCACACAGACATCTCACAAGTGGAATAGTTCAAAAAGGAAAGAAGATTCTTCCTCACTAATTGTAAATATCGACGCAGGTGAATTTTCAAGACATCAGCGAGAAAAAAAAAAATCTCTATTTTGAACATAATCTCTCATGTGTAACTAGCCTATACTGGATTAAATAAACTTAAACATGCCTTTACTCTGGGATTTCATAATTCTGGGATATGTATGTCTTCAGGAAACTGAAGATTTTCTAAAATGAAGGGTCATATTCAAAGTGATAGAATAATTTTATTAACTATTTGACACATTTTCTTTGGAAAGGTGATTAGTGATATTAAAATTGGTTAACAGCCTGGGCATATCGAGTGGATTTATTTTTAACTTACAAATAGATACAGTTATTAAAATGTACATTTCCAATACATTTTGAATGTCTTTCGAAGTAGGTTTGAACGGTTTCCACTGGAGAAGGGAGGTGTTAGCTTTGTTAGTTATTAATTCAGATATAGGAATATGGCTTACTTTATTGATCTATGATTTTTTAAAATCAGGAGTGAGAAAAGTCTCAGACGCAGTTTGTTGACATATTGCGATCCATATGTGTGCTTTTCTGATAAGAGAGGCATAGCATATACCAATCCCTCCAGAACATTTTGCACCAGATTTATGATTTTTCTAATTTGGTTTGTAGCTTGCCAAGAGCATGTGACCGCATATTTGATCAGAAGCATATTTTTATCTCAAATCAGATGAAGAAGACTTAATGAGTCAATGCCAAAATGCAGTGCAGAGGAGACTAAAGGGACTTTTTTTTAAATTTTTACTTATAAAAAGGAGACATTGACAAAACCATAGAATAAGAGAGGTACAACTCCACACAGTTCCCACCACCAGATCTCCATATTCCCATCCCCTCCCCTGATAGCTTTCCTATTCTTAGTCCCTCTGGGAGTATGGACCCAGGGTCATTATGGGGTGCAGAAGGTGGAAGGTCTGGCTTCTGTAATTTCTTCCCTGCTGAACATGGCCGTTGACAGGTTGATCCATACTCCCAGCCTGTCTCTCTCTTTCCCTAGTGGGGAAGGGTCTGGGGAAGCAGAGCTCCAGGACATATTGGTAGGGTCGTCTGTCCAGGGAAGTCTGGTCGGCATCATGCTGGCATCTGGAACCTGGTGGTTGACAAGAGACAACATACAAAGCCAAACAAATTCTTGATCAATCATTGACCTAAAGGCTAGAAAAGTGCAGATGAAGAGTTGGGGGGGGGGGGTCCTCCATTTTGTAGATAGCTAGTAGGCATATTTTAGTTAAATTCCAAAGGGCCTGTGGCTATACTAGTGATTCCCCCCCTTTTTTTTTTTGCCCCTGAGCCTGAAATCTGATATGCCAAGTTATTGGATCCAAGTTATTGTCTGGGGAGATAAAGTCATGGCTGAAAAAAGGACCAGAAAGCTGGATCCTGGAAGAGAGTAGCTCCCTAATATGGGAAAGGGGTATAAATATTGTTGACTGTAAACCCCATCGATTTGATGTGATCTGGGGCCCATAATTAGCTTAGGAGCCTATGTGACCTCTGCATCCCTGTAGATCTGAGCTCACATTCTGTGGTCATGAGTAGGAACATTCCAAGCTGCCCCAATATCAGGACCCAGCTTCCTCAGGTGGAGCATAGAGTATGTTGTCCAGCCTCCCTTTGGAGGATGGAGCATGGAACATTCTCTACCATTGTTGATCCAAGTTGAGGGCAAGGTCCTATGGGGGCCCACAAAGGGGTCTACTTTGTTATTCCTGATAGAAATGACAGGTAACAGTGGAGAGAGGGATTTATTTGAGTTCTAGGCCCATCATGTCTGTTTGGGAGTCTCAGGACTCCCGGATTAAGGCCCCAGCTACTAAAGGGACTCCTAAACGCCTTAATGGGGGATCTGATGTAATACTACGTAAGACCTAAAAGGTTTCAGTTTTACATGCTGAGCTTCTGAGGAATGCTTGCCACCGTAACTATTGGTGATGATGTTTTATGTCTATCTGCTACTTTGCATTCCAGTGAGTTGAAGATTTATTTCAAGTTTATTGGATTAATTTTATCTTAGAGGCTGAGAAAGGCATTAAATTCTATCTTAGAACTACCAAGAATTTAGCTCTCTCTAATGAGCTTGCCTCAAAGAACGAGCGCTAGAAACTGCTGAATAAAGTTAGCATTCTTTGGGGGGAGGGGTGGAGTTCGACTGGGGCACTGTACATGCTTAGTTTTTTTTGTTTGTTTTTTTTTGCCTCCAGGGTTACTGCTGGGGCTCGGTGCCTGCACTAGGAATCCACTGCTCCTGGAGGCTGTTTTTCCCATTTTGTTGCCCTTGTTGTTGTGCTTGTTGCAGTTGTTAATTGTTCTCATAGCTGTTGTTGGATAGGACAGAGAGGAATGGAGAGAGGAGGGGAAGACAGAGAGGAGGAGAGACAGACACCTGCAGACAGGGTTCAAGCCTGGCTTGTGTGCATGTCTGCAACCCTGTTTGTTGGATAAGAAAAATATCTCTTTGTTTTGATTTGTTCTTGGTTTGCCAGTAAAGTTCAAAATTTTTCCTGTCAGTGTAACCATTTGTAATTCTTTTTCCTTTGTAAACTTTTTCTCTCTCTCTCTCTCTCTCTTTTTTTTTTTTTGCCTCCAGGGTTATTGCTGGGCTCGGTGCCTGCATCATGAATCCACTGCTCCAGGAGGCCATTTTTTCCCCCTTTGTTGCCCTAGTTGTTGTAGCCTTCTTGTGGTTATTACTATCGTTGTTGATGTCGTTCATTGTTGGATAGGACAGAGAGAAATGGAGAGAGGCGGGGAAGACAGAGATGGGGAGAGAAAGACAGACACCTACAGACCTGCTTCACCGCCTATGAAGCGACTCCCCTGCAGGTGGGCAGCTGGGGGCTCGAACTGGGATTCTTGCACCAGTCCTTGCACTTTGCACCATGTGTGCTTAACCCACTGCACTACCACCCGACCCCCCCCCCTTTGTAAACTTTTAAAATATTTATTTATTTATTTATGTTTTAAATTTCTTTATTGGGGGATTAATAGTTTACAGTCAACAGTAAAATAGAGCAGTTTGTACATGCATAATATTTCCCATTTTTCTACATCATAATATAATCCCCACTATAGATATTTATTATTTATTAGATAAAGACAGAGAGACATTGAGAGGGAAGGGGAAAATAGAGAGAGAGAGAGAGAGATAACTGCAGTCCTGCTTCACCACTCATGAAGTTTTCCACCTGCAGGTGGGGAGACCAGGGGCTTGAACCCAGGTCCTTGTGCACTGTAACGTGTGCTTCACCAGATGTGTCACTGCCTGCCCTCTGTTTGTGAATTGCTCATCCTTCTGTGTCCATTTTTTCCTACTGAGAAACTTCTTACTGGTATATAAGATTGTCATAGATGTGAGCACTTTGCTATTCATGTTACAAATATTTTGCATTGTTCTTTGTATTTTAATTTTGTGGTGTTTGGGGCATACATAATTAAACAAAATAATTATAGTCTGATTTAGTAATCTTGTACTCTATAGTTCTTCTTTATCATGATTTGAAAGCCTTACACCAACCTTACATTATATAAAATTTTCTCCCTTTTGAGACTGTGATGTAGGAGGTAATAATCAGTCATAGCTTTTCTGTTACCAAGCATATATAAGTCACAGGGAATTGCCTTTCTTGGAGGGTGTGATTTTTATTTGTAACAACTCATTTATAGAGATAATATACATATAAATGACTCTTTTACCTCAGGATAGGGAGGGGTCTTCCCCAGTGAAGTTTCCTCCATTGTTTGGCTTTACTTGCCATACTTCTTTTGGCAAATAATAATTAAAATGTACTTCTTTATTTTTTTAAAAATTTATTTAGTTTCCATTTTATTGCCTTTGTTTTTTGTTGTTGTTGTTATTGATGTCATTGTTAGATAGGACAGAGAGAAATGGAGAGAGGAAGGGAAGACGGGGGTGGGAGACAGACACCTGCAGACCTGCTTCACCGCTTGTGAAGCGACTCCCCTGCTGATGGGGAGCCGGGGGCTCGAACCGATATCCTCACGTTGGTCCTTGCACTTTGCGCCACGTGTGCGTAATCCGCTGCGCTACCGACTGACTCCCAAAAATGTACTTGTTTTCCACTGTGGAATATGTAGATAAAGCAGAGATGTATGAATATGTAGATAAAGAGAGCTCAGATGATGGTTCCTCAAATAATTAAAACTAGATCTCCCATTTGACCCAACAATCCCGCTTTAGTCACATATCTATAGGGACTGAGTCGCTGTCTCAAGAGGTGCGCATGTAGTCATTGTAGCAGTCACAGTAATCAAGACATGAAGACCATTTGTGTTCATCAGTCAGGGAAGGAATGAAGGAAATACGGCATATATTTACAACTGACTATAATTCAGTCATAAAAAAAATAAGAAATTCTGCCATTTGCACCAACATGGATGAATCTTGGGTAAGCTCTATTAGTGAAATAAGTCAAAGTTAAAAGTATTTATTTAAAATGGAAAATATACTGTATGATTTTATTTCTATGTGAAAAAAAAAAAAAGTTGAACTCCCAGAAACAGGGAAGAGTATGGTTACCAGAGACTGTTGGTAGGCGGATGAAGGAGAGAGACTGTGATCAAACAGCCCAAACGTTTTTAAAATAAAATGAGTAGGTTCTCAGATTTGAAGTACCACAACATGACTAGTTACTGCGCTGTCATGCACATGGACTTGGGATTGCTAAGAGAATGAACTTTAAATGTCCCCATCACATTTGAAAGAAGTGGTAACTCCTTCTGAGGTAATAGATGTGTTAACAAGTTTGGTTGTGTTTTTCGTTTCACAATATACGCTTATGTCAAACCATCCATGTGCCCCCTTCCATTTATTTATACCAGTGTGTTCATCAGTTACACCCAAGTAGGCTGGAAGAAACATTTACAATTCATGTGTCTTTTGATAAGGAAAAAAATTACATGAAAATGCTTCATTAACTAATAAAAATAAATAAATGAAACATGTCTAGTATGTATGAAGACCTTAATTTGTAATGTAATTTAATTTTAATTAATTTACCTAACTGTGTGTAGTAGCTATTGGCCCTTTTGTTAGAATGATGTCCCAAGGTTTATGTTGGTCAGAGTCAAGTCTTTTATTCCATACCAAACCATGGAATTAACCAGTCAATGCCTATTAGAGACATTTCCCTATATCTGATTTTAAAGTGTTCTAGACTGTGTAGATGTTATTTGGGTCCTATTTTTTTTAAATCAGGTATGAAAAGCTTGAAAAAATAATTTTGATATTTTTTTTAATTGCCACCAGGGTTATCACTGAGGCTTGGTGCTGACACTGTAAATCCGCTGCTCCTGGTGGCTATTATTCCTTCCCTTCCCTTCCCTCCCCTCCCCTCCCCTCCCCCCTCCCCTTCCCTTCCCTCCCCTTCCCCTCTCTTCCCTTCCCTTCCTTTCCCTTACCTTCCTTTTCCCTCGCCTTCCTCTTTTTCCTTCCTTCCTTCCTTCCTTCCTTCCTTCCTTCCTTCCTTCCTTCCTTCCTTCCTGCCTTTCTCTTTCTTTCTTTCTTTCTTTCTTTCTTTCTTTCTTTCTTTCTCTCTTTCTTTCTTTCTCTCCCTTCACTCTCCTTCTCTCTTTTTTTCCTACTTATATTGAGTAGGACAGAGAGGAAGTGAGAAGGGAGAGTAAGCTAGAGCTGGAGAAAGAAAGGACACCTGCTTTGCTGTTCACGAAGTGTCCGTCCTTTGGGAAGGCCAGAGGAAGGGGGCTGCTCAAATCCTGGTCCTTGTGCTTGGTAGCATGTGTGTTCGATCAGTGTCCACATCCTATCTAGTTTTATTTTCTGGACCTTGGCTGGTATCTGGTATGTTATAGATGACTGGCCTAGCTGAAATACATACCTTAGTCTGGCCTGGCACCCTTAAAGTACTGTTACTGGCAGCTTCTCTTCTTGAGCTAGTGCAGCTTCATGAAAAGGGAGCTACCGTCACATAATCTGGTCAAGTCTCCAGTAGAATCTTACTCTAATCAGGACTTCAGAGTCTCTCAATTATTATTATTATTATTATTATTATATATATTTTTGAGATTTGAGTCTGAGAGAAGAATGGTGTGGATAGCAGATAGCAGATGCAGGATGACCAGCGGCCAAGTGCAGGAAGGAGGTTGAGAGGGATGTAATAAGTTCTGAAAGACAAGTGAAGAGTGAGCTGTAAGAGCTATGAAAACTCCGGATTTGTGTCCTTATTCTTTATGCCAAATGGTTTGTAGAAAAATCTGTTCTGTAGAAAAATATGTGTCACAACTGGGCCCTAAAGATGAGAGATTACAGTCAGGGAGACTAGTTAAACAGATGATGAAGCTTAATTAAGTAAGACAGTAGTGACGAAGAAGAAAAAAAATGAGAAAAAAAATATAACATCTGAGATGGAACTCGTGGAATTTGAGAACTAATTGGAAATTGAGCAAGAAAGGAAGAAAAGTACTGGGGATAAAATAACGTGTTTTCTGTTCTGAGCGATTAGATGGATTGTTTTTCCCTTTGCCACTGCAATTATAACGAAGCTCAAAAGTTCATTACACTGTAACACTTATTTGCTGTCTTCTCCGTGAACTGAACTCCACGCGAGCTTAGAGATTTAGTCATTCTAGACTCCCTTGTACCCAGCAATGCTTGTCTATAATGGTACAGCCAGCACTTTCTGATCAATTAACTATTGGGTTGTCAGAAAATTCATGACATATTTTTGCATAGAAAAACACCTCATGACTTTTCCGACAACCCAACAGTATCCTAGATCATTTCTGATACTTTTAGCCAAATACACGAGAATGAGCAGGCTTAGTGCAGAGGTAGTTGGATAACATTTGGACACTTTAGGTTGAGATGCCATTGAACGGACAGGTATAGGTAGGAATCTCTCGAGATAACTTCCTAAAAATGATCTTAGTAGTATAACAAGATTTGGATTGTAAGTGAAACCTGAAGCCAGGGAATATTGGATATTACTATGCAGAGTAAATAAAGTGAGGCACCGGAGTGGATGAAAACAGAATTCTGGGGAAAAAATAAATGTTTTTTTTTTGGTTTTTTGTTTGTCTGTTTGTTTGCCTCCAGGGTTATCACTGGGGCTCAGTACCTAAACTGCAGATCCTCTGCTCCTGGTGGCCTCTACCCCCCACCCCATCTTATTGGATAAAACAGAGAGAAATTGAGAGGAGGAGACAGATAGAGAAGGAGAAAGAAAGAGAGCTGAAAACTTGCTTTAACACTTGTGAAGCATCTGCACTGCAGGTCAGGAGCAGGGACTCGAACCCTGATCCTTGCGCAAGTCCTTATGCTTAGTACTATGTGAGCTTAACTGTGTGTGCCACCATCCCCTGAAAATAAATGTTTTAAGAGTTAAATCGAGGGTGAGGGTGATAACATAATAGTTACGCATAGAAACTCTCATGCCGGAGACTCCTAAATCCCAGTTTCAGTTCCCTGCACCACCATACGCCAGAGATGAGCAGTGCTCTGGAAAAATAAAATAGTACATTGAGAAAGCAGAGTTTTGTCTACAGCAATTGTGAAAAACCACCAGGACTCTAGGAGGCGATCGGAAGAAAGGGTTGTAATCAAAGGCAAATGAAGGTGTTGGTATGCTTCTAAATTCTGCTTATTAGACCTTCTGTTTTAATCATTGCATTAGGTTCGCTTGTATTACTTACGATGTGGTCTATTTACATAATCACTGTTTTACCTGGGTCCTGCCCTGCCTGCAGGGTATTGGTTTAATCCCCACTGGTTAGATGGAAGCTTTCTATGTTCTGTTCGAGCTCTTTTTTTTGCTCCACCCCCTCTCCTAGTCATTTCCTTTCGCTTGCCACTTCTGGTGAAGAGATGCATAAAAGGTCATGTATCTGATTAATAAACGAGATACTGCTTCCCAGCTCAGCCATGAGTCCCTGGTCATCTGTCTCCCGCCTGCGAGGCTAGACCGGCATGAAGGGAAAGCTTCCAGAGTTCATCTTGCAATACAGAATTTGTAAAATTTGAATCCCTAGAAAAGTTCTAAGAAATCCAAGAATTCCTAAAAGAGTCTGTTCTTTGCCTCAGAATTTATGACTAAATTCTAAATTCTAAATTATGGAGTTTTCCTTCAGCCTTATACCTATAAAATCCAGATAAATTCAGATAAATTCAGCCTTATACCTATAAAATCCTTTAGTACCAGTATCGCTCAGTTAGTACAGGCTACAATGGTTACCTATTAATAATGACACGGAAACATGAAAATTTGGAAAGAAGATTCCACTTTTAAATGAAGCACAGGCCCTAAACTGTTTTTCTCTTGGAAATTTCATGACTCACTGATTCTTTTACTTGAATAAATTTTACTTTTTAATTGTGATAATGCTTTTAAAGCAATTAAGAAACAAATGAATTGGGGGCTAGGTGGTGACAAATCCGGTTAAGTCTACATAGTACTATGTACAAGGACAGGCACAAGGACCTGGGTTCGAGCTCCTGGCACCCCCACCTGCAGCAGGGACACTGTACAAGCGGGGAAGCAGGTCTGCAGGTGTCTCTCTGTCTCTTTCCCCCTCCACTCTCAATTTCTCTAGGTCCTATCAAATGAAATTAATTTTAAAAAAAAAAGGAAAAATGGCCAGCAGGAATGGTGGATTCATAGTCCTGGCACCGAACTACAATGATAACCCTGAAGGCAAAAAAGAAAAAAAGAAACAAATGTTCTAGTTATTATAAGTACTTGTTCATGCATGAGGGTATTAGTATATTGTTCTGTGTCATTTGTAGGGCTTTTGAGTGACTACAGATTTTTAAACAAAAATAAAGATCGTTTAACTTTTATTATCCTGACTTTTGGGGGAGGGAAACAAAGCATTATAGAAATAGCAAAATTTTAGCAAAGTCAAGTAGTCAAAGAGAATTAAAAAAACAGACCTCCCCTCCACCACCACCAAAACCAAACCAAAACGAAACTTTTTTTTTTTTAAATATAAACACTTGAAAAACTATTTGGCCAAAGAAAGTCATTGTTTGTGACATATGAGTATGTATGTGTGCTTCCCTAGAGATTGTATAATTCTGAATGTTTAGTCAGATGCATTGCTATTCATTTAGTATTGCCTATTTTCTTGTAAATATACCCCATCAGTACTGTACTGAGTTCCCATTAGATCATCGATAAATTTGGGATAGAAGACTGTGGAAAAAGATCTAGAAATTATCTGACGTGTTGGAATTACTTACAGAATCTATAGCCTCCTGTCTCATCAGTTGTTTTTATGTTGTTGAAGCAAACCTGGCTCACAGGCAGTTAGCTAGGATATTCTGTATTCTCCCCTCCCAGGTGCCGGGGAAGTCTTTAAAATGGCATCTGCTGGTAGTCAGGGGGTAGCGCAGCGGGTTAAGTGCACGTGGCCCGAAGCACAAGGACCTGCTTAATGATCCCAGTTTGAGCCCCCAGCTCCCCACCTACAGGGGGGTCACTTCACAACCAATGAAGCAGGTCTGCAGGTGTCTGTCTTTCTCTCCCCCTCCCTGTCTTCCCCTCCTCTCTCCATTTCTCTCTGTCCCATCTAACAATGATGACATCAATAACAACAACAATAATGATAACTATGACAACAATAAAAAACAAGAGCAACAAAAGGGAAAATAAATAAATAAATATGAATTTAAAAAAAAAACATGGCATCTTCTGTCTAAGTTTCTTTAACCCAACAATAAGTTTCTGGCTCTGGGGGGATGTACGTAGGAAGAAAGCAAAACAAAATAGAAGCCTCATGGAGAGAGAAGCTGTAGAAAGAGCATGTGGGCTTTTATTTCTTTAGTTGGACTAATCTTACCTGGAACAGAATGAAAGTTACTTGATTAAGGGGAACTCATCAGTTCACCTTGTCCTTGGATTTTTTTGATAGAGATTAGTTTTGATGGTGTGGAAAAAAAAGAAAGAGATGAAGAAGAATCCTTATTTTTCTCTGTCTGTCTTTTTTTTTTTTTATGAGCCCTATCCATTTTCTCTAACAAATCTAAATCTCTGTTGATATTATATTATTTCCCAGGGACTATTATAAACTATCAAAACTGAGCAGAACACTGAACATTTGGCCCGAAAGAAATAGTAGTAATTCAGTTGAGAGTTAGGCAAAGAAACAGGAAGGTATTTAACAGTAAATTGGTACTAACCAGAATAAGTATTCTGTTTACATTACAGAGTTCTAGTATTTGGGGCTGGATGATGGAGCACCCAGTTGAGTGCACATGTTGTGTCTGGGAGGTGGCGCAAATGGCTAAGGCACTAGACTATCTAAAAGATCATCAATACTTTTCCCCATAGAAGGTATACCACTTTGTACTGTCACAACAGTGTAACACAGTTATTTTTTCACCATGTTCTTGCCAACATTTGTTATTTCCACTTTTTTTTTCTTCTTCTTTTTTAATATAGGCCATCCTTACTAGTGAGAAGTGAGAACTCATAGTGATTTTAACTTATGTAAATATATATCTACCCATATAACTAACCTGAAATATACATTAATTCAGTTTAATCCTCTATTTTCTTCTTTAGAAGAATTTTTTGTTGAATATTGATTCATCATTGTGTTACAAACAGAAAAAGTGGTTGAGGATTCATGCTCAATACTGAGCAGACATAAGGATCCAGCAGTTGGAGGGAAAACAGTTCCTTTCACAAGCAATTAATTTCTTTTACCTTGGGGAGGGATACTCAGGGAGAGGCACTAAGTGATGTCCCGAAGGCCTTTTGCACTGTCATCGACAGAGCTGACCTTTTCCTCAATTCAGTAGGCCATTACCTCCAGACATAATCTGAAAGGTACCAGAGAAGCCACCACTGCTGTCCCCTCCCCCTTCATGCATCTGCTGCAGAGTGCACATTAGGCAACTCATTCAAGAATTCCTTATCCAAGAAAACTCTTGGTAGAATTGAATGTCCAGCAGTTACTGTCAGTAAGTCTTTCAGCTCCTTTTCTTGCCTCTGATTATCAAATCCTAGCAGCTGGATTTGGGGATCTTGTGCTGAAAAAAAAAAACAAAAAAACACAGCCACAGAAAGCTGAATGGATGTTGGGGATTTGTCTTCACTAATAATGTCCTAGGTCACCAGCATAGTCTTTATCTTTTCCCCTCCAGGGTTGTTGCTGGGGCTCAGTGCATTTTCTACAAATCTACTGCTCCTGTGGCCAGTTTTTTCTTTTTCTTTCTTTTTTTTTTTTTTGATAGGACAGAGAGAAATTGAGAGGGGAGGTGAAGACAGAGCAGGAGAAAGACAGATACCTGAAGACCTGCTTTCCCACTTGTGAGGTGACCCCCCCCCCACAGGTGGGGAGCCAGGGGCTTGAACCAGGATCCTTGCATGAGTCCTTGTGCTTCATCTTATGTGCATTTAATCCCATGTGCTACCATCCAGCCTTCACTAGCAGTCTTTATAATGAATACCAGTACCCAGAGAACTTGCAGTCCACTGAATTGTGGAAAATGACATGTTAATTTACATTTGCTTTTATTATTTTTTTTAATGAAGCTAACATTTAAATGTGAATTTATGCTAGGCTGTTATGTTTGATTTGCTTGGGGCAAAAAGCAAGATGGGAGGGCTATTTCCACCAGTGACCGATTTCTCTTTTAGTGAAAATAATTATTTGAAAATTAGTTATCTTTGTCTTGTCCTTCAAATTTATGTTAATATTTTTATAATATGCATGCTATATTATCCATAAATACATGTTTATAATTGAGGAATATGTCTTAGGATACATATTAGGTTTATTATACATATTGAGATTGAGTACTTAATTTTTTGGCTTCTGGGTTTCTTTTAATTTATTTATTATGGATAGAGAAAGAGAGTGATTGAGATGGGAGGGGAAGGAAAGGAGAGAGAAAGAGACAGAGAAATGCCCACAGACCTGCTTCACCACTCATGAAGCTTTCCTCCTGCAGGTGGGGACCAGGGGCTTGAACCCAGGTCCTTGAACACTGTATTGTGTGCATTTAACCAGGCATGCCATGGCCTGGCCCCCAATTTTTTGACTTCTTAAATCACATCAGGAAAAAAAATTAGAGGATGGTTTGTAAGACTGAAAAATGGCAACAGACAGTTCATAGTGATTTTGTTTACTTAGTTCACTTAACAAATATCCATCAAATGCCAGCTATTTACCAAGGACTATGTAGAGTGCATAATTGAAAAACACTGATATAAGTCCTCCTCTACAAGAACTCAGTTGATTGTTTGCTTCTCTCCAATATCACTTTATTGAGAAAATGCTGATTAGGGACAAGGCAGTGGAGTGCCTGGTTAAGCGCACACACTACAGTGAGCAAGGACCCGGGTTCAACCCCCTGGTCCCCACCTGCAGGGGGAAAGCTTCACAAGTGGTGAAGCAGGGCTGCAGGTGTCTCTCTGTCTCTCTCCATTTCTTTCTCCCCTCCCCCTCAATTTCTCTGTCTCTATCCAATAATAAATAAAGCACTATTTAAAAATAAAGGAAATGCTGATTTACAGGATTGCTCTTGTCATAAGGGTATGCATTTATATTTCCCCAAGATAGATGTCATTATCCTTCCCCTTAAACAAAACGATCTTCCTACTCTAGTATAAGGACTTAGGTTCCAAACTTCCCCCTCAGGAACCCTTGCTTCCCCTTCCTGAGGCTTCATATCTGTGGTAATAGACTAGATTGTCCATTGAGGACTCAGCCTACACCATTCTTTCGCTGGTTTCTTAGATTCTATCTGCATGTGATGAGATCATTGATAGTCAGGGTTTGTTTGTTTTGCCTCCAGGGTTATCTCTGGGGCTCAGTGCCTGCACTATGAATCCACTGCTCCTGCAGCCATCTTTTTTCCATTGTTGTTGTTATTGTTATTGCTGCTGCTGTTGTTGGATAAGACAGAGAGAAATTGAGAGAGGAGGGGAAGACAGAGAGGGGGAGAGATGGATACCTGCAGACCAGCTTCACTGCTTGTGAAGTGACCCCTCTGCGGGTAGAGAGCCCAGGAATTGAACTTGGATCCTTGCACGGGTCCTTACGCTTCGTACTAACCTGATGTGATACCACCTGGCCCCTGATATTCATGCCTTTCCTTCTGGCTTATCTCACTCAACATGATTCCCTGTAGCTCCTTTCATTTGTCGTAGTAAAGGGTAAGAAGTAGTACTCCGTTACGTATATATATAAAACTTCATTAACCATTCCTCTGTTGTTGGACATTTAGCTTGTTTCCAAATGTTGGCTATTGTAAATAGCCCTGCTTACGTGAGGGTAGGTAGCATATTGGTTATGCCAAAAAGACTCTCATGACTGAGGACCCCAAGTCCCAAATTCAATCCCCCACACCACCATAAGCTAGAGCTGAGCAATGCTTTGGTCTCAATAAATAAATAAATAAATAAATAAATAAATAAATATAGCACCGCCTCAAACACAGGTATTCATAGATCATTTTGAACAGTTGTGCCATGTCACTGAGCTGCATCTCCTGCCTACTACTTCTGTTCCATTCACCAGCATCGCTCTGGTGGCCCACCATGCCTAGTACAGAGTGGCTACCGAGCTCTCACTAGTTGAATGAATGTGTCTATGCTCTCTCTATGCAAAGGGAAGCCAGCGTGGAGGCATATGCACAAAACTGAGAAAGAAATGCCTGGGGGATTCTCAAGCAGAAGCTGTTATGGAAGAAAGAAAGCCACAGAGGAAACAGAGTAAAGGCAAGGAGATTCTTTGAGTGGGGTAGATATTCGAGGGAGCTTGGGTGAGTCGAGGGAAATAGGTGAGAAGTTCTGGGTGGTGAGGTAATGCAATTCCTAAAAAAAAAAAAATCCATGTAGGTGGGTAATATAATCATGGAGCTAAAAATAAAACTTGGGGAAATGGTGATTCAATGACTGAAAGTCTTTGCTGAAGCAAAAGAGATGCAGATTTCACACACTAAATTTATAGACGAGGCAAAGTTATACATCCTTTGGGGACAACGTCTGTAATTTATAGTAGCAATGATTATAATGATCATTACATAAGTATTTGTTTACAGCTCTTTCTTTTCAGATACTATGTCTGTTGTTCTCACCTCTGTTCTCAAATCCTAGGACAGTATCTAGAATGAGCTAGAAAAAACATAGTCTGCTACCTGTTTTTTTTTTAAATTTTGTTAGTGATTAATATTGACTTACAAAATTACAAGATAACAGGGGAACAACTCCACACCATTCCTACCACCAGAATTCTGAACCCCCAGTCCTTCCATTGCAAGCTGCAGCAGTTCTTTTAACACTGCAGGTAAGGGTTAAGTTTTATTTCTGGGGAGCCGGGCGGTGGCGCAGCGGGTTAAGCGCACATGGCATGAAGCACAAGGACTGGCACAAGGATCCCGGTTTGAGCCCCCAGCTCCCCACCTGCAGGGGAGTCACTTCACAGGCGGTGAAGCAGGTCTGCAGGTGTCTGTCTTTCTCTCCCCCTCTCTGTCTTCCCCTCCTCTCTCCATTTCTCTCTGTCCTATCCAACAACGATCAATAACAACAACAATAATAACTATAACAACAATAAAACAACAAGGGCAACAAAAAGGGAAAATAAATAAATAAAATAAAGTGTTATTTCTACAACTATCTGTCTATATTTGCCCTTTTTTTCACCCCCATGGTCCCATCTTCTCTTCCTTTCCAAGTCAAACCTACACCCATTACTCCATCCAAATGTCCCTCCCTTTCTCCTCTTCTCTCTCCGGGCACTGATGGAGTTGGGGTTCAGAGCCCTCTGATTATCTTCCCCCTATCATTTCCCCTCCTCTGGGATGATGAACCAAAATTAACTTTGGGGTATAGATGGTGGGGGTTCTGGCTTGATGGACAGAGAAGGTTGACCCATACCCCACAATGTTTCTGTATTTTTTTCTTTTTTAAATTTATAAAATGTAAATATTGTCAAGACTATAGGAGATAAGAGGGATACATTTCCACACAGTGCCCACCCCTAGAGCTCCATTTCCCATCCCCTCCCTTGATAGCCTCCCATTCTTTATCCCTCTGGGAGTATGGACCCAGGATCATTGTGGGGTGCAGAAGGTGGAAGGTCTGGCTTCTGTCATTGCTACTCCATTGAATATGGGTGTTGACAGGTTGATCCATACTCCCAGTCTGTCTCTCTTTCTCCCTAGTGGGGCAGGGAATCTAGTGGGGTACATCTATGGATATTTCCCTGTTTTAGTACAGCCCCAAAGCTAAGACAGGCTTTGATATCTTATGTGCTTGAAAGAGAGAGAGAGAGAGAATAGCATTTCTCATGTGAAGACATGTTAAAATTAGATTAAATTTAACTTCAAGTTGTACATAAATAAGTTTTTCTTGGAACAATGCCACGCTCATTAATTGGCATGTTTTATATGCTATTTTTGTGCAAACTAAGTCATTTAAACAGAGAAATAAGGTATACAAAGCTTGAAATATTTACTATCTAGTCCGGTAAGAAAATATTGGGTGAGCAGAATAGCTCACTTGGAGAGTGTTCTGCTTTGCCATGTGTGCAACCCAAGTTCAAGTCAGGTCCCCACCATATTGAAGGATGCTTCAGTGCTGTGTATTCTCTCTCTCTCTCTCTCTCTCTCTCTCTCTCTCTCTCTCTCTCTGCCTCTATCTAAAATAGTAATACTATGAAGAATAAGAAAGAGGAGGAGAAGGAAATGCTTGCCAACCCTTGGACATAGAAGATACCCTTGGTGAATGAATGAATGAATGAATGAATGAATGAATGAATGAGTCAGCCTACCATGTGTCAGACACGCTTTACACATTATATGGTTTAATATATAAACAGGAGAAATGAGAGAGAAACTGTCTCCATGTAACTGGAAACAGTTACATGGAGGAAACTGGGGCTCAGAAGGAGTAAGTAATCTCTCCATCCACTGAGTGCAGAGCCAATGACTGAACCAACGTCTGACTGCAAAGCCGTGCCCTTTTCTGGTTTTGACGGCATTGTTCTTCTCTACTGTGAAGTATGTGCATCTGGGGTTTTGAGCATACCCTTCTAGTCCAGTGGAACCACAAGAACTTTAGTTTTGCTTTCAGTGTTGCTGAAATGGTATCATTTAAAAGGAACAACCATGTCTGCCCTGGCCTGCACAAGGTAGATACTTATTGAGCCCCCCCCCCTTTTTTTTTTTGGCTTAGTTATTATTGGGACTTCAGTTCTCCCAGACAACTTTTTTAGATAGAAAGACACTACAGCACCGAAACTTCCTTCAGTGCAATGAGGGCCGGACTTAAGTGGGTTGTGCCTATGATAACGTGAGCATAGTACCCAAGTAACAATTTTGCCAGAACTCTTCACAGTCTTCTCCTCCTTTAAAAATATATACATATAAGGGATCAGGTGGTGGTGCACCTGGTTGAGCACACATGTTACAATGCACAGGGACCAAGGTTCAAGCCCCCGGTCCCCACCTGCAGTGGGAAAGCTTTGCAAGTGGTGAAGCAGGGATGCAGGTGTCTCTCTGTCTCTCTTCTTTGCTGTTCTCCTTACCCCCTTCAATATCCAATAAATAAAAAAATAAAAATAATAAATAAATATATACATATACTTATAGTAATGAGGGAGAGATACAGAGAAAAGAACATAAAGAGAAAGACCAGAGCACTGCTCAACTCTGGATTATGGTGGTGCTGGAGATTGAACCTGGATCCTCAGAGCCTCAGGCATAACCATTATACTTTCATAACCATTATACTGACTCCACACCCTTGTTTTCATTTGTTGGTTTGCTTGTTTTGGGTCTTAAAACCAAGAAACGAACAAATAGAGCTCTATTCCTATCCATGTAATGCAGAGATAGTTCTGAGGAAGAAGAAAGAAGTAATGGTTGATTGGAGCATCCTTGAGAACAGTTTTCTGATCTGAGGGGGCAAATATATACAAATATAGATAGATAGTTACAGAAATAATAGTCAACCCATATCTGTGACCTTGGGAGAACCACTGCAGTTACCAGTGGAGGGAATGGGGACACAGAATTCTGGTGGTGTCAACAGTGTGGAATTAACTATACCCCTGCTATCTTACAATCTGTAAATCAATATTGAATCATTAATAAAAAGTAAGAAGAAGAAGAACAGCTGTCTTCTGGTTCTTAGCCATGACCTTCTTGTGCGCACAGCTGGAATCCATGGCTTTAGGATTCACAGCTCTCTGAAACTACGACGCCTACTACAGCGCTTGCCTTTTGGTCTTATTTCTCAAGATCTTATCATTTTCACTGGTTGGCAGTGGAATTTACTCATTTTGAGATTTGAATATAGTTTATTCGTCTGCTGAAAGAATTTGCAGTTTATTCATCAAAACATTTAAAAGTCTCACTTGTTTAAATTAGGGTCGTGCTATCTCCTACTTTAGCAAATGACTGCAGCCGAACTTCAGCCTATTGGATTCAATTATCATCATTCTCTCAAGGCTCAGAATTTATCATCTGCTCAGGAAATCTAATGTAACATCCTAAGACAGAGGAAAAATAGAAAAGGAGAGAGAGAGAATTCATCAAATGGAGACACAGGTCCTTTAACAGTAAAATGGGTGGGGATAGATAGCATAATGGTTATGCAAAGAGACTCTCCTGCCAAAGTCTCAGGTTCAACCCCCACACCACCATAAACCTGAGCTTGAACAGTGCTCTGGTAAAAAATAATAATAATTAATATTAGTGATAATAATAATAAAATTAAGTTTAAAAAAAGCTTTAAGATTTTAAGAGTTACAAGTACAAGTTGGGGGCTATACGTGAGGCTGGGTGCAGATATTATCATGCTCAAGAGCCCGAGTTCAAGCCCCTGACTCCCATCTGCATTGGGTAAAGCTTCACAAGCAGTGAAAGTGGGCTGCAGGTCTCTTTCTCTCTCTCTCTCTCTCTCTATCTATCTCTCTCTTCCTCTCCCTCCCCTCTCAATTTCTTTCTGCCCTATCAAATAATATAAAAGAAAAATAAGGAGGAAATGATGGCCAGGAATGGTAGGTTTATTGTCTAGGCACAGAGCACCAGCAAAACCCTGGTGGCAGTTAAAAAGTAATAATAAGTTATGGGCTGTAGCTTATTTTGGCAAATAGTATTTCCCTGGTTATATATTCCAGTTCTGTTTGTTTACATGCTGTCAATAGTCACTGTCATGTTGGAATGGCAGAGAGCTTATGGTTGACAAATATAATATTTAGTGCCTGGCCCTTTAAGAAAAAAAGTTTGTAAGCCTCTGGAACCAAGGATATAAGAGAAAATGAGAAAAGGCTAGTATTGTTTAATGCAGGGATGAAGAATCTGAAGAGAATAAGTTTGTTCCTATTTTTGAAAAGATATTACATAAAAGATGATTACTGTTGGTTCTTAATTTTCTGCAAGGATAAACCTAGTAGAAACTGATTTGCCCTGTAGCACAAAGGAGAATTTTCTGACTTTGGAATTAAGACACAGAATGGCTTATAGGCAAGTCTTAAAATATTGGTGGTTGCACGCGCGTGTGCGCGCGCTACAAAATTTACTTCCCAAACTTCACTATTAACGATTCTGTTTGAATTTTGGCCCATACTCCCATGGTGGGGCAGGGCAAATATTAGGGGAAGATGACCGGAGAGCTCTGAACTCCAACTTTGTCAGGACCCAGAGAAAGAAGAGGGGAAAAAAAAAGAAGAGGAAGGATATTTAGAAGTAGTTCCAGCCATGACATAATCTCCCCAGACAATAACTTGGATCCACCTGCATATCAGATTTCAGGCTCAGGGGAAAAAAAAAACCAAAAACTAGTATAGTTATGGACCCTTTGGAATATAACTAAAATAGGCCTACTAGCTCTCTACAAAACGGAGACCCCCCCCCCCCCACTCTTCATCTACACTACTCCAGCCTTTAAGTTCATGATTAGTCAACAACTTGCTTGGCTTTATATGTTAACTCTCTTTTCAGCCATCAGGTTCCAGATGCTACCATGATGCCAACCAGACTTCCCTGGACAGACGACCCCACCAATGTGTCCTAGAGCCCCACTTCCTCAGAGCCCTGCCCCACTAGGGAAAGAGAGAGGCAGGCTGGGAGTATGAATCGACCTGTCAGTGCCCATGTTCAGCAGGGAAGCAGTTACAGAAGCCAGACCTTCTACCTTCTGCATCCCATAATGACCCTGGGTCCATGCTCCCAGAGGGATCAAGAATAGGAAAGCTATCAGGGGAGGGGATGGGATACGGAGTTCTGGTGGTGGCAGTTGTGTGGAGTTGTACTCCTCTCATCCTATGGTTTTGTCAATGTTTTCTTTTTATAAATTAAAAAAAAATTAAAAAAGGAAGAGAAGGCAGGACCATAGAAAAAAATGGGCAAATATATATATTAGCCAGCCCGTATCTATTATCTTGAGAAAACCACTACAGTTTCCAATGGGGACATAGAACTCTGGTGGTGGGAACGGTGTGGAATTAATACCCCTGTTAGCTTATAATTTTGTGAGTCAATATTAAATCACTAATACAGTTTTTTTTTTTTTTAATATTCGTTTTGGGCTCAACAAGATGCTTCTCTTAAAAGGATGCCTGCTTTGCCATAAACATGACCCAGGTTTGACTAGGTCCCTACCACATGGTGAGCTGGGGGTTGGGGGGGGGTCTTTGATGTTGTGGAGTCCTTCCCCCCTCTCTGTGTCTCTCTGTCTCTCTGTCAGAAGAAGTCGGCCATAGGCAGTAAGGCCTCAACCTTGATTAAGGTCATCAACTGTCAATATGCTGCCGAATGTAATAACTGATAAAGAAATAACCTAATAAACTGTTTTTGAAATTATTGTATTTATGTATTTATTTATTGAATAATATTAATGAGAGAGAGATAGAGAAAAATACAAAAAGGGTGAGACCAGAGCACTGCTCAGCTCTGGTTTATGGTGGTGCTGGGAATTGAACCTGAGACCTCAGAGCCTCAGGCATGAAAGTCTTTGGCATAACCATTATGCTGTCTCCCAGCCCTACATGTTTAGCTATTTATGGTCTTTAATACCTTTGCAAGAATGAGTCAATTAGAATAAAAAGAAAAATTTTTTTTAAATTTTATTTATTATTGGATAAATGCAGAGAGATGTCAAGAAGGGAAGGAGACAGAGAGAGAGAGAGAGAGAGAGAGAGAGAGACACCTGCTACCCTGTTTCACCACTCATGAAGCTTTTCCCCTACAGGTGGGGTCCAAGGGCTTGAACCCAGGTCCTTCTGCGCCACATTGTGTGTACTTAACGAGGTGTGCCACTGCCTGACCCCACTTTTTAAATATTTATTATGGAAGGGCCTGAGTCCCTGGGAGAGGAGGCCAAGAGTTGATGTCTTAGGTTGCTGCAGGTGACCTTTACTTTGCCACCAGAAGAGACAAGTGAGACGTTACTGCTGTTGAAAGCAAAGATAAGCAGCCAATGAAAGAAAACTGGATGATGGGGGCCGGGTGGTGGTCGCGCACCTGGTTGAGCGCACACGTTACAGTGCGTAAGGACCCAGGTTTGAGCCCCTGGTCCCCACCTGCAGGGGGAAAGCTTCACACGTGGTGAAGCAGGGCTGCAGTTGTCTCTCTGTCTCTCTCCCACTCTCTCCCCGCTTCCCTTTCTATTTCTGACTGTTTCTATCCAATAAATAAATAAAGATAATAAATTTTTTTAATAACTCAAAAAAAGAAAGAAAGAAAGAAAGAAAGAAAGAAAGAAAGAAAGAAAGAAAGAAAGAAAGAAAAAGAAAACTGGATGGTGGCATAATTTTGAGTCTTGGTGATTAACTTTTTTTGGAGCTGCAGTGCCATGGGCTATAAAAGTAGATACTCCCCATGTGTCTGAGGGAAGGGTTCTTAGCATGGCCAGCTGGCCACCTCCATTAGCAGTACCCATCACATTGTAAACAAAGTGAATTTTTTAAAAAATGTCTTATTAGTGATTTGATAATGATCAACAAGATTGTAAGGTAACAGGGGTACCAACTCCATACAGTTCTCACCGCCAGGGTTCTGTGTCTCGTCCCCTTCACTAGAAACTCTCCTATTCTTTATCCCTCTGGAAGAATAGACCAAACTTTTGGTCTGGCTTCTATCATTGCTTTTCCACTAGACATGGGTGTTGATAGATGGATCCATTATCCCAGCCTGTTTCTGTCTTTCCCTAGTGGGGAAGAGCTCTGGAGAGGTGAGGTTCTGGGACACATTGGTGAGGTCGTCTGGCCAGGGAAGTCAGCATGGCATCATGGTAGTGTCTGCAACTTGATGGCTGAAAGGTGGTGAGATATTAAGCTGGACAAATTGTTCAATAATCGAGAATCCAAAGATAGGAATAGAGCACATGAAACTAGGGTCTTCCGGTGGGAAGAAGCTAGGAAGTCTATTTTAGGTGTGTTCCACAGGGCCCGTGACTTGAGTAATTTTTGCTGAAGCCAGAGAGTGGGGCAGCCCTACCACTGCTGCTCTACAGTGAGGACAAGGTCTTGGAGAGGCCACAGAGGGTTTATGATGTTATTCCTGATGACCAGTGACGGTGGAGAGAGGGATCTATAAGAGGTCTAAGTGAATTCTTAATCCCATTTCAAGACAACTGAGTTTAGAAGCAGACATTTATAGATGGAACCTGAGGAAGCATATATCTAGCCTTCCCTGCATCTCAAGATAGGATGGCTGGGGGCTGGGGGAGGGGGGTGTACCTGGTTAAGTACACATGTTACCATGCACAAGGACCCAGGTTCAAGCCCCTCACCCCAACCTGCAGGAGGGAAGCTTCACAAGTAGTGAAGCAGGGCTGTAGATCTCTCTCTCTCTCTCTCTCTCTCTCTCTCTCTCTCTCTCTCTCTATTTCTCTCCCTCTCTCTCCCTCTTCCTCCCTCTTCCTCCCTCTCCCTCCCTCTCCCTCCCTCTCCCTCCCTCTCCCTCCCTCTCCCTCCCTCTCCCTTTCTATCCCCCTTCCCTCACAATTTCTCTCTTCCCTATCAAACTAAATAAAGTTCTTTTTAAAAAGTTCTTTAAAAAAAATAGGATGGCATTTGCAAAGTGAAAAAGCCCAAACTTTGGAGCCGATAGGTTTCAGTTTATACCCTTGGTTTTTTTACTTGCCAGGTGACCTTGATTTTGCTAAATATTTTGATTTTAGATGTCCCAGAATCTTGAAAAAGTAGGTGAGGTGAATCAAAGTTTACTTTTAGCAAGTCCTGAACTCTTCTGATTTTTTTTTCCAAGAGAACAATGCCATTTACATATGATGATGATAGAAGAACTAATTGTCATAGGTGCTATGAGGCATTCCTACTGTTCCCTTGTACCAGAAAAGCTGTGTTCTGGCATGGAATCTAAGACACAGAGTCTTCTACACGTCTGCCTGGTACTCAACCAATTTGCTTGCTGCCCAGCTCAAGACTGAAGCTATCTTGCTATTTCATTTACAGCTCCCAAAAAAACAGAGCCTAAGGAGTACAGTGGAGCCAGATGTAGACACCCAGAAAAACTGCCAGATGGGCTTTTGGTGGGTTTCTCTGTCCCCTCTCTTCTGCCCTGCCCTGGATCATGCCAGGCTGCAGAGGAGAATTTAATCCTACACCAGAGACAATTTCTTCTTCTCAGTGGGAACCCACATTGGCCACGCTGATACTAATTCACTCCACTCTGTAGCAGCTGGGAGAGCAAAGAATGGTCCTTCTTTTTCCCCAATAGAAATAATATTGTGGGAGTCAGGCGGTAGCACAGCGGGTTAAGCGCACGTGGCGTGAAGTGCAAGGACCAGCACAAGGATCCCACTTGCAGGGGAGTTGCTTCACAATTGGTGAAGCAGGTCTGCAGGAGGTCTGCAGGTGTTTATCTTTCTTTCCTCCTCTCTGTCTTCCCTCCTCTCTCCATTTCTCTGTCCTAACAATGACATCAATAACAACAACAACAACAGTTTGTTTTTTCCTGAGTCAATAGCCATTTATTATGTTCAGAAGTGATAAACACTGATAGACCCTTTCAACAAGCCACAGAGGAGGAAAAATCTTCTTAAGAAAGAGATAATCTCCTGGGATGGGAGTGTGGATCCCCCTGCCAATGCCCATGACCAGTGGAGAAGCAATTATAGAAGCCAGACCTCCCACCTCCTGCATCCCACAATGACCCTGGGTCCATGCTCCCAGAGGGATAAATAGGGAATAGGGAAGCTTCCAATGAAGGGGATGGGACATGGAAGTCTAGTGGTGGGAATTATATGGAATTATACCCCTATTATCTTACAATTTTGCTAATAATTATTTAATCACTAATAAAAAATTAAAAAAAAAAACAGAGAATCTCAACCCTTAAAATATTTTAAGTGAATTCTAAATACAATCTATGTGGAAACAAACCTGTTGCTTCACATGCTCGCCATTTTAGAGTGGAATGGACGCTTCACCATCTTGACTCCTAGAATGATTCCTTCTTCTTCCTCTTCTTCTTCTCCTCCTCTTCCTTCTTCATCCCTTTGGCTTTTGAGTATGTAATTGTCATAAGAACTTTTGTAATCAGGAGTCAGACGATAGTGCAGTGGGTTAAGCGCACGTGGCGCAAAGCGCAAGGACGGCACCTTCAGGGGAGTCGTTTCACAGGTAGTGAAGCAGGTCTGCAGGTGTCTATCTTTCTCTCCCCCTCTCTGTCTTCCCCTCCTCTCTCCATTTCTCTCTGTCCTATCCAACAACAACATCAATAACTACAACAATAAAACAACAAGGACAACAAAAGAGGATAGATAAATAAATATTAAAAAAAATTTTTTAAAGAATTTTTGTAATCAATGCCATTACTTTTTGCAACTTGAAATGTAGTGTGTGGTACAGAAGAGAGGGTTTGACATTAGGCAGGTGTGCGATAGCATCTGGGATGCCGGTGAAACAATTAAGGGTGACCACCAACATAATTCTAAGGTGAGTGAAGCTACCCCTTCCCAGCAATATTTTTTTATTGCTATCTTTATTGACTTATTGGATAGAGACACCAGAAATTGAGAGGGAGGGGGTGATAGAGAGGGAGTGAGACAGAAACACCTGCAACTTGGAAAGTTTTCCTCCTACAGGTGGGGACTGGGGTCTCGAACCTGCATCTTAGCACACTGTAACATGTGCACCCAACCAGGTGCACCACCACCCGGCCCTGCAATCTTCTTTCTTTTTTTTTTTTTTAATTTTCCCTTTTTTTGCCCTTGTTGTCTTCTTTTATTGTTGTAGTTATTATTGTTGTTGATGATGATGATGATATTACAGGGCCAATTCTTCAACTTTGGTTATATGGTTCATATGTCCACTTATGGGTACTGTTAGTGACTGTGTCTCTGATCAACTGTGTCCTCTCTGTCACTCTGCTTTCTTGGTTATGATTCTGGCCTGTTAATGTAAAGGTTTGAATTAAAGGCCTGACTGGTAGGAGACAAAGAAAGACAGACTTTGCCACAAGAGGCATTATGAATAAATTTCATTACGTATGTTTGCTCGGTAACACTAAGAGAGATTTTTTAGTGATAGAAGAAAATTTGTACGTCCCCCGACTCAATTACTTTTCCCCGTAGGCTAAACAAAGATATGGATCTCATTTCCAAAGCCCAATCTACTATGTGAGTTTGCTTTCAATAAAATATCTATGAAGTGTCTTCAGCATGATTCTTATTTAATGGGATTTAGTTATAAAGCTTAATTCATATCAGATTTTCTAAATGAGAGATCACTGTCAACTTATTGCTAATTGAATTCAATAAAATCAGGGTTTCTATAATTAATGTGAGCCACTTAATCTTTTAGCTTCTTGAGTAAAGGTGATTTTTCTAAACACAGGTAGCTCCTCACTTAATGAAATAGTGACATTCTGAGGAAAATAGATGCACACAATTCTTTTTCTAATATACTTTGTTTCATTTATTTATCTTAAAATTTCTGTTGAGGTGATGTTTATGTACCTGGTGCAAATTATTTTTTAAATGTTCTATAAGAAAATATTAATGAACTTAGAGTATTCATATTAATCTTATGATGGGCATAATATCAGCCTAAATTAAGTACAACAGTGGGCAAGGAGTTGCATAACACAGTAAAAAAAAAAAAGAGCAGTGGTCTCAGTTTCAGATAGACACAGGTCATGCACATTGTACTTTAAACTATCTGGGTGGCATTGGGTAAGCCACCAAACTCTCTGGACATTGTCATTCGTATCTGCAAGGTGAGTTTTGGACTAGTTGAGATGATTCAAGTTATTTCACTATTAGAATTCTATGTCTTTCTTTTTAAAAATTTTTTTATCTTTATTCATTTATTGGATAGAGACAGCCAGAAATCAAGCGGGTAGAGGAGATAGACAGGGAGAGAGACAGAGAGACACCTGCAGCCCTGCTTCACCACTTGAAAAGCTTTCCCCCTGTAGGCAGGGAAGGGGTTCACACCCGGGTCCTTATGCATGTAACATGTGAGCTCAGCCTGGTATACCACCACCTGGTTCCAAGTTCTGTGTTTTTCTGTACTTCCACATGACATTAGATTTTTTTATTTTTAATTTTGAAGGATATAAAATATTGGTGGTTGGGTAGTGGCGCAACCAGGTAAGTGTACATATCACCATGCAATAGGACCCGGGTTCAAGCTCTTACTCCCCACCTGTAAAGGGGACACTTCACTAGAGGTGAAGCAGATCTGCAGGTGTCTTTTTTTTTCCCTTTCTCTCTCTCACTCTCTGTCTTCTCTCTCCTCTCACTTTCTATCCTGTCAAATAAAAAAATATTAATTTAAAAAATATTCAAAGTAACGAGCACTGTAAAGTAATGAACACGTGTGAACTCGTAAAACAGCCCCAACAACTATCATCTCATGGACAGCTCTTCCCTATTCCAGACCTCGACACACTGACCTTTCTTCTGTGTTATCATAACACAGGTCATGGTCATTACCGTCATCTCCTTCGTATGAACCCCCTGCTGTCTGTACTCTCGGCACCTGGGATTTAGCAGCTATTAAGTTGCCTTACTTTTTTTTTTCTCTTTCATTTATTTTCTCTTATGACACCCGAGAATGAACCCAGGTCTCCAAGAATGTGTTACACCATTAGTGACTTCCCTTATCAAATTTTCTATTATGTTTTTGAGAAAGGAGAAAAGGAAAGATGGAAAGAAAGGAGACCTATCTTCTGTACTCCAAAAAAACTTAGATCCAGATTCCCAGTAGGGGAAGAGGGATAAGAGGAAGAGGAGAAGAGGGTTCTGAATTCTAGCTCCATTAGGTCCCAGAGACAGAGGACGGAGAGACATTTGGATGTAGTAATAAGGTGATGTGTGGTGTGGAGGGGAAGAGTGGACTGGACCTGAAAGCAAAGGGGGGCAATTCTGTGCAGATGTAGACAGACAGTTGTAAAAATGACCGTTAACCCATGTCTGCGACCTTGGTTGAACCGCACTGGCTTGCAATGGAGGGACTTGGGATTCAGAAATCTGATGTCAGGAATAGTGTGGAATTATACCCCTGTTGACATGTAATTTTGTAAATCAATATTAAGTAGCTAATAAAAATTAGTTAGAAAAGAAAGAGAGGAGAGACACCACAGTACAGACGCATCATCCCTTGGTGCTGTCCATGGTTCTCCCATGCCATGCTGGACCTGAAAGCAGGGCCTCATACATGGGAAGGTGTATGTATGCTCTACTGGATAAGCACTTACCCTTTCAATTTCTTAACTGAAAACTTTGAGAGAGTGAAAGAATAATAAAAGCTAATCAGAGAGGCTCCATATATCCTCCACCCAGTATCCCCCATGATAAATAAAACGTTGCAAACTGTAGTAGAGAGTCACAGCCCGGATATTTGCATGAACGCCATCTGCCAATCTTAAGCACACACATAAGGACATAAGTGCTTATCTATCACAAGTCAAGATATAGAACACTTCAGAGTAAAGAGACCACAGATTCCTCATTTTTTTTCTTTATTTATTATTGGATAGAGACAGAAATTGAGATAGCTAGTAGGCATATTTTAGTTATATTCCAAAGGCCCTGTGGCTATACTAGTTTTTGTCTTCTACCTGCATATCAGATTTCAGGCTCAGAAGAAAAAAAATAGAAAAAGAAAAAAATTTTTTTTTTGAAAGTTAAAATTAGTAGTTATTTTAAAAAGAAGGAGGAGAAAGAGAAGGAAGAGGAGGAGTAGGAAGCATGATCTTACTAACTAACTTGGAAGAACATGGCTGGATGTCCATGAATGAAGATATATCAAACAAAAATCCAATCAAATCTAGGAATATATGAATATATCCCATGGTTATTTGGGTTATGATGTGAGTGGGTGAATCTCTATGTGTATAGATGTTTGTATGCCCAAAACATGTTCCAATCTGGAAAAAAAAATACACACTAACCTTCTATGAAAATAGTTACAAATTTGATGTATAAAAGTAATGAAATGAGCAAGGACTGGCGTAAGGATCCCATTTTGAGACCCCGGTTCCCCACCTGCAAGGGGGTTGTTTCACAGGTGGTGAAGCAGGTCTGCAGGTGTCTATCTTTCTCTCCTCCTCTCTGTCTTCCCCTCCTCTCTCCATTTCTCTCTGTCCTGTCCAACAACAATGACATCAATAACAATAATAATAACTATAACAATACAACAACAAGGGCAACAAAAGGGAGAATAAATAAATATTTTTTTCAGTACTGAAATGAGAGAATTTTCACTTTTGATTTTAGGTCCTTGTGCAGGGTTTGAAATTATGTTTCTATCACCATAGCATATTGCTTCCAAAATGTTAAGAAAAAAAAGAAATTATCAAAGCTAAATAATCCATTTAACCAATGAGGAAGAATGTGATGAAAAGAATTCCACTAAAAGAAAATATAGGTAGCGTTGCCTACTATAGTAAATAAATAAACAGGCAGAAATACCTCTTTCTTGTCACTGTATTAATTTTCTGCATCAAGAAGACAATATATATTTCAGTGCTTTCTAAGTAATTTAATCCACTTGTGTTTAATTGATAACGTTTACTGGGTTGAGTGAAAAAGTACTTTGGAAATATCTTCAGGTGTGATTTATCTAATATAGTCTCTTCCGTCAATGAATTGCCCATGAGTGAGGAATTAGTAAAGGAGATATTGGTCTGTAGCCTAGTCTGTGGCTTTACTTATCTGCCCTGGAAACGTTCTTTCATATTGATAAAATTTGTCGTCTTTCCTGTCGCTCTTTCTCACTGTTCATTGTTGTTGTTAACTATTTTAATAAGAGGTAGAAATGAATCAAACCAACCTGCTTTTTTGTCTTCTACTAAATTATTTTCAAAGCAAATTCTCCACCTAAATCAAAAGGCAGATGCAGATTCTGACTCAACATATACAGTTAATTGCTTTCCAATGTTAAAGATGCATTCTTCAGTGACCTCCACACCTAATAAAAAAAAGAAAAGAAAAGAAAACAGTAAAGTATTATTAGGTGAGAAGTGAGCTTGCTCTAACCCTCTTTGCATATATATAACCTCTATTTAAGTTGACATTAATATTTGCCACCTACTCTATTGTAAATCAAGATTTACTGTAGAAACATACCAAAGATTGAAAAAACAAAGAAAACAGATTCATCTCAGGGCTTTGAAATGTAGCTAACAAACTCAACCTCTTGCAGAATAACTTTCTTATTCAAAATGGAACTGGGAATTGTTCAGTGCACAATGAATCATCTTTTGGCAAGTACAATGAAATCTTTAGGGACATTTCACAGCCTCTTGTTCAATTGTTAGGATGTTTTTAGCTTTCACAGGTAGAGAAGAAGGGAGCTTGTATAGCCATCATCTTGTTGCTAAAATTGTACAGTAAAGTTTTTTTTTTCAGAGTTGCTCCTGCAAGAGATTTTTTTTTTTTTTTTGCTTTTTCACCCCTTTCCTATTCCTTCACCCAGAGTTGCTCCTTTTTTTTCCCCCTCTCTCTCTCATAAAACAATCTGGTATTACTTAATGCTAATGTTTTCTGGTTTTACTATTTACCCAGGATGCAAATGTTAAACTTCGATGTGGGAAACTCCCTTTTCCTTACTTCATAGTTCTATATTTATTTAACTGTTATTTGGCAGGAGAAAAATCAAATCAAATCAAATCCATCATTCCTCCCTCTCTGTTAGTGTGTGTTTTTCAGTTAAAAAGTAAATGCATTTTGATTTTGTTGTTCTTTTTTTTTTTTTCTCAGGAGACTATAGAGTTACCCCTGGATGATTCTGAAGTGACCCAGACCACCGCAGCCACTGAAGTGATTAGATATGAGTATCATGTCTTATATTCCCCCAGCTACCAAGTGCCTGTACTTTACTTTCGGGCAAGCTTTTTAGGTAAGATCGTGTCAGAAACTAAATGTAAGTCAGTCATGCTTACATAAAACCGAAGACCATATCTGGGAAATTATTTTCTTGAGAGAGAAAAAAAAATAGAGTTAAAAATCAAAAAGCTGTGGGTGAGGTAAGGTTTTTAACCAGTAAATTTTCTCATGCTTTAGAAAGAGGACCAAGACTTCAGAGTGAATGATATCATCATCCCAGCCTTAAGTCTGATCTTCAGATTCTTGGCCTCCTGCCCAAGGTTGACTAAGCCCCCCCCCCCCTTTTCCTTTCTTTACTTTAAACAAGGACAACTTAAAGCTACAGTGTTTATTTACTTCTGACTTCACTGTAAAAACTTCTTTTAATCTCCAGCGAGCCCATGAACTCAAAAAGCTCCCAAATATCTCCTCATCCTGAGATGCCAATAATTCTTCCTCGAGGGCTGTTTATCAATGAGCTTAAGCTATACGTTCAAAGAGCACGAACATGTCCTGAACATTTCCTTCCGTCTACAAACATTTCCAGTGTCTTCGCTTCCTGCCATGCTGTTACTCAGCTCGTTCCCCTTACCAAGAAGGTGGAACACCCTGTCTCCTCGGAGACCATTGCTAAGAAGCTTGTCTAACCCGCAGCCACATGGAGTCCTGGCCTGTGGCACATCCCTGGCTCCCCACTCCATGCCCTGCAGGTCCGCACTGCAATGTCCTGCCACTCAGGGCTCAAGGATCCGGCCAGCCAGGGACCCAGACCACCCCCTACCCTTCTTCTCCCCCACCTGCATACTACTCCTCCTTTTTCTCCTTCTTCTTCTCCTCCTCCTCCTTCTCCTCCTTCTCCTCCTCCTTCTTCTCCGTCTTCTCCTCCTCCTCCTTGTCCGTCTTCTCCTCCTCCTCCTCCTCCTTCTTCTCCGTCTTCTCCTCCTTCTCCTCCTCCTCCTTGTCCGTCTTCTCCTCCTTCTCCTCCTCCTCCTTGTCCGTCTTCTCCTCCTCCTCCTTGTCCGTCTTCTCCTTCTCCTCCTTCTTCTCCGTCTTCTCCTCCTCCTCCTCCTTCCTCTCCGTCTTCTCCTCCTCCTCCTCCTCCTCCTTGTCCGTCTTCTCCTCCTCCTCCTTCTCCTCCTCCTTTTCCTTCTTCGTCTTTGTCTTCTCCTCCTCCTTCTTCTACTCCTCTTCTCCTCCTTTTTCTCCTCATCCTCTTCTTCCTCCTTGTCCTCCTCCTTTTCCTTCTAATTCTCTCCTCCTCCTCCTTCTTCGTCTTCTTCTCCTCCTCCTTCTTCTTCGACTTCTCCTCCTCCTTCTACTTCTTTTCTCCTCCTTTTTCTCCTCATCCTCCTTATCCTCCTCATCCTCCTCTTCCTCCTTATCCTCCTTTTTCTTCTAATTCTACTCCTCCTCTTCCTCCTCCTCTACCTCTTCCTCCTCCTTCTTTCTCCTTCTAATTCTTTTCTTCTCCTTCTCATCCTCCTTGTCCTCCTCTTCCTCCTCCTCCTTCATTTTCTTCTTTTTTTTGGGGGGGGGTATCAGAGTTTCACCAGGTCAGATTTTTCAGATAGGAAGACATTACAACACCAAAGTTTCCTCCTATGTAGTGGGAGCTAGGATTGAACCTGGGTCTTACACATGGCAAAGCAGACAGGCACTCTCTTCAGTGAGCTGTCATACTGGCCCTATTTCTCCTTTTTCTGTCTGGCCTTATCAGCAACATTTTGCATTTTGAACAACAGCCTTCTAACTTTTTCCAAATACCTAAGACATCTGAATTTAGCCAGTGATATTTTATTTTTAATTAAAAAGTAGCTTAAGCTGCTTTGAATGTGTATTTGGTAGACTTAATCACTTGCTGCCTTATATTGTTTAATGGTCTCTAATTTTGCAGTGTTGGCACTTTAACAAACACTTAGGATTTAAAACAGAAGGACAAATCCTCACAGACTCCCTGGTGAGAAGATTTTAATCTGAGGTGCAGTTCCTAAGAGCTAACAATTTGGGGTAAATTTTCAATATGGGACATGGGGAATTGAGGACACTGTTAGTTCACTAATTCACAAACTCTTGGTGCGAATTTATTTTTAGGGTTATTACAGGCCTTTAATACATTCATTCTATCGTAGTTCAATTTGGTTTGGAACCTAGAGGTTAAAGGAGGTTGTTTGTTTATTTGGTTGTTGTTTGTTTTGGTTTGTTTTTGTCAGTGAGTTGTGTTCTTAAAAAATACATATAAAGAAAGAAAAAGTAGAAGGTGATTTCCCAGGAGGAGGAGGAGGAGGAGGCTAGCGTCTTTCTTGTTTCGGGTTTGTAGTGGCTCTTTCTTCCTTGCACCTTCTAGACTCAAAGACATG
This sequence comes from Erinaceus europaeus, assembly GCF_950295315.1. Lineage (NCBI taxonomy): Eukaryota > Metazoa > Chordata > Mammalia > Eulipotyphla > Erinaceidae > Erinaceus > Erinaceus europaeus. Next base: position 7,537,812 of record NC_080172.1, read on the forward strand.
TCAGGACTACAGGTGGAGGAATCAGGCCCTGCTTCACTACTGTACTCCATGTAATTAGTATTCACCAGAAGCAGTTAATCACCAGAGAAGAGCTCCCAGAGACAAAACAAGTTGTTTAGCTTGTCAGCATTAGGGAATCGGAGGTGTTGAAACATGACTGCTTCTAGCTGGAAGTGGGTCTTGCCGAGAGTCTGGCAGATGAGCTCATGCCTGTGCTTTGCTCTTGTGTGCCCACAGCTCCCCTCACAGCACGGCACAGCAACTGTGCCTGCAAGCCCAGTTATATTCTGATGAAGTCTGTCCGTTTCCTAAGAGCTGTTCCTCACAGCAGCTTGCCTTTTTCTTTAGAACAAGCAAACAAAACAAAACCCCGTATTCTTGAATTTTACTTATATACTTTATTTTTTTGTTTTACTTTATTTTTTTCGGTTTTTTATTCCTATTTATAAAATGGAAATATTGACAAGACCATAGGATAAGAGGGGTATATTTCCACACAATGCCCATCCTCAGAGCTCCATATCCCATCCCCTCCCCTGATAGCTTTCCTATTCTTTATCCCTCTGGGAGTATGGACCCAAGGTCATTGTGGGATGCAGAAGGTGGAAGGTCTGGCTTCTGTAATTGCTTCCCCGCTGAACATGGGTGTTGACAGTTTGATCCATATTCCCAGCCTGTCTCTCTCTTTCCCTAGTGGGGCGGGATTCTGTTGTCTTCAGGAGACTCAGGACCCAAGCCAATTTATGTCTTTACTCTTTTTTTTTAATATATAGGATATCATTTTCTCTCTCTTATTTTTTCTTTCTTTTCTTTTCTTTCTTTCTTTCTTTCTTTTTTTTATTTAAGAAAGGAGACATTAACAAAACCATAGGATAAGAGGGATACAATTCCACACAATTCCCACCACCCAATCTCCATATCCCATCCCCTCCCCTGATAGCTTTCCTATTCTCTATCCCCCAGGGTCATTGTGGGTTGCAGAGGGTAGAAGGTCTGGCTTCTGTAATTGCTTCCCCACTGAACATGGTCATTGACTGGTCGGTCCATACTCCCAGTCTGCCTCTCTCTTTCCCTAGTAGGGTGGGTCTCTGGGGAAGCAGAGCTCCAGGACACATTGGTGGGGTCGTCTGTCCAGGGAAGTCTGGTCAGCATAGTGCTGGCATCTGGAACCTGGTGGTTGAAAAGAGAGTTAACATACAAAGCCAGACAAATTGTTGAACATCTCTCTCTTATTTTTATTTTTACTAAACTTTTCTGTTTACTTTTGATAGATATAAACAGAACGTGAGAGGGATGAGGAGACAAAGCAGGGAGAGATAGAGAGAGAGAGAGGCTTACATCACTGCTTACTACTTGTGAAGCTTTCCCCCTGCAAGTGGGGACGGGGGGTGGGGGCCTTGGGGGGGGGGGGTCTTGTGTCTTTGTCCTTGTTCATTGTAACATGATCTTACCAGGTGTGCTACCACCTGCCCCCCTCATTATTCTTTTAGATTTTGTTATCTATTTATTTACTCATTGGCTAGAGGCAGGGAGAGAGAAATTGAGAAGGAAATGGGAATAGAGAGCTAAAGAGAGCGATATCTGCAACACTGCTTCACTGCTCGTGAAGTTTCCACTCTATCCCGAGTCCTTGCGCACTGGAGCATGGATGCTCTGCTGGGTCCACCACCACCTGGCCCAGCTTTATTCCTGAGCGTGACGCCTCTCAGTAAGTGCAGGAGCAGTCGACTAAAGCAGATGGAGAACCCTGAGAGTTCCAGGACTGCTACCGAAGTTAGCTTTTTAGTAGTCTCACTTCTCTAAATGCATTTACATTTCTTGAATCCTTGAAGTTAGCATTTTGCTTCTGGCTCTTCATTTTTCTCCTGTTCGACTCTACAGAAGCTTAGATCCCTGGGAGACAACCTAATTTAAGAGAGGAGGTGAGAGTCTTTCTCAATTTAATCCCCCCCCCCTCCTCCTCAATTTCATTTGAATTTTTAGGTTTAGGAGTGATGGTAGAACATAGTTCATAGCATTTGCTACCCAGTAATGAATGAGAGCTAATTGCATGTCTTTTCAAGTAGTAAATGCTCCGTAGTGCTTTGGAATTTATGAAGTCCATTCTCAGGAAGCAGTGGCCTTTTAGAAATAACTGTTACTTTCACTCCCTCCTTCCTTTTCTCCTCTTCCACTCTTCCTTCTTTTATTCCTTATTTCTTTTTTTTTTCTTTCCTTTCTTCCCAAGGTTATCACTGGGGGTTGGTGCCTACACACAGACCTCACCATTCTCAGTGGCATTTTTTTATAGAGGGTGCGAGACAGATACAGGGAGGAGAGACACCTACCTGCCTTTGGGACGAATTGGATGGGACTGGCAGTGATTATAACTAGTGAAATAAGTAAAGAAGTGAAGAACAATTATGAGATGATTTCACTTAGATGTGGAATACAGAGAGCTGAAACATATGAACTGGAAAAAAGAAAATATATATATATATATAGTCAAACCAGATCAGTAGTCTGTCTTGGGAGAACTTTGGTGGTGAGAGTGGTGTGGAGTTATCTTATAATCTTGAACATAACTATTAAGTCACCAATAATATATTTGAGAGAGAGACCCACAGCACTGCTTGGGAACATCCCCTCTGCAAGTGAAAACTTGGGACTTGATCCGGGGTCCTCATTCCAAGTCTTGTGTATACTCTACAAGGTATACCACCACCCTCCCCTCTTCTTCCTTCCTTTTTTTTTTTAAGACCTTATTTATCCATTATCAATGAGAGAGTGAGAAAGGTGGGGAGAAAGAAATTAGGTATCGCTCTGGCATATACAGACCTGGAGATGAAGCTCAGGATGGAAGATCTGAGAGCCTAGTGCTTTATCCACTGGGCTACCTCCCAGGCTGGAGCACTGATATGTGTCCTCTGTTTGCCACCACCTCCATTATTTTTGAAGCACAGTGTGTTAAAGAATTACTTGCAGAAGCAGGCAGTGGCACACCTTAAAGTGCACATAGTACTAAGCACAAGGACCCAAGTTTCAGCCCTTGCTACCCGCCTGCAGGTAGTGAGGCAAATCCACAGGTGTCTGTCTTTCTCTCACTCTTTGTATCTCCCCCCCATTCTCCCCTCCCCTCTCAATTTCTCTTTGTCCTGTTGTATAAAATGGGGGGGAAAAAAAGAGGGAAGGAAGGAAGGATGGGAAAGAAATGGTTTCCAGAAGAGTGGATCCCTAGTGCCAGCATGAAACCCCAGCAATAACCCTGGAGGCAGGAAAAAAAAAAAAAAAAAGAATGACTTGCATTATACTAAGAGCTTTTATTTATTTATTTTTTTCCAAAAGCTTTTACTTACTTCTATCATTCCACCACTTTTTGATGTCCCATCTTCCATTCTGGAGGTTTAACTTTGGTCAACAGTTGATAGCAAATGTTAGAAATCTCCTAAGACCTTAATCAGACACATGCTGACTTTTGGCTTCTCTAGACTCCACAGCTTTCATATTCACCACAACTAGAGTTTTCTCTATTGATAGCCGCTTAAATTCTATTTTATTTCTTATCTCTTTCCCCTTCTTTTGTTCTCAGTCTCTATTGAAAAATATACCAAGTGGTTCTTCTCATTTCAAAATATTTGATTTTTTTCTTTGTCTGACATATGGGTTCTTCTTGGAAACCGTTTTGGACATATTTCTTTAATTAATCAGAAGGGCTGCTTTTGAATAGGGAAGAAAATATTTCGTCCATGCTGCAGCTGAATGTCTACCCCCTTTGCAGATCCATTCTATTATTGGCCCAGGGAGTAAGGATATAGAATTAAAAATATGACCCAGATATTATGTGTGGAAGAACTATCCACTTGTAATATGTCTGAAGCATACATATGAGACACAAGGGCAACAGAAATAGCCAAAGACAGAAGAGGAACTACTGGGGGCTAAACTTTTATATCTGTGTGGAAGAGTGGGCAATGTTAAGCATGTACAAACATAATCGTTTTATTGTTGGTGTATTGTACCATAGTAAAAGACTGGGGTGTGGAGGGTGGGGGAAGAATACAGGTCCTGGAAAAGGATGACAGAGGATTTAGTGGGGGTTGTTGTATTGTTATGTGGAAAACTGAGAAATGTTATGCTTGTACAAATTATTGTATTTACTGTTGAATGTAAAACATTAACCCCCCAGTAAAGGGAAAAAATAGTTTTACTGTCATCTGTAAACCATTAATCCCCCAATAAAGAGATGGAAAAAAAAATTCAAAGAACAGCTCCTCCTCAAAGGCAGGACAAACCAAACCCGAGAGGAAGGCCAACATAAAGGAAGAATAATGGAGAGTCGGGAATTAGAACATCAAGGAGAAAGATGATGAGGTTTGTCCATGATCTGGAACAAGAGGAAGTCTTTGGGATGTATAGAAGAGAAAGGGAAGAAAACAGAAAAAGAAAAAAAAAAAAAAAAGAGTGTTAGCTGAAGTTGGAGATTAAAAGTAAAACACCTACAGCTCTAGCAGCTTGTTGGAAGTAACAGTTAATTTTTTTTTTCTTGAAAGAGGATGAAAAATCATGAAGAAAGGGAAGGAGGGTGAGACAGAGGGATACTGAAAGACCATTCTAGAGCTGGGGTCTCATTAAGATGAAATCTGGTTGAAAAAATGTATTGGTTGGAAGGTATGCTGAGGTCAAACTACAGGAGAGGTAATTAAGAAAAGGAAGGAAGGGGCCAGGTGGTGGCGCACCTGGCTGAGTTCACATGTTACAATGCTCGAGGACCCAGGTTCGAACCTCCCAGCTCCAGCCTGTACAGAGAAAGCTTTGCGAGTGGTAAAGCAGGGCTGCATGTCTGTCTCTCTCCCTCTCTTATCTTCCCTTACCCTCTCCATTTCTGCCTGTCTCTATTCAATAAGTAAAGATAATAAGGATAATAATAAGAAATGAATCAGTCAAATAAACTAAAATGACAATGTTTGTTGGGAATACTTGTAAGCGGGTATATCTAGCTGACATCGTGAAGACACGCATAGGCCAGGACATGAATCTGCAGGAGTTTGTGGATGGGTGCTTACTTAAACAGGTACCTGACAGAAGCTCAGCCTTTTTGCCTGAATCTGATTTTTGGTTCCTGTCCTGGCAGTTGGTTTCTGGGGCCCATGCATGTTGTACCCAATAAACCTGACACTGGTACAAGCCAGAACAAAATCCCTCAGAAGTTTTTATTTATTCCTGAGAAGTGACCTATGTTTAATTTTTTTAAAATTTTTATTTATAAAAAGGAAACACTGATAAAACCATAGGGTAAGAGGGGTACAACTCCACATAGTTCCCACCACCAGAACTCTGTATCCCATCCCCTCCCCTGATAGTTTTCCTATTCTTTATCCCTCTGGGAGTATGGACCCAGCCAGGATCATTGTGGGATGCAGAAGGTGGAAGGTCTGGCTTCTGTAATTGCTTCCCCGCTGAACATGGGCGTTGACTGGTCGATCCATACTCCCAGCCTGTGTCTCTCTTTTCCTGCTGGGGCGGAGCTCTGGGAAAGCTGGGCTCCAGGACACATTGGTGAGGTTGTCTGTCCAGGGAAGTCTGGTTGGCATCATGGTAGCATCTGGAACCTGGTGGCTGAAAAGAGAGTTAACATATAAAGCCAAACAAGTTGTTGACTAATCATGAACCTAAAGGCTGGAATAGTTCAGATGAAGATTTGGGAGTCTCTGTTTTGTAGATAGTTAGTAGGCCTATTTTAGTCCTATTCCAAAGGGCCCATGACTATACTAGTTTTTTTTTGTTTGTTTGTTTGTTTTTCCTGAGCCTGACATCTGATATGCAGGTGGACCCAAGTTGTTATCTGGGGAGATGATGTCATGGCTGGAAAAAGGCTATGTTTAATTTTAAGCTTTCTTCTACTTTCACCCTTTTTGAGAATCTCATTATGGGAACCTTACATTCTAAGGAAGAGAATTTCCACCTCAGACAACAAAAAGAAATATTAAGGCTATTTAATATTCATTGTTCCAGCCAACAGCTAAGTTGTTACATGTAATTAACATTGTCTCCACCACACCGAATTTTATCAGTTGAGATATAAGAAAACTATGACAAAGAACCGTATAAAAAAATGCCTTCCAGGAATGGTGGAATCATAGTGCAGGCACCAAGCCCCAGCAATAACCCTGGTGGCAAAAAAAAAAAAAAAAAAAAAATGGAGTGGTAGTGCATAAGATTGCCATGCACTGTGTCCCAGGTTCAGTCCCACACAGCACCATATGTTAGAGCCAAATAGATGTCTGATCAAAACAAAGGGAAAAGATAGAAAAGAAACAAACTTCCATCTCTATAGCTGATGCTTTCACTTAACTGCATGATTCAGTAACTAAAATATAAATATAAAATATGGGTTCATTTATGTCATCTGTAAGTAAAACATATTGATAGTTGCTGTCCTCTGTTTTGGAATTTTCATTCAGATTTCATAAAATTAATAAAGATACAAATGCTAAAATGTATGTATGGATAAATAAAATTACATGAACATGTACATATAATGTACATGAACAAGTAGCACTCATTTCATAGCGCTATGTGGTTTTCCCACTGAAGCAAAGATGACTTTTCCCCTTTCGTGGAGTTTCAGCACGGCCTCCCGGTGGAATATGACATGAATTTTCACATCCTTCAGAGGTTCCTCAAAGACAATGTGTTGAATAATGACATTTTGTTATGAAAAACCCACTCTTTACTTTTCATTTCTGATCACCACCTTCTGAAAGTGTTCAGAAAACTGACTCTAAATAGTGTATGCTTTTACTCATCCTTATTTTGAGGAATTAAGAAGTATTTAGTGAAACCAGGTACAATAAAATGCAGGTGACTTCAGGATGCTTGCACGAGAGTCAGGTAGTGCTAGGGTAGTGCCTCATGCTGTTATTTGATTCATGAAAACTAATAGCCCTAAGAAATTTAATTTAGAAAACTACACATTTTGAGTAATCTATAGATTACTTGACATGTACGTTATTATTCAATTGAGAGGTTTTATATGAAAATGTTAAATGCTGCTGGAAGTTGTACTTTTTAATTATTCTATTTTTTATCGAATATCTCTTCTTCTATCATCAACAACGCTAAAAGAATATTCCTTTAGCTCATGTGTATTCTTTTTACAGGTGCCAGAGGCACATAGTAGGCACTCAACAAATACTTGATGTTAAATGCTTGACCATAATTCACTGTGCTCACTTTACAGGTTGCTACTGAAATTATGTTGGCTTCTGCCTAATTTTTTCAAGTGTGTGAGGGATTTTTCTGAGCTTCTCAGCCTCAGTGTGATTAATGAGATTTGGAAGCATGCTAGAATTGGTGCTTTCGGATATCTTGGATGTGAAACTAGGGAGTTGTTGATTGAGTATGCTTATGTCTCTTCTTATTGAGGCCCGGTAGACGATAGACCTTCTTAAAACGACTTGAATTTTTTTGTTATTGTTCATCTCAAAGGCTTCACCTCTCCTAGTTGATATGTTCAGACAAAGGAGTAAAGCAGAGAGGCATAGGAAGAGAGGGTAAGAAATTACAGCACCAAAGCTTTCTTCATTGCAGTGAGGGCTAGCCTTGGACCTTGTTCTCACACAATGCAAAGCAATGCCCTATTCAAATGAGCTCCTATTAATATTCGGCCAGCCCGAGGACTTAAGCTTTCTGATTGACGAGATCTTGAACTGAATATGAAAGTACATGATATATTCATGAGCTTAACAAAGTGTTTATTTATGACTTTTTAATTTCATGTTGTCGCCCCTCAGTTTTCATAGATAGGTAGGTATATGCGACATTAGCAGATTCTTCAGATTTCTGCCATACTTAATCTCTACTTTCACAGTGTGGCTCAGTGATTTCAGAAGGCTCTTTTTTTTTGGTTTGTAATTATTAGAATCATAGTCATTTGAATTTATTTTGGGTGTCAGTGTGACACAGTTTTGAAGAAATTATTGACTAGCTCAAAAATTTTTTTGTGTACAAAGGATTGCAAAATTCACTTTTGTATGTTCTTGTTTGTGAAGGAAGGTAGGGACAGCAACTAAACAAACCAATAATGAAAGCTTAGGGAAAGGTTCCCACATGAGATCTCAAGTTGTCATTGTTATGCCTGTGTTTATGACAAAGGTACACTACCCCACACCTCCTACAGTGTATGTGACCTACAGAAGTTGAAGAGACTGACACTCTTGTCAATGAAAGCTGTATGAACATTTCACCATTATCGATATGTTCTGTAAATACTTTAGAGAATGCAGTCACCTCCATTCACCTAAGTAACACAGTCTCTTCATTAACAAGCAACTAACACTCATAAACACAGAAGAGCAAAGTGCATCTTTTTTATTCTCTTAGCTTATTTTTTTAAATTTATTGATTTAATAATGATCAACAAGACCATAGGAGAAGAGGAGTACAATTCCACACAATTCCCACCACTAGAGTTCCATATCCCATCCCCTCCCTTGGAAGCTTCCCTATTCTTTATCCCTCTGGGAGTATGGACCAAAATTCTTTATGGGGTGCAGAAGGCAGGAAGTCTGGCTTCTGTCTGCTGGACATAGACGTTGGCAGGTGGATCCATACTCCCAGCCTGTTTCTATCTTTCCCTAGTGGGGCAGGGCTCTGGGGAGATGGGGTTTCAGGACACATTGGTGAGGTCGTCTGCCCAGGGAAGTCAGGTTGGTGTCATGGTAGCATCTGCAACTTGGTGGCTGAAAAAGCATTAAGATATAAAGCAGAACAAATTGTTTAATAACCAGGAATCTCAAGGTAAGAATATAGCAAATGAGATTTGGGGTCTCCATTTTGGAGAAGGCTAGTTAGGTCTATTTTAGGTATATTCCAAGGGCCCGTGACTTTACTAGTTTTTGCGAGCTTGCTTTTAATGTGATTGCCCATTGTTCTAAATTGACCCTTTTATTTTTTTAATTTCTATATCCTAAAGTATTTTTTTTTTCTGTAAATGTGGTGCTGTCTGAAAACTTCTGGTACATACCATCAATTCTAGCATCAAATTCGATGAAAATATTCTTTAACATTTGTCCTGGGTCTTTCCACATTGTTGCTAGGCTGCTGATGATTGCATTTTGCATGAATGCTTCCAGCAGACTGTGCAAGTTTTTTGACAGTGGTAATATCCACACCATTTATTCCATCCTTAGATTGTTGACTGAAATATTCTAAGAAATAAAATTAGAATCATTACTGATTGCCAGATATTAAACCCAGCATTCTCCTCCTGTCTGCAAAGCTTTTCTGTCTTAGAGGAAAGATAGCTAAGGGAGGACTTCTTTCACTTACTGTTTACTCAGTACATATTTACTAAGCATTTTCAATGTGTGAGTTAGGCTCCCCAGCCCAGCAGGACCACAGTGGTGCAAGGATAAACAATGTCTGGCCTCAGGCACAGCCTGAAGTGACAATAGGAGCCTTGGTTTGTGAGTCTGGGTACTTGAATTCTAGCCTCCTGTCCTTCTGTGAACTGACTGCATTATTTTTAGCAGATCTGGACTTCCAGCACTCTGGTTGCCTTATTTAAAAGTCAGATATTACAGAGGGTTGGGTAGTGGAGAACCTGGTTGAGTGTAGCATGTTACAAGGCACAAGGACCCCAAGTTCGAGCCCCCGGTCCTTACCTGCAGGGGGAAAGCTTTGCAAGTGGTGAAGCAGTGCTGCAGATGTCTCCCTTTCTCTCTGCCTCACCCTTTTCTCTCGATTTCTGGCTGTCTCTATCCAATAAATAAATAAAGATAATAAAAACTCTTTAAAAATCAGTCACGACAGCAACTATAACAGTTTGTTATGATAAAACTTTATTTCTCCTAATTTTGAAATTTGAAAAAAATTGTTAGTGTATCACTTTTATAATTAGGTTCATTTACTGTTTGATACTACAGTGAATAAGAAGCTACTTTTCTAACACCAACACAGATACACACACACACAGGTGTGCATATACATATAGTGTTTATCTATCTTAAGGGCAAAGTTTAGCCTTACTCTGTAAATGTGTTCAGAAAACAATGTAACATAGAAACTGAGAGCAGCTTGTTTTTAACTTGTAGCTAAACATGACATTCAAATGTTAATTGGATGAATGAATCTTGTTCATTTTACAGACATGGAAATGTCAATGGAATAAAACTATTTATCACGAGATAATGGTCTCCCGCTGCCAGATAAATGCCAAGATGAAGATACTTACTGAAAATGTATCAAAATATTCTATCGCTATTTATTGAAAATAAAGGTTGAGGGAAAGTTCAACTTTTCAGGTCAAACATGAGAAATGCCTTGTCTATGGCATTAATGCATTACTATATCAAACGCAATGTGCATAGTAGAGAAACACGAGGAAATCCTAAGAAATAACAATCTGGAAATAATGGTTTTGGCTTTGCCCTATGAGAACTAGTAGAATGGTGTGACAGGGGAGAGAGACTAGAAAGAGGGAACTAATACTCTTGCCTCCAGGGTGATCACTGGGGCTCGGTGCCTGCAGTAGGAATCCACTGCTCCTAGAGGCCATTTTCCCCATTTTTGTTGGCCTTGTTGCCCTTGTTGTTGTTGTTATTGTTGAATAGGACAGACAGAAATTGAGAGAGGAGAGGAAGAGAAAGATAAACACCTGCAGATCTGCTTCACTGACCGTGAAGTGAACCCCTCCCCACCTTGTAGGTGGGGAGCCAGGGGCTTGAACCAGGATCCTGACTACGATCCTTGAGCTTTGCACCATGTGCACTTAACCTGCTGTGCTACTGCCTGACCCCCAAGAAGTCTTTTTCTTAAATGATGTTGTACAGGGACCAGGTGGTAGGTCGCACCTGATTGAGCACACATTACAATGCGCAAAGACTTGGTTCAAGACCCCGCTCTCCGCTTCCAAGGGGAAAGCTTTGCTTCAGGTGTCTCTCTGTCTCTATCCCTCTCTGTCTCCCCCTTCCCTCTCAGTTTCTGGCTGTCTCTAGCCAATAAATAAAGATACCTATTTTTTTTAAAGATGTATTGTAAATGATACTATCCACCTGCCTAAGATGAGCATGTGCATAAGTCTCGAGGCCTTGATGGTCCCTGAATGTATTAAAGAGCACTAGATTCTAGCTACAAAACAACCTTTTTTTCTTTCTTTTTTTATTTGTTTTTTTATTTCTTAACTTTATTTATTTATTGGATAGAGACAACCAGAAATCAAGGGGGAGGGGTTGATATAGAGGGAAAGGACGGAGAGACACCTGCAGCCCTGCTTCGCCACTTGCAAAGCTTTCCTCTTGCAGGTGGGACCAGGGGTTTGAACCTGGGTCTTTGTGTACTCTAAGGTGTGCGCTTAACCAAGTGTGCCACCACCCAGTCCCCAAAACCACCTTTTCCAGCGCTGTGTGGTTTAAAAGTCTTTAATTTAAAGTCTCGCTTCTGCCTTCTTTTCTGCACTGTTTCTCCCCTTACATTGTGCCGCTGTGGTCCTCATAAAATACATCATGTGGGTGGTTGTGACTATAGATGGAATAATTAAAAGTAAGTAAAACGAAGGAATAAACGATTGTTCGCTAATGCTTTAACCTAATCTCGTCATGTTGATCCCCAGCCCTGCCCCTAGCCATCCCTCTTCCATGCTACCAATGCTGGGTGTTAATGTTTCCCTTCTCTGAACTGTCAGAGAGTTGTGATCTTTGGCATCAAACACATTTTACCTAGTATTCTGACTTTTTGTATACTATTGTCATACATGTCACAGTGTCCTTTGCAGATGGTAGACTCTTTATTTGGAGAAATCATAATGCAGCTTCCTTTCTTCTATTCCCTCTGTTATCTGACAGTGTGACTTGAATATTGCAGATACTCAGTCACCAAGAGAGTCTCTGATTTTAAGGACTAGAGAAAATATTATGACTTCAGAGTCATAGTAAGGGGGAGCCATGTTGCCCCCTTATGAATATGGGAGTCTGCCTCACCGTGTGCCTATATCTGTCAGTTCTCACTAGCACACATTTGGGTTTTATTTATTTTGTAAAATTCCTAGAGGCAAAGGATGAGCAGATAATTTAACTCTTCAATGGTTACAACAGGGAAAAAGCCTGAATCTTTAAATTTCCCCCAGGAAGAAAATAGTAATGCCTAGAGCACTCTTTCGATATATAAATAGTATGTATACTAGTAGGGAATTTTTTTTTAAGCTCAAGTTCCAATTTTAGATAGAAAGCAAGCATCATTGTATCAGACTGAATGCTAACAGGCTTTCCCATGTACCTTCACAGATGGAAGACCCGTGGCTCTGAAGGACATATGGGAAGGGGTCCATGAGTGCTACAAGACGCGGCTCTTGCAAGCTCCATGGGACACTGTTACCCAGCAGGTCAGAGTGCTTTTATTTTGTCATGTGGCATTTCCTTCTCCATCTCTTTCCTTCTGTTCTTGTTTCCTCTTCTTTCATTCCTCTACATTCTTAATAGATTTAAGCTCAAAGTCAGTTTCCTTTATAGATACCTGCTCTCACCAAGAGTTGGCATAGTATGAGGACCTCTTTGCAGGTCCCGTAATACCCTGGAATTCCCCTCCATAATTTTTTTGAATTTGTTTATTGGGGAATTAACAGTTTAAAGTCTGCAGTAAAATAAAGTACGATAGTTTGGACATGTGTAACATTTCTCAGTTTTCCATATAGCAGTTCAAACCCCACCAGGTCCTCCTCTGTCTTCCAGGGTCTGAACCCTCCTCCCCACTTCCGAGTCCTTTACTTTGATGCAGTACACCAGCTCCATTCCAAGTTCTGCTTAGTGTTTTCACTTCTGTTATATTTCAACTTCTGTCTGTGAGTGAGATTATCCCGTATTCCTCCTTCTCTTTCTGGCTGATCTCACTTTACATGATTTGTTCAAGCTCCATCCAGGATGGGGTGAAGAAAGTGAATTCACGGTTTTTAAAGCTGAGTCATATTCCATTGTGTCTGCAGACCACATCTTACTCAGGCACTCACCTGTTGTTGGACACCTGGGTTGCTTTCAGGTTTTGGCTGTTACAAATTGTACTGCTATGAACATAGGTCTACACAGGTCTTTTTGGATGGCTGTGCATAATTCTTATTACAATTTAAAATATATATATATATATATATTATTACAACAAACAACATAAGGCTTTCCTACTGTGGCATGTGCCTTCTTGTGGGCAGATTGTATGTGTTTACCTAGTGTGCTTATTATATAATACGTGCTCAGTATAAAGGTTCAGGAATCAAATGGGAAGAGAAACTAAATTGATACATTACACATTAAAAAATGTTAAGAGTCCCTAGTAATCAGAAAAGTGAAATCAAGACAACAATGAGTACTTCTTCAGACCTATGTGAATGTCATACATAAAAAGTTATCATTTGGGAGAGGGAAACACAGACTTTGGTGGTGAATGCAGTGTGTAACTATATACTCTGTAATCTTTTTTTTTATATATATATATATAAAGGAAACATTGACAAAACCATAGGATAAGAGGGATACAACTCCACACAATTCCTACCACCGGAACTCCGCATACCAACCCCTCCCCTGATAGCTTTCCTATTCTTTTCCCTCTGGGAGTATGGATCCAAGGTCACTGTGGGATGCAGAAGGTGGAAGGTCTGTCTTCTGAAATTGCTTCCCCGCTGAACATGGGCATTGACAGGTTGATCAGTACTACCAGCCTGTCTCTCTCTTTCCCTAGTGGGCCAGGGCTCTGGGGAACCAGAGCTCCAGGACACATTGGTGGGGTCGTCTGCCCAGGGAAGTCTGGTTGGCATCATGCTAGCATCCGGAACCTGGTGGCTGAAAAGAGAGTTAACATATAAAGCCAAACAAGTTGTTAACTAATAATGAACCTACAGGCTGGAGTAGTACAGATGAAGAGTTGGGGGAGGTGTCTCCATTTTGTAGATAGCTAGTAGGCCTATTTTAGTTCTATTACAAAGGGCCTGTGACTATACTAATTTTTGTTTGTTTGTTTGTTTGTTTTTGTTTTTTCCCCTGAGCCTGAAATCTGATATGCAGGTGGATCCAAGTTATTGTCAGGGGAGATGATGTCATGGCTGGGAAAAGGACCAGAAAGCTGGATCAGGAAAGAGATTAGGTCCCAAATATGGGAAAGGTGTATAAATACTGCTGACTGTAAACCCCATTGATTTGATCTGATCTGGGGCCCATATTCAGCTTAGGAACCTGTGACCTCTGCATCCCTGTAGGTCTGAGCTCACATTCTGTGGTCATGAGTAGGAACATTCCAAGCTGCCCCAATATCAGGACCCATCTTCCTCAGGTGGAGCATAGAGTCTGTTGTCCAGCCTCCTTCAGAGGATGGAACATTGTCTACCATTGTTGATCCAGGTTGAGGGCAAGGTCCTATGGGGGTCTACAAAGGGGATACTCTGTAATCTTATACTCTTATTAACCACTATCAATCACAAATTTAAAATAGTTTGGGTGTGGAAAAAAAAAAAAACAGAAACAAGTGCTGGCAAGCATGTGGGGATAAAATAGTCTTCCATATTATTGGTGGGCATGTAAACTGGTCCATCCCCTGTGGACAACATTGAAAATGGACTCACCACATGGCTTGGCAATTTCTCTCCTAGGAATCTATTCAAAGAAGACAAAATTACATATCCAAAGAGCTCTATGTATAGACCATGTTCACAGTAACACTGTTTGCCATAGCCAAAATGTGACCAACCTAAATGTCCAGAAATAGATGAGTGATTAAGAAATTTTGGTATAGATTATATATACAATGAATAGTGCTCAGCTGTTAGTATGGTGAAATCTTCCTCTCTACATCTTGGATAGTGCTTGAAGGAGTCATGCTAAGTGAGATATACCAGAAGGAGATGGAGGAATACTACATGACCTCACTCATAGGAAGGCTGAAGAAAATGGAAGAAACTTCTGGAGTGGAGCTACAGCAAGTTGGCTCTCCCCCCACCCCCAAAACTGATTTTACAACAAAATAACGCAATAAATTTTATCAGAAAACAGCTAGGGATTCTGGTAAAGAAAGGAAAATCACCAGCTTAACGTTGGTGGTTGCACACAGGCAGCAAGAGGAGGAGAGGGAGAGAGGTGCTACAAGCAGATGTGTAGCACCACGTTGCTGGCGGACACCGTATCTGCAATCACTTCATATCCACGGGGCAGATGTAAAGGGCCCCTGGGGAAACACTCAGGGGCCGAGTGGCTTATTCATAAGAGCATTTGCAAAGTAATTAACTTTTGGCTAAACATGGGTTTACGATAGTGAGACTACTGGTAGCAGTATACTGACAAGATAAAGAAAACAGATTTGCAAGAGTATCGAGAAACAGATCTGCCAATCACATAAATTTTGAATACTGCCTTACTAAAATCAACAGTTAATTATTTCAGAAATGTAAAAGACTCATTGCCGATCATGCAGGGTCTCCTTTAAGGCATTTTTTCCTTGTATCAAAAAATCTCATTTTTTTTCCCAGTTTCTCTTAAGCTTAATCAAAGCTTCTTTTAAAAATGACTTTGTCAGTCATTTCTTTTTTTTTTTTTTTTTTTTTTTTGCCCTCTTATGTTTTTGATCATAGTTATGGTGGTTTATCTCCCTTACCAGCTTAAGAATCCTGAGCATCTCATAAGTAGTTCTTTGACAATGACTGCGAACGATCATTTTCTAAGTTTTCATTGAGGACAAAACTAGGTTTAAGTACATGTATTTTTTCACACTGCCCCCTCATCCTTTTCTTCCCCCGCCCATGTCAACCTCCCAGATCAAGTCCTGTGGCTTCATCTAACAACTAGTAAAGCCTTCTGCCTCTTCTTTTTTTTATATTTTTAAAAATATTTATTTTATTTATTTATTCCCTTTTGTTGCCCTTGTTGTTTTATTGTTGTAGTAGTTGTTGGATAGGACAGAGAGAAATGGAGAGAGGAGGGGAAGACAGAGAGGGGGAGAGAAAGACAGACTCCTGCAGACCTGCTTCACCGCCTGTGAAGCGACTCCCCTGCAGGTGGGGAGCCAGGGCTCGAACCGGGATCCTTATGCCGGTCTTTGGTGCTTTGCGCCACTTGTGCTTAACCTGCTGTGCTACAGCCCGACTCCCCCTTCTACCTCTTCTTCCCCTTCTGTCTTCAGCTCCTTCCCCTCAGTGGTCCCTCACTATGACTTTTACCTCTGCTGTACTTTCTCTTAACCTTGTGAAGACCTGCTAGACCTCTGTATGGGTTCATCAGCATGGGAGCTAAACGCCCCACCAGGACTCCAGTGTCGGCTGTTCTCTGCTCTCTGTCTCCAACCTGCCTTTTCAGCCTTTTCTTCTCTTCTTCTGCTCTACATATGCTGGGCTCCTACCAAATAGGAGAGTTCCTTCCCCCAAACTCACCCTATACAGCTTGCTCTAGGAATGATTTCCAGACCAGATTTATTATCTTCTCTCTTTGTTCTACTGGTTCTCTCTTATGATCTTTCTCTGCAGCCACTTCAACTCATAAGAGTAGAGCTCTCTGAAGTCCCAGTTCTGTAGACCAGACATGGGTGATTATTATAAAGACAGGTAACATGATAGAAAAACAAATCGGATTTTGTGTTTCTTTTTTTGCAAAGTCGATTTTATTTTGGGCAGAATATTTTTGATTAATGTTAAAGGAAGTCAACCTTAGTGCTAATAAGAGTTTCAACTTCTAGTCTTATCAGTGATCACAACTGTCAAAAAAAAAAGTGGGAGTCAGGTGGTAGCGCAGCGGGTTAAGCGCACATGACACAAAGCCCAAGGACTGGTGGAAGGATCCTGGTGCAAGCCCCCGACTCCCCACCTGCAGGGGAGTCACTTCATAGGCGGTAAAGCAGGTCTGCAGGTGTCTGTCTTTCTCTCTGTCTTCCCCTCTCTCCATTTCTCTCAGTCCTATCTAACGACATCATCAATAACAACAATAATAACTACAACAACAATTAAAAAAACAAGAGCAAAACCAGGGAAAATAAATAAATAAATATAAAAAATTTTAAAGTATATTGTGATATTAGAATTAAGAATCATATAGCTATAAGATATTTAGCACAACAAGGGCAACAAAAGGAAAAATAAATTTAAAAAATTTAAAAAAAAGATATTTAGCAAAGAAAGATATAAATATTTAGCAAAGGCAGGAGAAAGAAAACTTCCAAAAACATGATCTACTTAAGATTAGTATCATTTCTCCCAGTTCCTTAAGTATGTTTCCATTGTGCTCCTGAGCTCAGTTCTTAATATTTCCCTTTTTCTTTCACTAGCATCTCTGTTATAAATTTAACCAATGTAAGTGTGTAGCATTATTCCTGGTGGTCTTGTGTCATTCTTGGTTCTTAATTCCACATGTGTGTGTTTCGGTTTATGAGATATGAGTAAAATTGTAAACTCAGTTCTGTTCTTAGTTCCCTAAAATAATGTCAGTAGGTTTTCTCCCATTTCTAGAATGTCTGAATTACCACAGCAGCCAAATGAAACAATGTGTACCTTGATGACTTGTTAACAGAATTGACTAGAATGTTTGAGCTTACAGACATTTGAATGTCACATGGTAGACTACTAGTGGGCCATTTTTCCATCTCCCTCTTATAGTATAGTATTAAAGATCAGATCCCATTACAATAAAATTACTCTTTCTGACACCAAATGTGGAGCCCTATTAAAAAAGGACAGTAGATCCAACTACTGTATAGTGAGTGGTACAACTATAACATTTAGGTCACCCTTAAACATTTCTCTTATTGGGGTTGATGTTTGGAGGTGTATCGTGCTTTTGACAACCATTTAAGCTTTCGAACTTCTCATGAGAGTGTGTGTCCAGATTCTACAGACCTAGTAAGGGAAACTCATCTGTTGCCATTGCACTAGTTAGCATTTGAAAATCAGCAGGAGTATTTCCTTTGATGGTAATGAGTTTGAACCCCAAATTAGTTCATGGATTAGTTTTTGTTTCTTTTTTACCAGGGCACTACTCAGCTCTGGTTTATAGTGGTGCTGGGGATTAAGCCTAGGACCTTGGAGCCTCAGGCATGAAAAGAAAGAGGGAGAGAAACAGGCAGGCAGACCATTAAATGGTCCATAATATACAATGTATTTGATGCATTAAAAACTCCATTAAGTGCAATGCTGAGGATTGAACATAGGCATGAGAGTCTCTTTGTATCACCATTATGCTATCTATCTGCTGTCCTGGATTGATATTTGCATGCTTTTCTGTGCTGGAGAGTTAGTCTGGATCATTTCTGGGAGTCGGGTGGTAGCGCAGCAGGTTAAGCACATGTGGCGCAAAGCGCAAGGACTGGCATAAGGATCCCGTTTCTAGCCCCCGGCTCCCCACCTGCAGGGGAGTCGCTTCACAGGCAGTGAAGTAGGTCTGCAGGTGTCTATCTTTCTCTCCTCCTCTCTGTCTTCCCCTCCTCTCTCCATTTCTCTCTGTCCTATCTAACAATTATGACATCAGTAACAACAATAATAACCACAACAATGAAAAACAAGGGCAACAAAAGGGAAAATCAATATAATATAAAAAAAAGAGTCTGGATCATTTCTTTTTCATTTTATTTATGTATTTCTTATTAGATAGAGACAGAGAGAAATTGAGAGGGGATGGGGGAATAGAGAAAGAGAGAGGAAGAGAGGCAGAGAGAGACACCTGCAGCTCTACTTCACCACTTATTAAGTTTTCCTCCTGCAGGTGGGGACCAGGGGCTTGAACCCAGGTCCTTGTGCACTGTAGCATGTGCGCTTAACCAGGTGCACCACCGCCTGGCCCCTGGACCGTTATGTTTGTAAGGGCCCAGGTGAAGAAAACCTAGGCTGTCCTCAGTGGGTAGAGAGGAGGGCGTTGGAGAGC
The DNA here is from genome assembly GCF_950295315.1 of Erinaceus europaeus. Classification (NCBI taxonomy): domain Eukaryota; kingdom Metazoa; phylum Chordata; class Mammalia; order Eulipotyphla; family Erinaceidae; genus Erinaceus; species Erinaceus europaeus. The sequence goes on from NC_080172.1 coordinate 7,556,666, forward strand.
ACTTGGAGAAGATGAAGGGTAGAATGTCAGGGGTACATGTTCTGCTGGTATGTTTTGGAGCCGCTGCTAAAAGAGCCTTTAGCTTGCAGGCTGCACGTGATGATAACATCCTGTCCTCCAGAGTGGCCTCAAACAAAAGCAGCCTTTGCATAACATAACATGTTCTTTCACTTCATTTCCGGGCTTGATTACGCTCCTGGAGTTCGTTGCTCTTCATCTTTAACGGTCACACTTCTGTTCTGTCTTGATGATAAGGACCCACTCATGTCAGACATGAACCCTCTCTTTGGAAGGCAAGCCACTCACGAACCTCATACATTGGATGATGGAAATGACTTACCTGCTTTTGTCCAACATCACAAGCCACCTGTCATTTCAACCCTGCAGCCTAATAAAGAACTCCCGCAAGAAAGTTAACAGGTGCCTGGGTTGGATCTGCCGATATTGGGAGAGTAAATGGTAAAATAATCATGAGTAGAAGATTTCGCTTCTATATTTGAGATAAAGTACTCTTACGATCTTTATGTAGGCTAACAATAGGATGGATGGATGGATGGATGGATGGATGGATGGATGGATGGATGGATGGATGGATGATGGATGGATCGATGGATGGATGGATGTCTTTGGGGCCAGGAGATAGCCCGTCTAGTAAAGTGCCCTCACATGATACAGGGGAACTTGCACTGAGGAAGCTTCACGAATAGAGGAGCAGTTCTATGGTGTTGTCCCCCCATGACGTCTATTTCTATCTGAAATGAATCCACTGGGAATTGTGGGGTTGTGCAGACGCACCTAGCATGTCTATGGGGTAGGAGCTACACATATTAATATGGTCAACATCTCAGGGTTTTTTTTAGAGTCAGGGAGATGTATAGCAGTAGCATACAAGATTTGCACGTGTGAGAGGTGTAGCTAAGCTGTGCTCTAGTGAAAAAAAATATTTGGGGAAATAGCTCAACTGGTAGAGCACAAGACTTGCGTGTCTCAGGTTCCCAGTCCCATCTCCAGGGCCACAAGTTTTCCACTGGTTCTGTGGCTTCTCCCTCTCTCACACATGACTGAAATAGCTAAACCTTGTTAGTTGTTTATTACTGATTTAATAATGATTAACAAGATAACAGGGATACAATTCCTTACAGTTCCCACCTCCAGAGTTCCGTGTCCCATCCCCTCCACTGGAAGCTTCCTTATTCTTTATCCCTCTGGGAGCATGGACCAAAATACTTTATGGGAGGCAGAAGGTGGGAGGTCTGACTTCTGTAATTGATTCGCCGCTGGACATGGGCATTGGCAGGTGTATCCATACCCCCAGCCTGTTTCTGTCTTTCCCTAGAGGGATAGGGCTCTGGAGAGGTGAGGTCGTCTGCCCAGGGAAGTCAGGATGGCATCATGGAAGCATCTGCAACTTGGTGGCTGAAGGGTGTTAAGATATAAAGCAGGACAAATTGTTTAATAAACAGGAATCCAAAGGTAGGAGTAGAGCAGATGAAATTAGGGGCCTTTGTGTGGGAAGAAGCTAGGAAGTTTATTTTAAAAAAGACTTTTTGAATCTAAAATTCTCCTTCCTATTATTTATTTTCTTGTAATTTTTGTTGAAATGAACTAGGCCATTCGTCGTATAGTATTTGCAGTCTATATATTTTCTGAATCGCCGCCCTGACATTTGGTGTGTTCTGTGTATTTTTTTATAGGTTCATATTTACATACTGAGTCTGGGCCAGGTTCTGGACTTGGAGGCAAAAACACTTCATAAGTGCTTCTTCATACTTTGCTTAGGAAGCACAATGTCTGGTTATCATTTATTTTGTGTGTGATGTTAGTAGCCAAGGCCCATTAATTCATTAAAGATTTTAAAACAATTCTTTCTTCTATATTAATTAGTTGGATTACTACGTAATATCCAATCTTCTCATGAAAGCATATGCTTTGTACCTTAAAGGAACCACTGTAGCTTCCAATGGAGGGAATAGGGATCCACAACTCTGGTGGTGGGAACAGTGCAGAATTGTACCTTGATTACCTTATAATTTTGTAAATCAGTGGTCAGTCACTAATGAAGTTTAAGAAAAAGAACATATGCTTTGTATAGAAAAGTCAGAATGGGGGCCAGGCGGTGGCACACATAGTTAAGCACACATATTACAGGGCTTCATGATCCAGGTTCAAGGGCCTGGTCCTCATCTGCAGGGGGAAACTTCATGAGCGGTAAGACATGACTGTAGGCGTCTCAGTCTCTCGCTCCCTCTCTCCCTCTCCCTCTCCTCTCAATTTCTTTCTGTCTTTATCCAACAATAAAATAATTAATTTTTTTAAAGAATGAATGCTTTATTCTCACTCTTTGTTCTGGTTTTAAAGCTAACAGCTTCATTCTTTCCTCCAAAAAGAATCGGGAAGGTGTATGTGTATGTGTGTCTTTGTCTTTATTAACTCATGGAAATAAATGCTTTATGCCTTTCAATTCATTGTAGGGTTTAAATGTACTGATTTTTCTTTTCTTTTTTAACATTTATTTATTCCCTTTTGTTGCCCTTGTTGTTTTATTTTTGTAGTTATTATTGTTGTCATCATTATTGGATAGGAGAGACATGGAGAGAGGAGGGGGAGACAGAGAGGGGGAGAGAAAGACAGACACCTGCAGACCTGCTTCACCCCCTGTGAAGCGACTCCCCTGCAGGTGGGGAGCCGGGGGCTCGAACCAGGATCCTTAAGCGGGTCCTTGCACTTAGTGCCACGTGTGCTTAACCCACCATGCTACTTCCCAATTCCCAAACTTATTGATTTTTTTAACTTGCCTTATCTCTACCCAGTAACTCTTTTTAGGTTGGTTCTTAAGTCATTTTGATACAACCCAAGGAGCTTTGATGGTGTGTTTACTAGGGCTGGAACTGGCATCCTTAGGCCAGTCCTGGAAACCAAAGCTTTTAAAGTACTTTGTCTTTTTCTTCCACATGCTTGAGAAAGGCTACCTGGAAACAAATAAATAAATAAATAGCACTGGGGAAAAAAAAAGTGGAAAGAAACTCATGGATTGCTTTTCCTCATGTTATTCTGTGCAAATACTCTGAGAGAACCTTGCTATTCATTTGGAGGGAGTAGATTAGGAGCAGCCAACCTGAAGCAGACCTATTTTGCATAACCTAAATACCACTGATTTTATTTTGGAGACGTTAGTGAGAATAAAAAATGTAAAATATGATAATTAATTTCAATAAGCATATATATTTCTACGACAGGTTTATTAGGATAAAAAAACATCCAACCCCATCCAACAAAGAATGAGGCTCCAAAGGTGCCACTTGGTGGATAGATTGTGTTTCACTCTCACTGATGCAGGAAGTCACCGGTTAAGGATTCTTAAATAATGAAGCTTGATATGTTGCCGGGTGCTTTCTAATGATGGCTGATAAACTGATGATTTAATTGTGCTTCCTCTAGTAATAATCTTAAGTGCTCCAGTGAAGTCCCAGTGATTGGCTTTCTTCTGAACTCAGTCTCCCTGGAGTCTTTAGGCATCTCTTTCACACAACATCCGATAACTGACTTCTAACTCTTCCTATTTTAAATAATACAAATCAATTAAAACACACAGCTGTTTAACAAAGCTTCTCAGTGTTGGCATGGGTCTCGGTGGGTATTTCTTGATGGCTCATAATGACATCAATCGAGTGCACCTGGTAGGATCTCAGTGCACTGGAAGTGGCTTAATTCTTAAATGACAAGAAAATTAAGAAGCCTTCACGGATTGCTGCCGCTGCTTCACAGTCCCTGCCAGCTCCGGTGATGACTCTGTGGTGGCGGAGTTCTGTTTCAATGCATTCAGTTCTTCTTCTAGCGTTTGCCAATGCATTCAGTGATTTCAATGATTGCAGAAATCATAGGATTGTTTTCTCTGTAATTTGCTGCTAATTTGTTGTTGCTGGTGTCCCAGGTATTGGTTCTGGAGGTTCATAATTTACTGTAGTAGGGCAGGTTTACAGGGCCACAGTAAATACAATCTGTGGTGCAGACATTATGTCTAGGCCTTCCTATTTTGTGTAGACGTACTCCTGTGGAGACAGGAAATAGGAAATAACTTGCCTGGTAGAGCACCCACTTCACTGTGGGGGTTGGGGAGGGGCTGGGCTGCATCTCATGCACCACGTGGGAGCAGCCTGGTGCTGGGAGAGTCTAGAACTGGTGGAGCAGGGTTGCAGTGTCTGTATCTCTCTGAAATAAAACGAATGAAAAGGTTGTTCTATGAGCAGAGGAATTACATGTAGACAAGGCTCAATGCCACAATAAAAATAGAAGTACCCCTCCAGAGCCCCACCCCTCTAGGGAAAGAGAGACAGGCTGGGAGTATGGACCGACCAGCTAACACCCACATTCAGTGGGGAAGCAATTACAGAAGCCAGACCTTCCACCTTCTGCATCCCCACAGTGACCCTGGGTCCATGCTCCCAGAGGGATAGAGAATGGGAAAGCTATCAGGGGAGAGGATGGGATACTGAGTTCTGGTGGTGGGAATTGTGTGGAATTGTACCCCTTTTATCCTATGGTCTTGTCAATATTTCCATTTTATAAATAAAAATTAAAAAAAAATAAAAGAGGGAGTCAGGCGGTGGCGCAGCAGGTTAAGCACACGTGGCGCAAAACGCAAGGACCAGTGTAAAGATTCCAGTTTGAGCCCCAGCTCCCCACCTACAGGGGAGTCACTTCACAATCAGTGAAGCAGGTCTGCAGGTGTCTATCTTTCTCTCCCCCCTCTGTCTTCCCTTCCAAGTCTCTCCATTTCTCTCTGTCCTATCTAACAACGACAACAGCAACAATAATTTTTAAAAAAGGGCAACAAAGGGAAAATAAATAAATATAGTTTAAAAAAAATAGAAGTACTGGATGAGCCTGCAACACTTTTCCAGTTTGAGAAGACTAAAATACGCTTTCACTGTTGTCTCTCACTTTCTTTGGTTTCTTAAGGTAAAAGCAGTATTATTTTTCAATGTCTCTATTAATTGTTTTCTAGATTGGCACTCTAAACCGGCATTGTGTCTCTTAATATGACTCTGTGCTGATGTTCTACTACTTCACTTTATGTGTTGACCTAAAAAGTCCGTTTAGAGGGGCTGGGCAGTAGCACACTGGACTAAGCACACATAGTAAAAAGTAAATTTAGAAACATGCACTGTCACTCAGAAAACATCGTGCTATTCTTGTTTTGGGGTAAAAACACATTTTAATAAATATTGTTTGTTCCTTAGACCTTGCTTACATTACAAAGTATATGAAATGTCGGGGTTGGGTGGTGGCGCACCTGGTTGAGCACACGTTACAGTGCACAAGGACCCGGGTTCAAGCCCCCAGTCCCCACCTGCAGGAGGGAAACTTTGGGAGTGGTAAAACAGGGCTGCAGGTGTCTGTCTCCCTTCCTCTCTGTCTCTCCTTTCCCTCTTGTTTCCAGCTGTTTCTATCCAATAAATAAATAAAGATTATGAAATGACTTTCTCCATATCTTTGGCTAAGTAATCAATTTTTCTCAGAAAAAAACGGCGGTCCCAACTTAATCTTAAATCCTTAGTTGATCCTAAATGATATTTCAGCATTGAAATTTGTAAATTCATTTCCATTTTTCCATGATCCAATCTGAATTTCAAAAGTACACGCATCTCACTTCCTCTTTAAAAAAAAAAAGTTATTTACTGCATAGAGACAGCCAGAAATCGAGAGGATAGGGAGAGATAGAGAGGGAGAGAGACAGAGAGACACTTGCAGCACTACTTCACCACTCGCAAGGCTTTCCCCCTGCAGGTGGGGACCAGGGACTCAAGCCCCAGTCCTTGCACATTGTAACACGTGCGCTCAACCAGGTGCGCCACCTGGCCTCCTACCTACTTCCTATCGGAAGTTAATACATATACTACAACCATCGAATCAAGTGAATGAGAAATATAAGGGGAAAGAGATATTACAGAAAACTCTAGCTAAGAGGAAATGTCTGAATTTTTCAAAACGACAAATCACAAAACAAAAGGAAGGACAAAAACGAAGGAAGGAAGGAAGAAGGGATGGGATGACTAGAAGAAAAGAAGGAAGAGGAGAGAGAGAAGCGGGAGGAAGGAAGGCAGGTAAAAGAAAACCAACTAATTGTATGTATTGAGTTTATTCAGAGCAGACAAGTTTATCAGGTGAGAAAAATCCTCCTCTTTTCTCAATCAATTAAAAAAAAAGCCAAGAGCTATCACATTATAGCATGTATGCTTTAGGTGTGCCTCACTGAAAGTTAGTGTGCTCATATACTGTCTTCTGTTCACTACAAACTCAGTCCTGTTCTTGATCATACAATTATCCTCGTCCCCTTTGTCCTGACTGAGTCACAGCTCTTCCCCCTTTCTTTTCTGATAACCACTAATTAGTTTCATACTCTTCAAGTTTAGTCTTTTTTGCATTTAGTTCACAAGTTTGTTTGTTTGTTTTTCCTCTGTATACCACATATGAGTGAAACCATACTGGGTATGTCTTTCTCTCGTTTAACTCACTAAGGACAATATCCTCTAGAATCATGTATGTTGTTGTCAATGACAAGATTTCCTCTTTTTCTTTTTTTATTAGCTGTATCGTGGTCTCGTTGTGTATATGCACCACCTCTTATTAATCAATTTGTAAGTCACTTAGACTAGTTACAGTTCTTGCCTATTATAAGTAATGCTGCAATAAACATGAGTATACATGTATCTCTGAATTCATGTTTTGTAAATTTGGGGGGAGGGCAAATACTTAAAAATGAAATAACTGCATCTTCATTTCCCTGTGACCCTGTGTTTCTGAATAAATCCTGACTTCTGAGGGAATGATTCACCTTTTTTCCTAATTTATTGAGAATGACATGAAAAGGCTCCTACTATATAGTCACACCTGACCACCAGGAGTGTAGATTTTCTTCTGTGTCATGGGCCAGCTCTCTGCCCCCCCCCCCCCAGTGTAGGGCTTCCTTACTGCTGTTCCTGAGAGGCAACAGCAGTGGAGACACACAGTTTAAAAAGTTGGTGAGGCTTAAGTTCTCCTCCCTTCAGCAGTCTTTATTGATAAAACTCAGAGCAGAGGGGGTGCTTCAACTGGCAGACCGTCAGACTGGTACCAGCCACACCCAACGTACAGCCCCAGGAATCTCTCCTTAAGTCCCGCTATCCATGAGCCACACATGTTTGCACTCACCTATGGCGTGGTGAGTTCCTGGAGTGATCCGATGTTGGGTAGTATGCCAGCTCCCGGGGCTTCTGTCTCTAATCCTGCTTAACTAAGCACCTGCATGCCTGTATGGCATTGGTTTGATCCCACTCAAAGCTGCAGCCTATTTACATAAATCACTAAGCACCACCCTCCCTCCAGGGCATTGGTGGTTCAGTGGTAGAATTCTGGCCTGCTCCGCCCCCTCTCCTTGTCACACCCTGATTTTCCACCACTCCCTTTTCGCTCCACCCTCTCTATGTCACATCCTGTTTCCACCCTACTTGGAGAGTATAAATACAGCTGCTCTTCTGATTAAACACACTTGGAAATTGCTTTCCTGGTTTGAGAGTTCCAGAGTGTATCTCCTGCAAAGTTGGTGCCGCACGAGTTCCTGATCCCTCTCCCACACAGCAGCCTAGATCGGCTCCAGTTGAGTTCTCTCCAACCCAGAGAGCACTAGCTCAGGAAGAAGCACCCTCAGGCTATCCCGGCAATTCTAGTCTTATCCTCTTGTGTTCTCAGGTGACCTTCTTTGCTATTCCTAGTTGAGTCAGGAGAGCAAAATGCAGCTGCTGCTACTCTTTCATGATCTTCATTTCTTGAGAAATATCAATACTACTTTCTATCAGAGTTACCCCAGTTAACACCCCCACCTCTAGTGTATAAGGGCTCCATTCTCTGTATATTTGCTCCAACACTTATCTTCTAGGTGATAACTATTTTCATAGGAGACATGACATTGTTCTTTTGATTTGCGTTTTCCTTTTGTGTGTGGTAAAATGTAGTGGTTCCGTTTCATTCCTCTGCATGTTTCAACCCAATTTTCCCAACACCATTTGTTGAAGAGACTCTCCTTTCTCCAATTAGTCATTTGAGTCCCCCTTGTCAAAAATTAAATGTCCATAGGTGTAGAGGCTTAACTTCTGGGCTCTCAATTCTATTCCACCGGTCAGTGGTCTGTTTTTGTTCCAGGACCAGGCAGTTTTGATGACAATGGTCCTATAATATAGTTTGAGGTCTGTTCATTTTTCTCAAGATTATTTTGGTGGTTCTAGGTGTTTTGTGGTTCCAGATAAATGTTTGTAGATTTTGTTCTGTTTTTTTCTAGAAAAAAAAAAAACTGGGTGGGACTTTGATGGGTATTGCATTAAATTTGGTCTAATATTTATTTTGATGATGTTAATTTTTCCAAATCCATGAACATGGAATATCTTTCCAGTTCTTTCTGTCTTTTTCTGTTTCCTTGAATAGTGACTAGTTTTCAGTGTACAATCTCTTCACTTCTCTTGTTAGATTTATTCCTAGGTATTTTGTTGCTATAGCAAATGGAACTGATTTCTGGATTTCTTCTTTTTGGACTTAGTATTTGCACATAGACTTTTTAATGTTTATTTTGTAGCCTGACACCTTACTATTATTGCCTCATATTGTCCAGAAGCTTTCTGTTGGATTCTTTAAGTTTTTCTATGTATCCTATCATAACATCTGCAAATAGGGAGAATTAGGCTTCTCTTCAAATCTACATCCCTTTAATTCCTGGTTTTTGCCTGATTGCTATGGCAAGAACTTCCTATACTAGGCTGAATAATAACACAGATAGTGGGCAGCCCTGTCTAGTATCTGATCTAAGTGGAGATGCTTCCAGTTTCTCACCACTGAGTAGGATATGGGTGTAGGTTTGTTATATAGAGACTACACTATTTTTTGTAGTGTTTTGATGATGAAGGGATGTTGGATTTTCTCAAAGGCTTTCTCTTTATCTATCGAGATAATCATGTAGTTTTTGGTTCTACTTGTATTGATGTGGTGTATTATATGTATTGATTTGTGTATATTGGACCAGCCTTGCATCCCTGGGGTAAATTTCACTCTATTGTGACGTACAATCTTTTTGATGTACTGTCGCTTGCTAGAATTTTGCTCTGTATCTTAGCATCTATGCTTATCAGAGATAGTGGTTTGTAATTTTTTTGTTGTTGTTGCTGTTGTGTTCCTGCCTGCTTTGTTATTGATTTGCATTTTCCTTTCTTGCTCTGGGGACCAGAGCTGTGATAGCCTCATAGAACAGGTTTGAGCATCCTTGCCATTCTTCAGTTTTCTGGAAGAGTTTGAAAGTCTTATAGAATTCATTTAAAAAGCTGTCTGGGCTTGGACTTTTATTCTTGACAAGATTTTTGATTATTGATTCAACTTCTATAATAGTGATTGGCCTGCTTAAGTTATCTACTTCCTCTTGGGTTAGGTTAGACAGGTGGTATGATTCTAGAAATACATCCATCTCATCTAGGTTGTCCAGTTTATTTGAATAGAGTTGTTCATAATATTTATGTATGACTTTTTGTTATCTCCCCATCTTTGGTTGTAATTTCATCTCTCTTATTCCTAATTTAGCCATTTTAACGATACTTGTTCCTCAAATCCATGGACTCAGAATACCTTCCATCTCACTGTGTCTTTTTTTTTCTTTTCCTTTTAACAAGGTCATGGTTTCATTGTAAAAGGTCTTTCCCACTGGCTCAGTTTATTCAAGGGCATTCAATTCTTTATGATGCAGGTATGAATGGAATTGTTTTTCATGATTTCTCTTCCTGCTAGTTCATTATTTGCACATACTAACACAGCAGATTTTTAATCCTGTAGCCAGCCACATTATTGCAGCCATTTATTATTTCTAATGTCTTCTTACTGGAGTCTTCGGTATTTTCTTGTTAAAAATCATTTATTAATTAATGAGAGAGAAGGAGAAGAAGCAAAAATAAGGGGAGAAGGAGAGGAGAGGAGGTAGAGAAGGAGGAGGAGGAGGAGGAAAGGGGGAGAAGGAAGAGGGAGCCAGAGCATTGCTGTGATATACATGACATGAGGGACTGAACTAAGAACCGAATGCTTGAGTCCAACATCTTATCACCCGAGGCTGTGGGCTTTTTCTGTTTATTGCTAACATATCATCTGCTAATAGTGATAACTTTACCTCCTATTGTCCTCTTAAATAGCTTTTATGTCCTTTTCGTCTCTAATTACTCTCTTGTTTGGACTTCCTTGAATGGTAGTTGTGAAAGTAGACGTCCTTATCTTATTCTTGATTTTAGAGAAAAACCTTTCAAGTCTCTTGTTGCTAAGTAACTGACTATAGGTGTGTCAAATGTAGTTGTTATTATATTAAAGTGTGTTTTGCTATACCCAATTTGTTGAGAGGGTTGTTTTAACTGGTTGGCTTGTTTGCTTGCTTGTTTTTTGTCATTCCAGCAACTTTACTGCACTGGCCATGATAGAAAGAGACAGAGACAGAGAAACAAAAAGAGAAAAGGAAAGATACCACTGCTAGAAGATTCCCCCGGTGTGATGGGGGGCCAGGTCCCAATGTGGATCACACATAGCAAAGGCAAAGCTATCTTGCTGACCCAAGGGTTATTATGATTAGTGTTTTCATGTTGACTTTGCACTTTTTCCTGCATCTAGTGAGATGACTTTTGTCATTCCTTTTGTTTATGTGGTGTATCATGTTTTTTTTTGTTTTGTTTTGTTTTGTTTTTTGTTTTGTTTATGCGGTGTATCATGTTTACTGATTTGGCTATGTTGAACCATCTTTGTCTCTCTAGAGTAACTCCCACTTGATCAGGGTGTATGATTTACTAATGCAGTGTTGAATTTTTGTTAGTTTTTTGTCTGCTAGAATTTTGTTAAAAGATTTTTGCTTCTCTGTTCATCAGAAATAATTGCTTAGAGTCCTCTATAGTTTTCTTCTCTATGTGTGTGATGCCCTTATGTGCCTTTGAAATCAGAGTAATTTTGGATTCGGAGAATGTATTTGGAAATGTTCTCTCCTTTTCAAGTCCATGGAAGAATCTGGAAAGTCTGAGTATTCATTCTTCTTTGAAAGTTTTGTGGAATTCACTGTTGAAGCTATATGGCCCTAGGCTTCTGTTTTGGGGGGAGTCTTTTGATTACTGTTTCAATTTGTTACTTGTGATGTGTCTTTCAGGTTTTTTATTTCTTCCTGATTCAAACTTGTGAGGCTGCATGTCTGTAAGAATTTGTCCATTTCTTCTAAATTGCCCAATCTGTTGTTGTCAGGTAACTATTGATAATACTCTCTTATGAGCCCTTATATTTCTGTATTATTTGTTGTAACGCCTCTCTTTTCTTTTTAATTTATTTGTGTTTTCTTTCAAGTCAGACTAAAGTTTGTTTTGTTCATATTTTCAAAGAACCAGGTCTAAGTTTTATTGATCTTTTTGGATTGTCCTTTTGATGCTTACTTTGTTAATTTCTGCTTAAATTTTTGTTATTTTTGTTATTTCTTTCCATTTGCTGACTTTTGGCTTTGCTTTTTCTTCTTTTTCTAGTTCCTTTAGGTGAAAGCTTAGCATTTTTATTTGTGATTCTTGTTTTCTGAGATAGACCTGTATTTCAGTTGACTGTCTTCTTAGTTCTTTCTTTGATGCATCTTATAGATTCTGACAAGTCACTTCACAATTTTGAGACATAAGATGCAGCTGCTCTTGAGAATGCCCAGTGAACATTTGAAAACTGAGTCTTTAAGGGTGGAAGATTCTGTAAATGCCTAGCAAGTTCATTTCCATCTGATTGTCAGTGAAAGCCTTTGTCTCCTTGGTCATTTTCTGTTGAGATCATTTGTCCACTGCTCTAGTGAAGTATTAAAGTTCTCTGCTATCATCGCGTTGCTGTCATTGTCTCTTTCAGTCTCTGAAATTTGCTTTACAGGTGTTGGTGCTGCTAAGTTGAGTACATTATTAATTGCTCTATTTTCCTCTCATGTTGATGTCATCCTCCTTATATATAATGTCTAGCTTTATCTCTTTTTTATTTTTTAGCTCGAAAAATATCTGTTTTATCTGTTATCAGTATATTAGTTTCTGCCTTTTAAATTTTTTCATTGGCATGGAGTACAAACTTCTACCCCTTCAATTCAAGTCCGTTCATCTTAGTCATTTGAGCCTCTTCTAAGCAACTTAGAGCTGGGTATTACTTTGTTTTTCTTTTGATTGTACACAAATTTTCATAGAATGATTATTTATATTTGCTGGGAAGTAGAAACAAGCTAGTGTTCATTGTCCATCAAGTGATGAGTGTATTAACACACTGTCATCCATTAGAATGATATTCAGTGGGATATCATTTGGCAACAAAAAGCGAGCACTAATACACACTGTAATAAGCATGACTTTTTAAGATAGCTTTTAATTTTACTTACATTTATTTTCTCATCTTTCTATCATGTATACTATTTTGAGGTTTTTGTGTCCAAGGACTCCTATAGCTATATCTTATGTTTGTTACCAGATGACCTGCATTTCTCTGAAAGGCAGCAGCTGGATGACTTTGTTCATATGTACAATATGAAGAACGGAAACACATGAACTTGTTTTCAAAGTATGATCAACTACCGCTAAGACTTGGCAAAACCTATGATGGTTATCCTTGGATGGGGAATACAGAACTGTGTTGGGAACTGTGGTGTGGAATGATACCCCTGTAATCTTGTGACCATTTAGACTATTATTAAATCACTAATTAAGGGCGGGTGTAGAAAGCATAATGGTTATGCAAAGAGATTTTCATGCCTGAGGCTCTGAAGTCCCAGATTCAGTCCCCCACATCACATAAACTAAGAGTTGAGCAGTGGTCTGGTTAAAATAAATAAATAAATAAATAAATAAATAAATAAATACTTAAATCACTACTGTAAAAAAAAGTCAATTGTCAAATTTTTAAAACAATACTATAGACTGGCTTTATTTAAGTAAAACAGCATAAATAAGAAAAAATTACTCATAATTTGTTAATAAAATTACCATTGTTGGACAGGGATAGATGGCATAAGGGTTATGCAAAAAGACTCTCATGGCTGAGGATCCAGAGTTCCCAATTTCAAACCACCACCACCATAAGCTAGAGCTGAGCTGTGCTCTAGTAAAAAAAAATAATAATAAATAAATAAATAAATATATATATATATATATATAATTACAATTGGGTGGTAGATAGCATAATGGTTATGCAAAGAGAATCTCTTGCCTGAGACTCTAAGGTCCCAGGTTCAGTCACCCACACCACCACCATAAACCAGAGCTGAGCAGTGCTCTAGTAAAAAATAAATAAATAATAATAAAAATTTTTAGAAAATTTAAAATTACCATTGCTGTCAGTAGATATCATTCTAGAAGTAATATACATCAATTATACAGTTTATAAAATCTGTATTTTACTATACACATCGCACACCTGTATAGCATGTAAGCAGGAACACACAACTGAGCTCGCACTGGGTATTTGTTTCTTTTTTTAAATCTATTTAAGAAAGGATAAATTAACAAAACCATAGGGCAGGAAGGGTACAACGCCACACAATTCCCACCACCCAATCTCCATATCCCACCCCCTCCCCTGATAGCTTTCCCATTCTCTGTCCCTCTGGGAGCATGGACCCAGGGTCATTGTGGGTTGCAGAAGGTAGAAGGTCTGGCTTCTGTAATTGCTTCCCCGCTGAACATGGGCGTTGACTGGTCAGTCCATACTCCCAGTCTGCCTCTCTCTTTCCCTAGTAGGATGGGTCTCTGGGGAAGCTGAGCTCCAGGACACATTGGTGGGGTCTTCAGTCCAGGAAAGCCTGGCCGGCATCCTGATGACATCTGGAACCTGGTGACTGAAAAGAGAGTTAACATACAAAGCCAAACAAATTGTTGAGCAATCATGGACCCAAAGCTTGGAAGAGTGGAGAGGAAGTGTTAGGGGGATACTCACTGCAAACTCTAGTGTACTTCTGCTTTCAGGTATATATTTTTGCACTAGTTTATGGATACATGTGAACATAGGCTCTCTCTCACAGAAACTGGTGTATATCTAGGTTATGGGACTTTGTTAGAAAGTGAACCACCTGAGATGAAATTAGAGTGTACTATGAAAGGAAAGGTCTCACCCGAGTAATGAAGCTGAAGGGTTGTCATTCCACACGTGAAGTCTCTGGACACAGTCTGAAGTGAAGCATGTTGAGGTGGCCATCGTTGTGTTGGTTAGGTTGTGATCGGCAGATGCAATATTATTTGATATGGATTGGGAGAGGCATACGGGAAGGTGGGCCCTATCCAAGGGTTCCAGGACTGGGGGAAGTAGGGGCTCTATAGTGGAGATGTGAGGTTCCTGCTGTCTTAGGGTTCAAAAAAAAATGGATAGTTAATGTTATCATCACATTATTTGGTAATTGGGTTAACTTTGAAAAGTCCTTTTGTTAGTTTGCTGTGCAGTACCCAGTATCTTGTATATAGCTGTGATAATTGGTTGCTTCTGATCTACTTGGTCTAGGCTTTTGAGAGAGTCCTCATATCAAATACACAGCCTATATATTAAGAAGACTCAGTCTGTGTTTTAAAAAACTTCGAGACATACAATTAATTTTCCCCCTCTCATATTAATTAGTGATTTATATGACTATATTTTACTAGGAGTGTACATAAACACCATTCCCACCACCAAAAGACTGTGACCCATCCCTCCCACCCACTCCCACCCCCCACTGGCCCAGGAAGCTGCATGTCTACCCCTCACCACAGGGTTTTTACTTTGGTGCCCTACTGGGTATTTGTTTCTTAACTTATATTACAGGTATTCTTTGCACGCCGATATCTCAGTGCATTTCAGTAAGCTATTAGAATTCCATCGTCAGACCGAGTCAAAAGTGTGTAAACATATTTCCCTCGTGACTAAAGTGTTTTTTTTCAGTTGCATTACAAATGTTTCCTAAGGAAGCCTCCTTATACAGCTAATGCAGTTGTCTGATCATTCGGGGAGCAGATAAACCCCTGAAATTGGAACTGTTAAGTCACTGAGCATTCACTTTGAAAGATTTTGTTGGGGGTGGGGGTGGACGGTGGCATAGTTGTTTATACAATAGACGTTCATGATTGAGGTAACAGAGGCGCAAGGTTCCTTAGCTAGCTCCACCATAAGCTAGAGCTGAGCAATGCTTTCTATTAAAAATAAATAAAGCTTTTCTTAGGTATTCCTTTGCCAGTCTGAGAAAATGCATGTCGGGGCTGGGCGGCGGTACACCTGGGCGAGCGCTAATGTCATTGTGCTCCAGTCTCTGGTTTCCATCTGCACTGGCGAAACTTTAGGAGCAGGGAAGCAGTGTGGCAGGTGTTTCTCTTTCTCTCTTCCTATCACCACCACCTTCTTAATTTCTGTTTCTCTCAACCAAAAAAAAAAGGCAAGAAAAATATAGCCACGAGGAGCAGTGGCTTTGTCTTGCCCATATCAAGCCCCACAGATAATCCTGGGGCAAAAAAAAATATATATATATTAATTAATGGGGCCAGGCAGTGGTTAAACACACATAGTACAAAGCGTTGGGACCAGTGCAAAGATCCTGGTTCAAGCCCCCGGCTCCCCTGCCTGAAGGAGGGGGTCACTTCACAAACCGTAAAGTACGCCTGCAGGTGTCTGTCTTTCTCTCCTCCTCTCTGTCTTCCCCTCCTTTCTCAATTTCTCTGTCCTATTAAAAAAAATAAATAAATGGAAAAAATGGCCACCGGAGCAGTGGATTCATAGTACAGGAACTGAGCCCCAACGATAACCCTGGAGGCAAAAATAATAACACTAATAATTAATTATAAAAATAAGACGTACTAATTCATATGCCAGTATGTTCCTACTACATCTTAGCGTAGTCATTGCCTAAAGTGTTCCTGGACACTGGTCATAATTGTTCTTAATGTGCTACAGTCTGATGTCCAATAGACTCCTAACTGGAGATGTAGATCAAACAGTTGAACACTGAGCTGACTGATGAGTGGCTGGTATGAGGACCATCCTTACGTTAACCTGCACGTGCACACTGGCTCTGGGGAAGCTGGCATATGGTCAGAATTAAATGGACTCATTTCCATGCTGGTCCAGGTGGGGCATCGTTGCTGCTGTCCACGGGCAGCCTGCAGGAGTACCTGCCAGCAGACTTGGGCTTTTCCTTGAAAGCGTCATTAGGTTTGTACAAACGATTGGGCAGAATCCTCAGGAGCCTTTAAATCCTGCTCCTTAAAACACAGAATATTGGATTTTGGATTACAAGACTTCTGTTAGCCGGAGTTATCAGTCATGCAACTCATTCAGATAACAAGACTGTTGTGGAGTATTTAATTAACTAAAATTTAATGTGAATGGGCCTGGCCAAGATGAGGTAACTAGAAACACACCCTCTCCAAACAATTAAAGAGTAAGGACTTTGAATATTTACGAAATACTATGTAGGGGCCAGGTAGTGGCGCAGCTGGTTGAGTGTATGTATTACAGTGCACAAGGACCCGGGTTCCAGCCCCCCAGTCCTCACCTGCAGGGGGAAAGCTTTGCAAGTCGTGAAGCAGTATTGCAGGGATCTCTCTCTGTCTCTCTCCCTCTCTGTCACCTCTTTCCCACTCCATTTCTGGCTGTCTCTATCCAATAAATAAAGATAATAATAATAAAAAGACTTAATTAAAAAAAAAAACTATTTCGGTACTGAAGGGCATCTTCCAAAAAGGACAGACATGATTTTAACAATTTGTCCTTGATTGGTTCCTACTCACTGCAACTACACACTAGTTTGATGGTTCTTTTGTTTGCTTGTTTAATTTTTATTTATAAAATGGAAATATTGATAAGACTATAGGATAAGAGGGGTACATTTCCACACAATGCCCACTCCCGGAGCTCCATATCCAATCCCCTCCCTTGATAGCTTCCCTATTCCTTAAGACTAAGTCACCCTAACAGATCCAAGAAGGATGATAGAGGACCTAGTGGGGGTTGTACTGTTATATGGAAAACTGGAAAATGTTATGCATGTGCAAACTATTGTATTTACTATCGAATGTAAAACATTAATTCCCCAATAAAGAAATTTTTTTAAAAAGACCAAGTCATCCTAGGGAGATAGGCACTCAGCTTTCTGTTGCCATCATAGGGTACCAAGTCTTCATTTCTTCTAAAAGCTCTGTGAAATTGGAAGTAGAAATTAGAGTGTGGTTCTTGGATGTGATGCTATTATATTACATTTGAAGATTAGAATTTATATTGTCTAAATGTCATTCCAGTAACAGCTAATAGCTAGTGTATTTTCCAAGTACTAGGCACTCTTCTAAATACTATTCTTGTCAATCTTTTGGAAAGCATCAGTAAACTGATTGTATTTTCCACATTTTAGCCAAGTGGAAACTAAAGCACAGAGATATCATATAAATACGACCGATTGATAAAGAGCTTGAGAATGGAAACGTATGTTTTCAACGTTGTTATGATTCTTATTTATTTGACTTGTAATTGCCACATCTTTTGAATGTAGTATTTTTTTTATTATCTTTACTTATTTATTGGATAGAGACAGCCATAAATTGAGAGAGAAGGGGGAGATAGAGAGAGAGAGACAGAGAGACACCTGTAACACTGCTTCACCACTTGAAAAGCTTCTCCCCTACAGGTGGGGACCAGGGGCTCAAGCACACTGTAACATGTACACTCAACTAGGTGTGCCACCACCCAGCCCCTAAATGTAGTATTTATTCATGCAACAAATTATTTTCTCCCAAAAAACTTAAATATCATTTACCTATTAGTTAGTGAAATTATTTATGTATTTATCATTACCATCAGGGTGATTGCCAGGTTTGGTGCTGACCTTACAAATCCACCAGACTCTGGCCCCTTTCCCCTTTTCTTTTTTTCTCTTATTTCTTTTTTTTAGATAGGACATATAGAAATTGGGAGGGAAGGGGGAGAAAGAGAGAGAGAGAGAGAGGAAAAGAGAGACACCTGCAGCCCTGCTTTACTGCTCATGAAGTGTGTCATTCCCCCCCCACCTTCAGGTGGGGACTCAAACCTGGGTCTTTGCGCATGGGAACATGTGTACTCTAGTGGGTATGCCACCACCCAGCCCCTTAAATATCATTCAAAGGGTTCATTCAGTTCAATACTTCCCCCTTTTTCTCTTCACTGTAAAATCAATTCTTCATTGCAAGTGTGACTACAAGATGGAGTCTTGTTATAAGGTCTGAGGTTTTTTTCTTTAAAAGAGACATCCGGTGACATGTTAAAAGCTAGATATATGTTAAGTGACAATCAAACTTTCAACTCGTGTCTGTAAACTGGTGAGCTTGAGAACTCATATTAGACACCATGTTGTAGTTCCTCCCACGGTGCTAATCTTTGCACTCAGGAAAGTATCAAATTAGAGAATATTTTGACTGATATATTGAAAATCCACTGACTCGAGAATCCTTTCCTACACACACAGAAAAATGCACAACTCTAACCAGGAGCCCCTCGACAGGGTGTCCACGTCTTTTAAAAGTCACACTGGCATAGAATCCAACATCTAGTCATCCTTCGTTTGTGTCCTGCCTACACACCCTGGAAAACGCAAACGCAATCCTCCATCTCGCTCTTAGGTGGATGTGTTTGCTTTCTGTTCATTGTATTCGATGCATCTGTGCAATGGTCTGGCTTCTGTAATTGCTTCCCCACTGAACATGGGAGTTGACAGGTTGATCCATACTCCCAGCCTGTCTCTCTCTTTCCCTAGTAGGGTGGGGCTCTGGGGAAGCAGAGTTCCAGGACACATTGGTGGGGTTGTCTGTCCAGGGAAGTCTGGTTGGCATCATGCTAGCATCTGGAATCTGGTGGCCTAGTAATGAAGCTGAAGGGTTGTCATTCCACACCTGAAGTCTCTGGACACAGTCTGAAGTGAAGCATGCTGAGGTGGTACTTGTTGTATTGATTAGGTTGCGATTGGCGGATGCAATATTATTTGGTATGAATTGAGAGAAGCATGCAGGAAAGTGAGCCCCACCCTAAGGTTCCAGGACTGGGGGAAATATAGGCTCTATAGTGGAAATGTGAGGTTCCTCTTGTCTTAGGGTTCAAGAAGACAATAAATAGTTACTGTTATAATCACATTATTTGGGAGTTGGGTTAACTTTGAAAAATCCCCTTGTTAGGATTTGCTGTATCATACCCAACATCACCATAATTCATGTCCTTTGACATTATTTGTATATAGTTGTGCCACCGGTTGCTTCTGTTCTCCCTGGTCTAGGCTTTTGAGTCAACATATCAAAGGCTCAGCCTATGTATTAAAAAAGACTCAGTCTGTGCTTTAAAAAGTTTGAGACATACAATCAATTTTTCTTGGGGAATCATTTTATGGTGTGAACTACAGTGGGTGTGGCCTGACTTTGGAGGTATTGGTGGAGGCAGTTTTCTGTCTCTTTTCTCTATTTCCCCTTTCTCTCTCAATTGTCTCTACCTTTCTCTGTTAATTTAAAAAATAGTGATAATGGCTTTCACTACAGGTGTTGACCAAAGGGAGACATTCTTTTCTGAACTCTTCTTTCATTTATGAATGAGATTTAATCAAGTCATTGTCATTTTATGTACTTTATCTCCATGAAATTGTGTCAGCTAATTTGAGCTTTAGAGAAAACTATGTATAAGTTGGACTCCTCTCTCTCTCTCTCTCTGTGTGTGTGTGTGTGTGTGTGTGTGTTACGGAGTACAGAGCATGTTTAGAAAAGCCCAAGTAAAGTAGATAGGTCTTTCAAGCGTTCCACCTAACTTCATTCAAAGTACCCCACTTTCTTCTATTTGGATCATCTCTGGTAAAGTTTTATTTGGAAAAAAAAGTCCTGTCGCTTTAAAATGTTTGAAAACATCAGAGCTAGAAGACATATTGCTTGATATAATTCAAGTTAGAGCATAATGGCTAACCACCTTGTTCTTTCGACAAAGAGAATCTCAGTCTGCAGACATGTCAGATCTGTTTTCAAGGAGTGGAATCAGGGCCAGGTGGTGGAGCAGCTGGTTGAGTGCACATGTTACAATGCACAGTGGCCAGGGTTCAAGCTCTGGGTCCCCACCTATAGGGGAGAAGCTTTGCTGGTGGTGAAGCAGTGCTTTAGGTGTCTCTCTGTCTTTCTTTACCTTCTTAATTTCTGACTGTCTCTCTCCAAGAAATAAAGATCACATATATAAAAAGTGAAATCAGGGTTTGCCTTGCTTCTAGAAAACCGCTTAGGAAAAAGTCCTTTTGGTCTTAACTAAGGACAGACAGTGTGACCAGGTCTATTTTATGCTTCTGCTGATTTTGAAAATGACTGAATTAAAAAAGTTAAAAAAAAAAAAAAAAGATTCTTAGATTCCATAGTGTTTGTATTCCAGAGTTCACCCTTTCATACTGAGGTAACTTGTAACAGAGTTCACCCTTTCATACTGAGGTAACTTGTAACAGAGTTCACCCTTTCATACTGAGGTAACTTGTAACAGAGTTCACCCTTTCATACTGAGGTAACTTGTAACAGAGTTCACCCTTTCATACTGAGGTAACTTGTATTCACTCTCATACTGAGATAACTTGTAACAGCTGGAGTCCAGCCTGGAGGAAGGTGATGAGACTGTTTGAGTTCAGATCCCCATCCAAGCACTTTCTCAGATACAGACTGACCGTGAGCCTGCTCCTTCCCAGAGTTCTGGAGTTCCGTAAGAGCCTGAGAATTAGCCAGAAAGACACTCACTTGGGAAGTTGCCTGCTTTGTGATGTACAGGACTCGTGTGAACTTGTTTCCCACTGCCCCGGGTAAGCTTTTGGCGCTGTGATGTCTTTCCTTTCTCCCTCGGTTTCTGTCTCTTTTATTATATTTCATATTTTTGAAACACTTGAACTTGAAACTTAACTCCCCCAAACAGAGGCTCCCAACCTGAGCCTCTGGTCCAGATTATTACTGCCTTCCCTTTGCAACATTCAAAGGCCTGGCAGCTGTTGTATTTTAATTGAAAACAATTCCCAGAAGGGGATAGAACTAGAATAGTTCCAAGTACTGTTTGGAGATCTGGGGACTTGCTTAAAACTTTAATTGCTGTTTCACTTGACTTTTCACCTTGCCTTTTCGGGAAAACAGAACATCGTTAACTTTCAGTGGCAAGACAATTTAGTGAATGGTTAATATGATCATTCACTGACCTCCTCTAAGGTCATTCATTGAACTTCCGTAAAAAGCATGACGCTCCCCAAATATCTCTAGATTCATATGTGCATACAGCTCTCACACAGCATGTGGTTAATCTTCCCTACAAATATTTCGAACACGTGGTCTGGGAGATGGCACAGTGGATAAAGCATTGGACTCTCAAGCGTGAGGTCCTGAGTTCAGTTCCCGGCAGCACATGTACCAGAGTGATGATGTCTGGTTCTTTCTCTGTCCTATCTTTCTCATGAACAAATAAATAAATTCTTTTTAAAAAAAATTCAGACAGTGTTATTTTTCCCTTTTCTCAGCCACTGGGATTTCTTTTTTCTTTTTCTTTTCTTTCTTTCTATTTTTTGTTTAGTTCTTGTTGTTTTGTTTTGGTTTTTCCTCTAGAGTTATCACTAGGACACGAATCTACTGCTCCTGGCAGCCATATTTTCCATTTTTAATGGACAAGATAGAAATTGAGAGAAGAGTGTGAGATAGGGAGACACACACACACACACACACACACACAGAGACACCTGCAGATCTGCAGACCTGCATTACTGCTTGTGAAGTGTCCTCCCTGCAGGGCTCAAACCTGATCCTTGAGTGGGTCTTTGTGCTTTGCACAATGTGCGTTTAATAGGGCGTGCCACTACCTGCCCCTCACCCCAGGGATTTTTCAGTTCTAACTACAAATTTTAATTTATTTTTAGAGGGAATGCTGGTAAAATTTTGAAATTAGGTGGGATTAATGAATAGTTTTTATTATTGCAAAAAGTATGCCCAGTCCAAACAAACACTGTTGCACCAATATTAAGTAAATCTCTCTCTCTCTCGCTAGCTCTCTCTCGCTCTCTCTCTTATCATCAGAGCTTCACTTTACTGGGATGACTGAGAAAGAGAGAGAGAGAGGGCAGCACCAAAGCTTCCTCCAACATGGCAGAGTCCAGACATAGACCTAGACCACACGTACAATAGGGCAGGTGAACTTTTGTGCTGGCTCTTAAAGGTAAGTTAATGTTCTTAAGAGTAAGTTACTTAAGTAAAAGTTTTTATGAATGACTACTGAATTTTTTCTTCTCAAAACATGAAATCTGCATTTATTTTATAGTCTATTACCATATTATAGTAGACTGTCTCAGACTTTTGTTATTAATGGATGTATTTCCTAGTTCTTAATAATTGGAATGTGAGTCATAAAGAATTGGTAGAGGAAAAGGATTTTTTTTCCCACCAGGGTTATCACTGGGCCTCTGTGCTGGGACCACAGCTCCTCAGCTCCCAGCAGCCATTTTGAGGAAGAGGATTCTTAAAGAGGAAAATGGAAGGGCAGGAGAACTTTGTTTTCATTGTAACTGATACATTTGTTTTTCAGATAGAAAAGACTTGAGTTTTTAAAAATGGATAGGAAAGAGCCAATAGAGAGGGAAGATATGGATGGGGGGGTGAGGCCAGGTGGTGGTGCACCTGGTTGAGCGCACATGTTACAATGTACAAGGACCGGGGTTTGAGCCCCTGGTCCCCACCTATAGAAGGAAAGCTTTGCGAATGGTGAAGTAGGGCTGCAGGTGTCTCTCTCTGTCTTTCTCCCTCTCTATCTCCCCTATCTTCTTGATTTTTGGCTGTCTCTATCCAATTAATAAAGATAACAGTGGAAACAGACAAGAGATGGCTCTTCCATTATAACAAGTTATTTTCAAGAACAAAATGTGGTTATGGATACAAATTTATTTTTTACTTTGGTTTCTATGTAGTTTCTATGAATTTGGAAGCAAACTCGTTTGCTCACTAGAAGGGGTTTTCGAGTTTTAGAAAGAGTGGAGGATATTTTCCTTCCTCCCCCTGTAGATGGAAGAGAAGACTAGGAAAAGTCAGGACAGGCAAGGAGTGTGGAGGAGATTCCGGAGTAGTAGATAATGTGATTGCAAAGACCAAGGAGAGGCAACCCAAACTGAGATTTCTGCAAGGTTGAAGTAACAAAAAATAAAAACAAAGTTTAAGGAAGAGAGGAGCTGAGCTTACTGAAATCCTGGACTAGAGGTTCCCATAAAATCACAGAACTGAAATTGTGGAAACAGTAACCAGTGTCTGGTCTGCAAGGTAGGATATTGTAGTCTAAGACTTTTCCAAATGAAACTTTTGTCCTGACTTCTAAGCCCCTTATTAATTTTCTGGTTCTTTTAACTTGACGTATGTGGAATCATAAACTATGTGCTATATAACCTCTCTTCGTTCTGGTGACTTACACACAATAGTATGCTTGTGAGAATCATTCTGATTTTTGTTGTTGTGGCCACTGGGCTTAGCACTGGGGCTTGGTGCCTGCATGACAAATCCACAGCTCCCACAGCCATTTTTTTTCTATAATTTTTTTATTAGATAGGACAAAGGGAAATTGAAAAGATATAGAGAGATAGAGGGGGGAAGAGAAAGACAGACACCTACAGACCTGCTTGACCATTCATGAAGTTTCCGCCCTGCAGGTGGGGAGCAGGACTCCCACTTACAGGGCAATGTGTGTGCTCAACTTTGTGCACCACGGCCCAGCCCCATGAGATCCATTCATATTGTTGTCTGTGGCAGGAGTTCATTTTATGGCTGTATAGTACACGTTTTCACTGTCTTTATTTTTATTTTTAACTTAATGGGTAGAGAGAGAAGAATCAATAGGAATGGGAGAGATACTAAAGGGAAGAGGAAGAGAGATATTTGCAGCACTGCTTCATCATTCTTGAAGCTTTCTGCCTACAGGTGGGGAAGGGGCTTGAACCCAGGTCCTTGTGTATAGCAGCATGTTTGTTCAACCAGGTGCTTACTGGCTGGACCCCTAATTTTATATTGTATGACTACTCTGCTATTTCTCTTTCTTTTCTTTGAAAGCATTAATGGCAGAGGAGGACCTGGTGGGGGTTGAATTGTTATGTGGAAAACTGGGAAATGTTATGCATGTATAAACTATTGTATTTTACTATCAACTGTAAACCATTTATTCCGCCAATAAAAAGATAAAAAAATATTTATTACATAGAGACAGAGAGAAATTGAGGGGGGAGAGAGAGAGAAGGAACAAGACAGAGAGACACTTGCAACCCTGCTTTGCCACTCTTTTTCAGCCACCAAGCTCCAGACGCTACCATGATGCCATCCTGACTTCCCTGGGTAGATGACCTCACCAATGTGTCCTGGGACCTCACCTCCCCAGAGCTCTGCCCCACTAGGGAAAGATAGAAACAGGCTGGGGGTGTGGTTACACCTGCCAACACCCATGTCGAGCAGAGAAACAATTACAGAAGCCAGACCTTCCACGTTCTGCTCTCCGTAAAGAATTTTGGTCCATACTCCCAGAGGGATAAAGAATAGGGAAGCTTCCGAGGGAAGGGATGGAACACGGAACTCTGATGGTAAGAATTGTGTGGAATTGCACCCCTCTTATCCTATGGTCTTGTTGATCATTATTAAATCGATAAAAATTTTATTTTGGGAGTAGGGCAGTAGCGCAGAGGGTTAAGCGCACTTAGCGCAAAGCGCAAGGACCAGTGTAAGGATCTGGGTTCGAGCCCCTGGCTCCCCACCTGCAGGGGAGTCGCTTCACAGGCGGTGAAGCAGGTCTGCAGGTGTCTTTCTCTCTCTCTCTCTTCCCCTCCGCTCTCCATTTCTCTCTGTCCTATCTAACAATGACAACATCAATAACAATAATAACTACAAGAACAATGAAAAACAAGGACAACAAAAAAGAAAATAAATAAATAAATAAAATATTTTTTAAAATTTATTTTATAAAATATATAGTAAGGGACACAGACCTTTGGTGGTGGGAATGGTGTTAATATACACTCCTATTAACTTACAATCTCACAAATAACTAATTAATATGAGGGGGAAAATGGATTTAAAAAGAAGGAAATATATATATATAGTTAAGTACTATACAGCTCTCATTTAAATTATGATTTTAAGGTAGTCTGTCTCTGTTTCTCTGACTTCAGAATTACCTTCCTGGGTGTGCTGTTCCTAAATGAGCCCATGTGGGTCAGTCTTTCTAGTTATCCACCCTGAAGTTCATGGTTTTCTTTAAATCTGTAACTTAATGTTTGTCATTAAAAAAAAAAGGCTATTTTCCCTTTGAACTATTTTGTTTTATGTGTCAGATACATATGTATATGGCTCTGTAAATATATTCTATCTCTTTTTAAATACATGACTTCTGTTCCAAACTCTGGTCTCTCTTTTGGCAACTCTAATCACAACTATTTAGATATTTTGTCACTATATTTCATATGTTTGTTGTGCTCTCCTTCCCCCCTCTCCCCAGTTTGGTTCTCTCCGTTATTCTGGATATTATTTGCCAATTTCTCTTATAGTTTCATCTATGTACATTTTCTGAAAGCCTTCTATTGAATTATAAATTTGAGTGATTCTATTTTTAGGCTAGCATTTCTGTTTAGTTCATTTTAAAAAATCCCAGCTTCTTACTAAAATGTTTATCTTGAATGCATTAAAGGAACCATTATGGGGACTGGGTGGTAGTGTACTGGGTCAAGTGCTCATAGTACAAAACGCAAGGACCCATGTAAGGATCTTAGTTTGAGCCCCCAGTTCCCCACCTGCAGGGGGGGTTGCTTCATAAGCAGTGAAGCAGGTCTGCAAGTGTCTGTCTTTCTCTTTCCCTCTCTATCTTCCCCTCCCCTCTCAATTTCTCACTGTCCTATCGAAAAAATGACCACAGAAGCAGTGAATTCGTAGTTTTGTAGCACAAGCACTGAGCCCCAGCAATAACCCTAGAGGAAAAAAAAAAAAAAAGAACCATAATGTACGTTATTTCTATTGTCTCTTTTTTCTCTTGACTCTTTTCATTTTTACTAAATAGCTTCTTTGTACTAGGATACAGATGTTGTTCATATAAAAAAATTATGGAAATAACTTATGGCTCGATGAAATTTTACTTTTCCACAGAGACAATTTGTTTCTGCTTCAGCCAGTCAGATAGTTTAGAGCACTGGCAATTTTCAATTACTTTGACCCTACTATGTATAGAGAGGTTTTGAAGCTAGACTGCAGTTGTTAAAAGGCCTGATATGTTTCCAGTCCCCTTATGTTTGAATCTTGGTCCTTCCAGACCCCACCCAAATTCCTCATATGTTTACCAAGGTCGCTCTTCCTTGGCTGACCCTGGGCTTTCAGAATCAACAATCGCAATGGATAAGGCAGTTCCAAATGCCAGGCTTACACTGTAGGATTTCCCTCTTTCCCTGACTCTTTGTCCTGGTCTTCTATTTTTATAACTCTGCTGTCTTCAAATAAACTTCCCATCTCTCCTGGAGTCTCATGAAAACCAGGCTAGGCAAGCAACTCTTATGAGCTGGGCTTTTGCAGATGGTCAGGAGGGAATCTGTTTGGTATTGGCAGTGGGAAAGATCACATCTAACCCTTCTTCCCCCCCCCCCTTTTCTTCTTAGCATTCTTTTTTATTTTTAATGAACTTGTTTATACATATTTTATTTATTTTTAATTTTATTAGTAATTTAATATTGATTAACAAAATTACATGTCAACATGGGTGTAAATCCATTTCATTCCCACCACCAGGGTTCTGAATCTTCAGTCTCCCCACTGCAAGCCACTGCCAGCCATCATCTCTACAACTGTCTGTTTATGTTTATACATAATTGCCCTATTTTTCTTCCTGATCCAGTCTCACTACCTCTGTATGTCCCTCTCCTTTTCCTCCTCTCTCTCTGGGTGCTGATGGAGCTGGAGTTCAGAGCCCTCTTATCCTCTTCCTCCTGTCACTTTTCCTCCAATGGGAGTTTGGATCCAGGTTGTTTTTGAGGTGCAGAAGGTAGGAGTTCTGGTTTTTGTAATTGCTTTTCCACTGGACATGGGCATTGGCAGGTTGATTCATACTCCCAGCCTGTTTCTCTCCCTCCCCAGTGAGCCAGAACTCTGGAGAGGTAAAGTTCCAGGACACACTGGTGACACCATCAAGCACTGATTTTCTATTTAAGAAGATTATCTAGAGTCTGAGTGGTGGTGCACCTGGTTCAGCAAAGACATTACAGACCTGGATTCAAGCCCCTGATCCCCACCTGCAGGGGGGAGAAGTTTCATGATCCATGAAACAGCGTTGCAAGTCTCTCTCTCTCTTTCCCTCCCTCCCTCTCTCCCTCCCTCTCTCCCTCCCTCTCTCCCTCCCTCTCTCCCTCCCTCTCTCCCTCCCTCTCTCCCTCCCTCCCTCTCTTTTTACCAGAGCACTGTTCAGCTCTGGCTTGTGGTGCAGGGGATTGAATCTGGGACTTTGGAGCCTCAAGCATAAGAGTCTCTTTGCATAACCATTATGCTATCTACCCCTACCTCGTCTTCCTCTCTCTCTCTCTCTTTCTCTCTCTTTCTCTGTCTCCATCTCCATGTCCCCCATTTCTCTCTGTCTCTATTCAAAATAAACAAGTAAAAATGCATTAAAAAATAAAAACGCTTCCAAGAAAACAGTCCAAATGTTTAGACAAAACAATAGTTAAAGAATACATGCTGGAAATCAACTAGGGAAATTGGAGGGTATGGAGAGATGGATTAATGCAGTTTTTTGTTTTTTTTTTCTATCCTAAAGGGATAGAGTTGGTTGAACTAGATGACATCTAGGTTTCCATGTAATTTGAAATTCTAGGATTCTATTAAATCAGCTGGGCTTCCATTTAGGTTAATTTAGAAGTTTAATTAGAATTTAAATTTTCTCCTATGGAGATAAGGAGTCTTATCATGACAAAGGAAACTTCCTGCTTTTAATTTCAGCCCAATAACTCCCAGTGATAAACCTCTGGACTAGCTTCTTTCCACAATGCATGATGGGACCCGAAAATCTTCAGTCCAGAGGGAGCCAGATACAGTATTGCTTGCTGGGACTTTGCCTCTCTGTGGATAACTGTAGAGTCTGTTTAGGGGAATGTCCTCATTTCTTCCTATCATGCACTGAGTTATGGTTCCTCTCTCCTTAGATGTGATGTGTAGCTTCTAGCTTGTTTTTGCCTAGAAGTGCTTCCACTCAGCTCCCCTTTCCTAGGTCCTCTTGCTTCTGTTCTTCTGCCCTTTTTCCCCCCCTCCCCGGACTTATTTCTCCAACTTTTCTTTCCTTGCCATTCTTTTCACTGTGTGCTCACTAGAATTCCTCTTCCTGGGGTGAAAATGTTTCCAATCTTCTCAGTTCTTTCACCACCTATTTCTTTCTTTCTCTCTTCTTCTTTCTTTCTTCCTTTAAAAAAAAAAAAGACTTTTCTGAAATTTATTTATTTAATTTGATAGGACAGAGAGAAATTGAGAAGGAAGGGGAGAGAGAAGAAGCGAGATAGAGAGAGACTTGCAGCACTGTCTCACCACTTGTGAAGCTTTCCCCCTGCAGGGGCTTGAACCCAGATCACTAAACATGGCAACATGTGCACTTCACCAAGTTCGCCACCACACAGCTCCCTGCCTGTTTCTTCCAAACACTGTCTGCAACTGAGCCCTAGCTAGAAAGAGAGAAAGTGGTTGCTTCTCTTCCCTTTGCAGACTTCTCAGCCATTTATAACCATTCCCAGAACCTTTGAGACCAAGGTAAATGTACCCCTCTGCTGATACACCTCTGTCCCAGGACAATACACCTGATTCACATCCTTCTCTTTTAGTTAATGATCATATTTTCCTTTTTTTAAATTTTTGTTAGTGACTTAATAATGAGTAACAAGATTGTAAGATAACAGAAATATAATTCTTTTTTTATTTTTTTTAATTTTATTTATTTATTCCCTTTTATTGCCCTTGTTGTTTTATTGTTGTAGTTATTATTGTTGTTGTCATTGTTGGATAGGACAGAGAAATGGAGAGAGGAGGGGAAGACAGAGAGGAAGAGAGAAAGACAGACACCTGCAGACCTGCTTCACCGCCTGTGAAGCGACTCCCCTGCAGGTGGGGAGCCGGGGTTCGAACCAGGATCCTTATGCCAGTCCTTGTGCTTTGCGCCACCTGCGCTTAACCCACTGTGCTACAGCCCGACTCCCGTGTCCCATCCCATCCCTTGAAAGCTTCCCTATACTCTATCCCTCTGGGAGTATGGACCAAAATTCTTTATGGGGTGCAGAAGATGGAAGGTCTGACTTCTGTAATTGCTTCTCTGCTGGACATAGGCGTTGGCAGGTGGATCCACACCCCCAGCATGTTTCTGTCTTTCCCTAGTGGAGCAGGGCTCTGGGGAGCTGTGACTTCAGGACACATTGGTGAAGTTGTCTGCCCAGGGAAGTCAGGGTGGAATCCTAGTAGCAACTGCAACTTGGTGGCTGAAAAGTTGTAAGATATAAAGCAGGACAAATTGTTTAGTATTTTTAAAGATTTTTTAATATTTATTTTCCCTTTTGTTGCCATTGTTTTACTGTTGTAGTTATTATTGTTGTTGTTATTGATGTTGTTGTTGTTGGATAAGACAGAGAGAGAACTATAGAGGAGGGGAAGACAAAGAGGGGGAGAGAAAGATAGACAACTGCAGACCTGCTTCACCACCTGTGAAGCAACTCCCCTGTGGGGGGGGGGGTAGCCAGGGGCTTGAACTGGGATCCTTATGCCAGTCCTAGTCCTTTGCACCATTTTTTTTTATTACCACCAGGCTTATCACTGAGGGTTGGCACCTACATGTCTAATCCACCACTTCTGGTGTCTTTTTTTTTTTTCCTTTCACTTATATGTTGTTTTATTTTATAGAACATAAATTGAGATGGAAGGAGGAAAGAGATAGATACCAACAGCACTGCTTCACCACTTATGAAGCTTCCTTTCCCACCACCCCCTTTCCACAGGTGGGGACCCAGGGGTTTGAACCTGGGTCCTTGCATATAATAACATGTGTGCTTTACCAGGTGGACTGCCACCCTGCCTCTTCACCATGTTTACATCTTTCCATACTCAGCATAGTTTCCGTGACCTAGGTCAATAACCGTTATCTTTCAAACCCTTTGAACACCCCACTTCTTTCTCATACTGTGTTCACATCTAAGCATTTTTTAAAAAGAAAAAAAAACCACTTTGTCAGAATGGACTTCAAAACATCAGCCACAAATGCCAAGGGGATATTGCAGAACTGCTGAGTCAGTCTGCGGAGCTCAGGTCACCAATTTACTTTTCTTTTCCCCAGTGACACTATTTCACACCTTTCCTCTCCTGAGTCAAGCTCCTTTTCCCTCACTCACCTACCAAAGTGAACTTATAAAATATGAACCTCTCTCTCACACACACACACTTCCTATCTCATTTTCCCTTCATCTTTGCTCAATTTTTTAAAATCATCTTTATTTATTTATTGGATTGAGACAGCCAGAAATTGAGAGGGTAGGGGGAGATAGAAAGGGAGAGAAACAGAGAGACACCTGCAGCCCTGCTTCACCACTCACAAAGCTTTTGTTCTGCAGGTGGGGACCGTGAGCTCAAACCTGGGTCCTTGCAAATTGTAACATGTGCACTCAACCAGGTGCGCCTCCACTCAAGCCCCTTCTGCTCAGTTTCTGACTTTGCTGTTGAACACATTATTCCA
The DNA here is from genome assembly GCF_950295315.1 of Erinaceus europaeus. Classification (NCBI taxonomy): domain Eukaryota; kingdom Metazoa; phylum Chordata; class Mammalia; order Eulipotyphla; family Erinaceidae; genus Erinaceus; species Erinaceus europaeus. The sequence continues at coordinate 7,587,413 of NC_080172.1, forward strand.
GAATTATTCAGCCCTCTTGGGGTTTGTCTATTGTTTTCTAAGTAACTTCTGATCAAATTTCCCTCCGTAACCTAGTGTTGATTTTGCCCGTTTAATTATGGTGGCCTACTTCACATTACCTAAACTACTCCTTGATCTAATTTTGCATCCTGGAGTTAGAAGAGTAAAACAACTACTCACCACCTGGTAATCTTTTAACTCTACTTCACAATTTGAATATGAAATTCTGAATGACTTAAGATGGATAACTTTCAAAAAGTATCTCGTTTTTCAAGCATACGTATCTGTGCCCTAAAGAATATGCCACCAAAACTCAGGGCAATGTCAATACAGTTGACTTTTTTTGATGGAGAAAATCAGAATGAAAAACTAGGTATGGTAATGAACTAAATGTATGACATTTTATAAGCTTGATAGGAATAATTTAGGAGACACTGATGAAGACTACTAATTTACAGAAGATTTGCAGTTGCATTGTTGTTGCAACAATTATAATTGGGGACCAATTATAATTGTGATTAGACTAATAGGATAAGCTAGTTTTTTTTTTTTTTAGTATGAGAAAAAAATGATTCAAGGCTTTCTCTTCGACTTCTTATGTAAAAGGATCTGACTCTGAGTAATAAAATAGTACATTCTGCATAGGCCAGGTTACTTGTTGTACCTAAGAAAAGAATGGCTAGCCTTTCAGAGCCAGAGATAATTGTTCAGACCAGGCCTTTCTGTAGGAAAATGGATGGCTTGGTAGGACTTTCTTATCAAACGTCAGTAAACATTTCGTCAAAGTTTCTGTGAGAAACGAAGTGCAAACTGGCAGCCAGCGAAGGGCATACCAGGTAACCTTATGGGCCCAAAGGACAAGGACCATGTGTGTTTCAACTCCATGGTATTCCCAGAACTTAGCCAAATTACTGGCATAGGAGAGTTACTAGTTAAGGAAAAAAAAAAAATTTTTTTTCAGAGGAGTATGAATGATACCATTATGCATTTCAGAGCCTTATTTGATACTTATTGTCATGTCTTAGATGACCCCAGAATTTAGTGGCTTGAAGCTTTTGTAGTCTTCTTCCACTTTCTGTAAACCTGGAACTCTGATGTGTTGGGTGGGGACTTCTGGTCTGGGTTTTTCACAAGGCTATGTCACCTCAAGGTTCTGCTGTGAAGGATCCACTTACTGGTTTATGCAGATAATTGTTGGCTGGACTTGGTTCCTCACAGGCTGTTGGACTGAAGCCCTGCTCAGTTCTTTGCCAGTAGGCCTTTCCACGTGGACACCTCACAATATGGCGGCTGTGTCCATCAGAGAAAGGAAGTAAGGAGGGAGTGGAGGGGTTCAAGAATGTGCTGGCAAGGGAGTGAGAGCAGTATAGGAGAAGTCAGAGTCTTTTGCAGCCTACTCAGGGAAGTGACATCCCCTGACGGTAGCCAGATGCTATTTCTTAGAAGCAAGTCGTAGGTTAGGGCACATGTTAGGAAAGGGAATTATATTAAGGAATGAATACAGGGAGATAAGGGTTATTGAGCCATTTTTGGAACTCTGTCCACAGACTTTGAGCTTTTTTGTTTGTTTGTTTTCTTAATGTCATTCTCTGAAACAGACTATTAATTTTTACATATCTTTAAAAAAACATTCCATATAAATGTCATATTTGTTAAGAAACAGTGCATTTCCCCCCGAAACATAAAACAAAAGCTAGCATAAATACAGTACCTGCACTGACTATAGTTTATAAGTATTTCCAGAGTGTTGTATTCTAATAAATAATGACCTGAGAATCCAAAGACCCAAATGCAAGGGAGTGTGTGGCAGCAGGCTTAATCAATGTTTAGTGATGACGGAATGTAAAATCGAAAAGCCAAGGGTAGAAATCAAATTGCCTTTCTGCAGAAAGATCCTCAACAATTGAAAAACTGCTCTATAAAACTAAAGAGCATCTGGATGCTTTAGAAAACAGAAATGGCAGAAATATTATGTATACCCCAGGTATGCCTCTGGTGCTCATTACGTTGTCTGAGAACTAAGAGGAAAGACAACAAAAAGATTCAAATTAGTGGCTTTTGCTCTGGCCCTGAGCCATACTGACTTGGGACTATTAACTCTAAGTATATCCTGCACTAAAAATACATCTTCTGCACTTTTATTTTCAAGTAGCTTCCCTTCCTCATATCCAGACAAGAGCATGAACATAAATTATTAATTTATATATTGACTTATTTGATAAATTCTTTAGTGAATGGATTCTCATATTTTGTATTAACTTTATTTATTTGTTAGATAGAGACATCCAGAAACTGTGAGGGGGAGAGGGTGATAGAGAGCGATACAGAGAGACACCTGCAGCCCTGCTTCGTTTCTCCCAAAGCTTTCCCCCTACAAATGGGGACCAGGGGTTCGAACCCACGTCCTTGCACATGGTAACAAGTGTGCTCAATCAGGTACACTGCCACTTGGCCCCTTGGATTCTCATATTTTGGTATGAAAGAATGATGTGTTATATCTGCAGTAATGTGTATAGTTTTAAATATCGTAATCATGGCTGGGGGAGATAACATAATGGTTATGCAAAAAGGCTCTCATGCCTGAGACTCCAAAGCCCCAGGTTCAATCCCCACAACACAAGCCAGAACCAACCTAGCAGTGCTCTGGGGGGAAAAAAAAATAATCAATTCACTAATTAATTAACTATCATAATCATGGAGCCAGGGAGATAGCATAATGGTTATGCAAAAGGCTTTCATGACTGAGTCTCCAAGGTCCCCTGTTCAGTCCCTGGCACCACCATAAGCAAAAACTGAGGAGTGCTCCAGAAAAAGAATATATAACAAATTTAAAACTAATCCCATTAACTCATAGTATAATCAAATTAGTCTCATCAACAATATGTGTGACTTAAAAAATGTGAAGCATGTATGTCTCTAATGGGAGGTTAGTGGTAGACTGTCGACACTTGAACACAAGGTGCTTCTGGATACTTGCTTTGTGAACAGGAAATGCAATCGCCTGCTAAGAAATTACTCTAGTGTGCCTAGCCAGTAGAGCCCATGCTGTTCAGAGTTTTCATCAGACTAGAGTTCCTGGCTATAAGAATGAAGATGGTAGAATCCAGAATATTTGGGGTTTGTTGGTTTCTTTGGTTGGTTGGTTTTTACCAAAACACTGCACAACACTGGCTGCTGGTGGTGCTGACTATTGAACCTCAGGCATGAAGGTCTGTTTGCATAACCATTATGCTATTGCCCTCACCCATCATCGTCTCCTCCTCCTTCTTTTTCTTCTTCCTCTTCTTCTTCCTCCTCCTCCTCCTTCTTCCTTGAAACCCATCATCGAAGCAAGTCTTACTGTGTTTCTGTTTTGTTTTGTTTTGTTTCTTAATTGCAGGGATTAATAGTTTATAGTCCACAGTAAAATGCAGTTGTTTGTACATAAGTAGCATTTCTCAGTTTCCCACCTAACTATCTAAGTACCCCACCCAGGTCCTCCTCTGTCACCATGAACCCTCTCACACCCCCACCCCAGAGTCCTTTGGTGCAATACATCAACGCCAGTCCAAGTTCTACTTAGTGTTTTCCCTTCTGTTCAGCCTTACTGTTAAGAATGCTGAAGCCAGTTAGTGAAATGGGAAAGGCCGAGGGCTTCAATTAGACAGACCTCAGTCTCTGCCTAGACTTTAAAAAAAAATTTATTATATATTTTTTTCCCTACCCACCCACGCCAGAGTCTTTTACATTGGTGCGATATGCCAATTCCATTTCAGGTTCTACTTGTGTTTTATTTTCTGATCCTGTTTTTAAACTTCTGCCTGAGAGTGAGATCATCCCATATTCATCCTTCTGTTTCTGACTTATTTCACACAACATGATTTTTTCAAGGTCCATCCAAGATCGGCTGAAAACGGTGAAGTCACCATTTTTTACAGCTGAGTAGTATTCCATTGTGTATATAGACCACAACTTGCTCAGCCACTCATCTGTTGTTGGACACCTGGGTTGCTTCCAGGTTTTGGCTATTACAAATTGTGCTGCCAAGAACATATGTGTACACAGATCTTTTTGGATGGATGTGTTGGGTTCCTTAGGATATATCCCAGGAGAGGAATTGCAGGGTCATAGGGTAGGTCCATTTCTAGCCTTCTGAGAGTTCTCCAGACTGTTCTCCACAGAGGTTGGACCAATTGACATTCCCACCAGCAGTGCAGGAGGGTTCCTTTGATCCCACACCCTCTCCAGCATTTGCTGCTGTTACCTTTTCTGATGTATGACATTCTCACAGGAGTGAAGTGATATCTCATTGTTGTCTTGATTTGCATTTCTCTGACAGAGACTTGGAGCATTTTTTCATATGTTTCTCAGCCTTTTGGATCTCTTCTGTGGTGAATATTCTGTCCAAGTCCTCCCCCCATTTTTGGATGGGGTTATTTGTTGTCTTGTTGTTGAGTCTGGCAAGCTCTTTATATATGTTGGTTATTAAACTCTTATCTGATGTATGGCTATAAAGATCTTCTCCCATTCTGTGAGGGGTCTCTTGGTTTGCGTAGTGGTTTCTTTTGCTGTGAAAAAGCTTTTTAATTTGATGTAGTCCCATAGGTTTATACTTGCCTTAGTCTTCTTTGTAATTGGATTCGTTTCATTGAAAATGTCTTTAAAATTTATGCAGAAAAGAGTTCTGCCAATATTTTCCTCTAAGTATTTGATAGTTTGTGGTCTAACATCCAAGTCCTTGATCCACGTGGAATTTACTTTTGTATTTGGTGAAATACAGTGATTCAGTTTCATTCTTCTGCATGTTTCAACCCATTGTTTCCAACACCATTTGTTGAAGAGACTCTTCTTTCCCCATTTAATAGTCTGGGCTCCTTTGTCAAAGATTAGATGCCCATAGGTGTGGGGGCCTCATTTCTGGGCTTTCAATTCTATTCCACTGCTCAGTGTGTCTATTCATGTTCCAGTACCAAGCAGTTCTGATGACAATGGTCCTATAATACAGTTTGAGATCTGGGATTGTGATGCCTCTGGTTCTATTCTTTTTTATCAAGATTGTTTTGGCAATTCTAGGTCTTTTCTGGTTCCAGATAAACATGTGTAGCATTTGTTCTATTCTCCTAAAAATGTGCCTGGGATCTTGATGGGGATAGCATTAAATTTGTAGATGGCTCTGGGTAATATATTCATTTTGATCATGTTAATTCTTCCAACCCATGAACATGGAATATCTTTCCACTTCTTTGTGTCTTTTTCAATTTCCTTGAGTAGTGACTCATAATTTTCAGTACACAAGTCTTTCACTTCTTTGGTTAGATTTACTCCTAGATATTTTATTGTTTTTGTTGCTATAGTAAAAGGAATTGATTTCTGGATTTCAATTTCTTCTAACTTAGTGTTTGCATAGAGGAATGCCACTGACTTTTGAATGTTAATTTTATAGCCTGACACCTCACTGTATTGCCTGATGATTTCCAAAAGCTTCTTGCTGGATTCCTTAGGTTTTTCCATGTTTACTATCATGTCATCTGCAAATAAGGAGAGTTTGACTTCTTCTCTTCCAATCTGTATCCCTTTAATTCCTTGCTCCTGCCTGATTGCTATGGCAAGAGCTTCCAGCACTATGTTGAATAGTAATGGTGACAGTGGGCATCCCTGTTTAGTACCTGATCTGAGTGGAAATGCTTCCAGTTTTTCACCATTGAGTATGATGTTGGCTATGGGTCTGCTATATATAGACTCCACTGCTTTGAGGAATTTTCCATCTATTCCCATTTTTTGTAGTGTTTTGATCATAAAGGGATGTTATATTTTGTCAAAGGCTTTCTCTGCATCTATTGATATGACCATGTGGTTTTTGGTCTTGCTTTTGTTGATGTGGTGGATCACATTGATTGATTTACGTATATTAAACCAACCTTGCATGCCTGGGATAAACCCCACTTGGTCATGATGAACAAACTTTTTGATATACTCCTGTATCCGGTTGGCTAGAATTTTGTTCAATATTTTCACATCTATGTTCATCAGAGATATTGGTCTGTAGTTTTCTTTTTTGGTTGTGTCCCTGTCTGCTTTTGGTATCAGGGTGATGTTGGCTTCATAGAAGCTGGAAGGGAGTATTCCAGTGTCTTCAGTCTTCTGGAAGACTTTTAAAAGTAGAGGTATTAGTTCTTCTTTGAAGGTTTTGTAGAATTCATTTGTAAAACGATCTGGTCCAGGGCTTTTATTTTTGGGGAGATTTTTGATAACTGTTTCAATTACATTAGCTGTGATGGGCCTGTTCATGTTATCCACTTCCTCTTTACTTAGTTTTGGAAGTTGGTAGGTATCTAGGAAATTGTCCATTTCTTTCATGTTCTCTAGCTTGGTGGCATATAGTTGTTCATAGAAGCCTCGCATGATATGTTGAATTTCTGCAGTGTCTGTTGTGATATCTCCTCTTTCATTTACTATCCGATTTATTTGGGTCTTCTCCCTTTTTTGTTTTGTGAGTCTAGCTAATGGTTTGTCGATTTTGTTTACTCTTTCGAAGAACCGACATTTACTTTTGTTGATCTTTTGTATGGTTTTCCTGTTCTCAATGTTATTTATTTCTGCCCTGACTTTAGTGATTTCTGACCTTCTCATTGCTTTAGGGTTCCTTTGTTGTTCTTCTACTAGGTCTTTAAGATGTGCAATCAGGCTGTTTATTTGTGCTTTTTCTTTTTTTTTTTTTTTAATTTTATATTTAAGAAAGGATTAATGAACAAAAACATAAGGTAGGAGGGGTACAACTCCACACAATTCCCACCACCGATTCTCCATAACCCACCCCCTCCCATGATAGCTTTCCCATTCTCTAGCCCTCTGGGAGCATGGACCCAGGGTCGTTGAGGGTTGCAGAAGGTAGAAGGTATGGCTTCTGTAATTGCTTCCCCGCTGAACATGGGCGTTGACTGGTCGGTCCATACTCCCAGTCTGCCTCTCTCTTTCCCTAATAGGGTGGGTCTCTGGGGAAGCGAAGCTCCAGGACACATTGGTGGGGTCTTCAGTCCAGGGAAGCCTGGCCAGCGTCCTGGTGGCATCTGGAACCTGGTGATTGAAAAGAGAGTTAACATACAAAGCTAAACAATTTGTTGAGCAATCATGGATCCCAAGCTTGGAATAGTGGAGAGGAAGTGTTAGGGAGGTACTCACTGCAAACTCTAGTGTACTTCTGCTTTCAGGTATATATTTTGCAGTAGTTTATGGATACGTGTGAACATAAGCTCTCTCTCACAGAAACTGGTGTATATCTAGGTTATGGGACTTTGTTAGAAAGTGAACCACCTGAGATGAAATTAGAGTGTACTATAAAAGGAAAGGTCTCACCCGAGTAATGAAGCTGAAGGGTTGTCATTCCACACTTGAAGTCTCTGGACACAGTCTGAGGTAAAGCATGTTGAGGTGGCAATTGTTGCGTTGGTTAGGTTGTGATCGGCGGATGCAATATTATTTGGTTTGGATTGGGAGATGCATACGGGAAAGTGGGCCCTATCCAAGGGTTCCAGGACTGGGGGAAGTAGGGGCTCTATAGTGGAGATGTGAGGTTCCTGCTGTCTTAGAGTTCAAAAAGACAATCGACAGTTAATGTTATCATCACATTATTTGTTAATTGGGTTAACTTTGAAAAGTCCTTTTGTTATGGTTTGCTGTACAGTATCCAGTATCTTGTATATAGCTGTGCTATTGGATACTTCTAATCTACTTGGTCTAGGCTTTTGAGAGAGTCCGCATATCAAATACATAGCCTATATATTAAAAAGATTCAGTTTGTGTTTTGAGAAACTTTGAGACATACAATTGATTTTCCCCCTCTCATATTAATTAACTACTGATTTATATGTCTACATTTTGCTAGGAGTGTACATAAACACCATTCCTACCACCAAAAGACTGTGACCCATCCCTCCCGCCCACTCCCACCCCCCACTGGCCCAGGAAGCTGCATGTCTACCCCTCACCACTGGGTTTTTACTTTGGTGCCCTATTGTGCTTTTTCTTGTTTCATAATGTGTGCTTGTATAGCTATGAACTTCCCTCTTATGACTGCTTTAGCTGTGTCCCAAATATCTTGATAGCTTGTGTCTTCATTTTCATTGAACTCTCAAAACATTTTTATTTCTTCCTTGATTTCTTCTTTGACCCAGAAGTTGTTAAGAAATGTACTGTTGAGCTTCCACATTTTGGGACTGTTACTAATCTTTTGTTGATTGTTGTTAGTTTAATTCCACTGTGGTCTGAGAAGATGCTTGGGATGATTTCAGTGCTCTTGAATTGGCTGATGTTGTCTTTGTGGCCTAACATATGGTCTATCCTTGAGAATGACCCATGTGGATTTGAGTAAAATGTGTATTCCAGTTTCTTGGGATGAATGACTCTGAAAATGTCCAATAGTTCTAGTTTATCTATCTCTTCAGTTAACTCCCTTATGTCTTTATTGATTTTCTGCCTGGATGATCTGTCAAGTTGAGAGAGTGAGGTGTTGAAGTCCCCTACTATGGTTGTGTTACTGTTAATATATTGCTGTAGCTCTTTCAGTAGAAGTTTGATGTATTTAGATGGCTTCTCATTGGGTGCATAGATGTTAATAATTGTTAAATCCTCTTGATTGACTGATCCTCTGAGCATTAAGTAGTGTCCATTCCTATCTTTTTTAATCTTATCTATTTTAAAGTCTATCATGTCAGATATGAGAATAGCTATTCTTGCCCTTTTTTGTGGGCCATTGGCTTGTATGACAATTTTCCATCCTTTCACTTTAAGTCTGTGTTTGTCTTGTTGAGTTAGGTGGGTTTCCTGTAGACAGCATATTGTTGGGTTGTGTTTTCTGATCCATCTTCCTCCTCTGTGTCTTTTAATAGGTGAATTCAGGCCATTGACATTTATTGATATCAAAGATTGAAGATATTTTAATGCCATTCTTATAGAGATTTAGAGTGTTTTGATATATGTCCTATTTGTGGTGGTCTGGTTGTTTATAGGAGACCTTTCAGAACTTCTTTCAGGGCAGGCTTGGTGATAGTTGATTCCTTCAACTGTTGCTTGTCTGAGAAGGTTTTGATGCCTCCATCTAGTCTGAATGACAGTCTAGCAGGATATAGTATTCTTGGCTGAAAGCCTTTCTCATTGTGCACTCGATAGATATCTTGCCATTCTCTTCTGGCCTGTAGTGTTTGTATGGAGAAGTCTGCTGCTAATCTTATGGGTTTTCCTTTGTAGGTGATTCTTTGTTTTTTCTCTTGCAGCCTTCAGGATCCTTTCTTTATCCTTATTCCTTTCCATTCTAAGTATGGTATGTCTTGGTGTCTTTAGGTCTGGGTTAATTCTGTTTGGGACCCTCTAGGCTTCTTGAATCTTTATATCTTTGATGTTGTCTAGAGAAGTTTTCAGCTATTATGGCCTGGAAAATGATTTCTTCCTCTCCTTCTCTTTCTTCCTCTGGTATGCCAATAATGCGTATATTGTTTCTTTTGAAGTCATCCCATAGGACTCTGTTGTTGTTTTCAGCATCTCTTAATCTCTTTTTGAGATCTCTTACTTCTTTTTTAGTTGTCTCTAATTCATCCTCAATCTTGCTAATTCTGTCTTCAGCCTCATAGGTTCTATTCTCTCTGCCCTCTACTGTTTTCTGGAGTTCATCTATTTTGTTGCCCTGCTCTGATACTGTTTTAGCTTGTTCAGCTAGTTGCCTTCTTAGCTCAGCGATTTCAGCTTTCAGCTCTCTAATAACCATGAGATTATTAGAATTTTCTTCCATATTCTCATGTGTTGTTACTGTATTTCTGATGACAATTTTTTCAAATACTTTACTCACTCCTGTTATTATTTCCTTAGCTAATGTTTGTATGTTGAACTCATTGTTTTGTGCTTCACCCTCTGGAGGACTTTTAGCTGGACTCTTGTCCTGGTTAGATTCTCCAATATTTTTTCTTGTTCTTTTAACCATTTTATATATTATGTTATGAGTTCCCTTTATCAGTACTTTTCAAATTATTGATCACTATTGCCTGGATTGACTTGTGTCTAAGTAAGTTAATTAAAGGGTTCACAGTGGTGGAAGTTAACAGTTGTTTCAATCCCTGAGTTGGAGCTCAGTGGTTTAAAAAGCCTCTTTTTTTCCTTCCCTGTAGGCTATGGGAGCCTGAGGGCTTTTAAACTATCAATAGGCTTCTTAGCTTAATAACTGACTCCTGACCAAGAGATAAAGTAGGCTGTGGCAGAGATAATCCAGTGGTTATGCAAAGAGACTTTCACAGCCCCTCAGCTATGCCACTGAGGTATAGGTCTTCTCCTGAGTTTCCTGGTTAGATCTCTGTCCGCTGGTGTCCCTCCCTGTTGCTGCTCCAGATTGTGAGGGTAGTAGCAATGGAGACTCAGAGTTGCATTATGGTGAGTCTCTGGGGAGTCCTCTCTTCCCTTAAGCTGTCCCCTTGTTGGTGGAGCAGACTGGAGGTGGTGTCTCAACTGATAAACTGCTGAACTGTTAGCAGTCACTTAATCTCTCCTTAGGCTCCTCTCTCCTCTGTCACCAGCCACATGTGTTTGTACTCACCGGTGATTTACTGGGTTCCTGTGGTCATTCTAGTCCTGTCTTGTTTCAGTCCTGGGTGGTCTCCTTTGGTATTCCTAGTAGACCTTTTTTTTTTAAAGATTTTCTTTATTTATTCCTTTTTGTTGCCTTTGTTGTTATATTGTTGTAGTTATTATTGATATTGTATAGGACAGAAAGAAATAGAGAGAGGAGGGGAAGACAGAGGGTGGGAGAGAAAGACACCTGCAGACCTGCTTCACCGCCTGTGAAGCAACTCTCCTGCAGGTGGGGAGCCGGGGCTGGAACCGGGATCCTTACACTGGTCCTTGCGCTTAGTGCCATGTGTGTTTAACCCGCTGCTCTACCTTCTGACTCCCTCTGCCTAGACCCTTGATAGCTGTGACACTGAGTAAATCACCTACCTGCTCTGGAAACTCGGTGTCTTAAATAAAATGGGAGAAGTGATGGTGACTAGCATCATCATTTTAGCTGACATTTGTTAAGCAGCTATGTAGCAGACACTGTCACTTATGTCACTCATTTGCTCTTCATAATAGCCCTGTGAGGACTAAATGTCATTTATAGTCCACCTATCCCTGCTGTCTTTCTCTCTCAGAAACATATGCCCAGAATTAGTTTGATCTACCCATTACAAAGGGATTTTTACTACTTTTCAGTTTTATGTTTGTGAAGCTTTCCCCCTACTCCCTATACAGTTGGGGCCTGGGATTTTTACCATTTTTCAGTTTTATTTTTGTGAAGATTTCCCCCTATTCTCTATACAGTTGGGGTCTGGGGGCTTGAACCCAGGTCCTCCTGTGTATGGTAGTGTATGTACTCAAGCAGGTGTGCCACCTTCCTGTCCCCTGGCTAGACTCTTGTTGTGAGAGACACATTTATTATTTTTTATTTATAAAAAGGAAACATTTAACAAAACCATAGGAAAAGGGGTACGACTCCACACAATTTCCACCACCAGAACTCTGTATCCCCTCCCCTCCCCTGATAGCTTTCCTATTCCTTATCCCTCTGGGAGTATGGACCCAGGGTCACTGTGGGATGCAGAAGGTGGAAGGTCTGGCTTCTGTAATTGCTTCCCCGCTGAACATGGGTGTTGATAGGTCGATCCATACTCCCAGCCTGAAGAGACACATTTCTTATAGAAACCAATATAGGGCTACGGATTGTTTTTTCTTTTGTTTTGATTTTTTGTTTGTTTGTTTTACTTGTGACTCCTTTCTGTTCCAGGTTTTTAATCCTTTGTTTGTTCATTCTTCATACTTTTTATTGAACTGATATCTTTGAGGTGGCTAACGGTGAATTCATGTTTGTTACTTTCATCTTCAGGGTGTGGTGTGTGTGTGTGTGTGTGTGTGTGTGTGTGTGTGTGTGTGTGTGTGTGTGTGAAATACAGTTTGCTATTGCTTCCTTTTATGAAAGAAATTCAGTAGTTAAGGGTACAACATTCCAGAGAGAATGGTGTTGGTAGACACAGCATCACTGGAATGGTCATTTTCCTGTATTTGCTATCCAGATTGAGACTACTTTTACATGAACCCAGAGTCTGTGCTTTTTTTTTTTCTTCTTCTAATATGTGGTTAACAATCTGAATGACATGTTCTTTATGGGACCACAATAATCCCGTCCATTACATCACTTAATTTATGGGCATACTCACACCAAAATCGATAAACATTATTCCTGAAATGTCAAGAGTGTTAATGGGGTGATTAAAAAAGAAAAAAGATTCTAAAAATCTCTCTGCATGGAGCCTGTGATATGCCGTTGTTGAGGTGTACCATCCCAACCCTGGGATATGGAAGCCTTAATTACACTAAGACTCCATCGACTTCAAAAATGTGTGTCAGAAGCTATTCTTAGTCACAGGAATCTTTTGTGCCATATTGTGGAATTCTGTTAGCAGAGCGAGGGAGAGGCTACATGTCTCAGAGAAGATCATTTTCAGGTTGTTTTGAGTCGTATCAACAGTTGCTAAGGAACCGTCGCTAATGCTTCTGGGAAATTCTATAATATTTCACTGAGAAATTGGGAGAAATTTTTTATAGAGCAAAGCTTCTTAGACAAGGAGAGCATATGAAAGGAGATATTAGGGACCAGTTTCAAACTAGAGAAAGTATTTTAAAGTTTCCTAGAAGATTGAGTTTAAATAGGGTTTCTTAGCACCCTATAATCGCCTCTTACAGAATCCTGGAAGCTTTCATTTACATCTGATTTTAGAACAAGTAGCATTTTAAAATCTGGTCACATTTCAGTTTATTTTCCATGATTGATGCTTTAAAATGGAGATTAGCCCTCCTTTTCATACAGAGAATTAATGAGCATGCTAGGAGGGTGGTTCACTGATTCCCTCTCAGTGAAAAGACTATATTAATAGTAAACATTTAATAGGCGCTGACTGTTTACTTGATTCTGCAGAGACATAATCTTGGCATGTAATGGTTTTATAATCCAAGTGGCCCTCTCTGATTAACCGTGGCACTGAAGATAGTGACTACTTCCCCCAGCCAATGTGCAGGGCATATGTGCTGGGGCCGCAGAACCAGCAGCCTGACACCTAGCTAGTACATGAGGAGGAAGACAGGCCCCACATGGAAAGCTTGCTTCCAGACAAGCTGATTGGAACTTAGAATTTGATCTACCCGCTTGATGACTTCTTGTTGTAGTAGAGTCTGGAGGGGACAGTAGCAGTAACTTTTATTTTCTCTTTCTCTCATTCATATACATCAGGTGAACAGTGTGAGTGCCTATTCAGATCAAGGAGTGAGAGATTTAGATCTCATGAACAACTCAATCCTTGCCCCGAATAGAACTTCTGGTGGGGAGGTACCTCGGAAAATCAGCAATTACAAAACACAAGGTTAAGAATTAGCGCAAGGGGGCTAGGCAGTATACTTGGTTGAATGGCTGTGTGACCTTACATAAAGATTGACCGTCAAAAAAAAAAAAAAAAAAAGATTGACCGTCAAGCCCCGAGACCCTCACCTGCAGAGGGGAAATTTGATAAGCAGTGAAGCAGTGCTGTAGATATCTCCCCTTCCTGCTCAGTTTCTCTCTGTGCAACAAATATTATATAAATTTTAAAAAATATTTATTTATTTATTCCCTTTTTGTTGCCCTTGTTGTTTCTTATTGTTGTAGTTACTATTGTTGTTATTGATGTCATTGTTGTTGGATAGGACAGAGAAAAATGGAGAGAGGAGGGGAAGACAGAGAGGGGGAGAGAAAGACAGACACCTGCAGACCTGCTTCACCACCTGTGAAGCAACTCCCCTGCAGGTGGGGAGCCGGCAGCTCAAACCTGGATCCTTGTGATGGTCCTTGCACTTTGCACCACATGCCCTTAACCCGCTGAGGCTACCGCCCAACTCCCCAATTTTTTTTTTTAAAAATTAGCCTGAGGGAGCCAGGTGGTGGCACGCCATGTTGATTGCACATGTTACAGTGTTCAAGGACTTGAGTTCAAGCCCTTAGTCCCTACCTGCAGGGAGGAAGCTTCTTGAGCAAGCAGTGAAACAGTGCTACAGGTGTGTCTCCATCATCTATTTTTTTCTCTCATCTATTTATCTATCCATCCATCTATCTCCCTCTCCCCTCTCAATTTCTCTGTCTCTATTCAATAAATAAATAAATATTTTTTTAAAAAAAGAATTCATGTTAAAGTCTCTAAGTTTCTGGGGAAAACTTATTCCTGCCTAGAGATTGAGCAATGACCTAATACATGGAGCAGTTCTTTAACTAAATAGTAGTTTTCTCATCAAGTGCAAGGGGAAAGGACTAAGGAAGTCAGTAGTGCGGATACTTTCAAAAGCATGACCAGGGAATAGGCTCCCTCCATCAACCATTAGTGCTGGTGCCTGGGAACATGGGGAACAGGTCAAATATAGATAAACAAAGCAGGATACATCAACAAGCTAAGTACCAAATGAAGGACTTACTGTTGTGTGCTAGAGAGATGTTCAGGAGATAGAAAAGACCACAGGTTCTTGAGGATATAGTTGGTAAGCTCAGCATTCATTCGGAGTCTGAAGCCTTGACTTTACACTCCAGTCAGAAGGCTCACCAAGGAAGTGTTACGCTAGTCTTTAAAGAATAAAAAAAAAAAGAGGGGGAGGAGGTTATGCTAGTCTTTTAGTGTCTTTGTTAATGGAGAAGCTTATTTCAAAGTTGCATTAAATGTAGTCTTTTAGTGTCTTTGTTAATGGAGAAGCTTGTTTCAAATTAATGGAGAAGCTTGTTTCAAAGTTGCATTAAATGTTGTACTTGGGGGCCAGATGGTGGCACGCCTGGTTGAGTGCATATGTGACAATGAGAAAGGATCCGGGTTCAAGTCTGCTCCCCACCTGCAGGGGGAAAGCCTCACAAGTGATGGAGCGGGACTGCAGATGTCTTTCTGTCTCTCTCTCTCTCTCCTTCTCTCTCTCCCCCTTCCTCTCAATTCCTGGCTGTCTCTACCAAATAAAGATAATTAAAAAAATTTGTTAATCTTTATTTACTTATTGGATAGAGACAGCCAGAAATTGAGAGGAAAGGGGGTGATAGAGAGACAGAGAGAGATACCTGCAGCCTTTCTTCATCATTCGCAAAGCTTTCCCCTTGCATGTGGGGACCGAAGGCTCGAACCTAGGTCCTTAAACAAACAAACAAAAAAAAGGTCATTCTTAAAGTAGGCCAAGTGTGATATTGATTAGTGTATGTCTTCCTAGGTTAGAAGCAGAAGCTATTGGAGAAAAATGCCTGTGATGGTTTGGCTAGTACCATCTCCTCTGTTACATAAAGGTCATCAGAATTCTTGCTGATTTTGTGCTTGTTTTAACTGGAACTTGTCTTAACTATCTAACTAAATACCATTTTGGTCATCACAGAGTTCATGGTACAAACAGTTGCATGGAACATGTCTTGTTGTGAAGGTAAAGTTCCTGACCTGTATGGAAGAAAACTCAAGATTAAAAAAAAAAATTCATGAGTGATTTAATAATAACAGGGGTACAATTCCACACAGTTCCCACCACCAGAGTTCCCTGTCCCATCCCCTCTATTGGAAGCTTCCCTAGTCTTTATCCCTCTGGGAGTCTGGACCAAAGATCTTTATGGGGTGCTGAAGGTGGGAAGTCTGGCTTCTGTAATTGCTTCTCCACTGGACATGGGCATTGACAGGTCAGTCTATAGCCCCAACCTGTTTCTGTCTTTCCCTAGTGGGGTAGGGCTCTGGAGAGCATGGGGTTCTGGGACACTTGGTGAAGCTATCTGGCCAGGGAATTCAGGATGGAATCATAGTGGTATCTGGAACTTGGTGGCTGAAAGGCTGTGAGATATAAAGCAAACTGTTCAATAAACATTTAATAAACAGGAACTGCAAGGGGGCTGGGTGGTGGTGCACCTGGTTGAGCACACGTTACAGTGCACACAGACCCAGGTTCAAGCCCTCAGTCCCCACCTGCATGGGGAAAGCTTCATGAGTGGTGAAGCAGGGCTGCAGCTGTCTCTCTCCCTCTCTATCACCCCCTTCCCTCTCGACTTCTGGCTGTCTCTATCCAATACACAAAAGAAGATAATTTTAAAAAGTATCTATGTATATATGTATGTATATACATACATATAATATATATATATCAATATATCAGGAACTCAAAGGTAAGAATAGAGCAAATGAGACTAGGATGTCTATTTTAGGTATATTCCATATACCTTGACTTTAAAACTCGTATTTTTTAATTCTATAGTCCAGCCCACTGAAGTTCCTGTATCTGGAGTCATGACATCATTTTTCCCTCTAACATGACTGGACAGGGCATAGTTAGTGGGACGTCCGCTTCTCAGTTAAGACTTCTCTGAGTTCAGTGCTATGAGGAGGTGCTGGCTTACAGGGCAGCTGTAACAGAGGTGCATTTCTACACTTCCCCAGACAGATGACACCTCACCTCACGCCCCAGCAGTTATGAAACCCACAAGATACTGACCTTTTCTATGCCTGGTTTTCTTCTTTTGAACACAGTTAACAGTAATATGTGCTTCGTGGAGTAGTTACCTAAATTAAAGTGGTAAATATAAAGTGTTAAGGTGGGCCAGGCAGTGGCGTACCAGGTTAAGTGCACATAGTACAAAGCACAGGGACCTACACAAGAATCCTGGTTTGAACCCCCAGTTCCCCACCTACCATGGGGTCATTTCACAAGTGGTGAAGCAGGTCTGCAGATGTCTCTGTCTTTCTCTCTCCTTCTGTATCTTCCCCTCTTCTCTCGATTTCTCCCTATCCTGTCCAATAAAATGGAAAAAATGGCCGCCAGAAACAGTGGATTCTAGTGACTGCTCTCAGCCCCAACAATAACCCTGGAGGCAAAAAAAAAAAAGTGCTTCAAATAGGTTATGTACAGTCATACAATAAATATTTAAGACTACTGTTGTTAATGACTTGCCTCAGTTAATGATAATCAGTCTTTTTAAAATTATTATCTTTGTTTATTGGATAGAGACAGCCAGAAATTAAGAGGGGTGGAGGTGATAGAGAGGGAGAGAGACAGAGAGACACCTGCAGCCCTGCTTCACCACTTGCAAAGTTTCCCCCCTGCAGGTGGTGACCAGTGGCTCACACCCACATCCTTGCACATTGTAACATGCGTGCTCAGCCAGGTGTGCCAACACCTGGTCCCCAATAATAATCAGTCTTTGCTAATTCACTCACCAAACTCAGAGTTCATATCCTAGGACATAGGCTCAAACAGAAAATAATCATATTCCTCTAAAAATAAATTCATACTTTTGGTATCAAAAAAATCATCATTTGATGGACCATCTGGTAGTAATTATATTTTTATGGAAATCAACCAGAGGAATAAATAGCAACCCATGTGGAGAGTGCCCCAGGCCCTGGGAGGTTGAAAGCATTCTTCAGGATTTCAAAGCACATTGACTGTGGTTGCACAGGCATGAATGGAACTGTACTTGCCAGGATAACAATCAGGACATTATTGGTTTTTCATGTTTCAAGTGTGTGTGTGTGTGTGTGTGTGTATGTGTATCATGCTTAAGAAATTTAGTCACACCATCACTTCTACCGCTAAGAATAACATCGTAATCTGTATGCTGTATACTTGGTTTTATCAGGACATTTGATTCTGCTGAGCATATTTGTAGGTTAGAAAATCCTGCAAAGGCTGGCCATGCGAGGAAGTTTATAAGCAATATTTGCTTACTCTATGAGGAAATGATACTGAGACTTATAGATGCAGAGATAGCCACTGTCTTTACAGTGACTAACAACACCAAACAAGGCTATGTTCTTATACCATTATAATCTGTTTTGTGTTTGTTTTATGATATCCTTTGCTGTCTTCAGAGATTTCAATTCAGTTATTGACACGGAGGTTAAAATCAGATAAGAGTGTATCCAGTCTATCATATGCTGATGGCAAAAGCAAAATGTTCTTTGAATAGAAACAAGCTTATTTTATATTGCCCATGTGTCCATGACTGCAAACGTGTAACTCACCGCCAAAATGATGAATAACAGTGGGAGGTTTGCTTTACTACATTGTGCCTCACTTTGGTCATATTACCAATTCTGAAACTGAGAAAGGTTCCCCAAAATTCCTCTGAACAAGTGCCCAACTTAAAAGTCTTCTCATCTCTTACTATCAACTAACCATATAACCAAAAATAGTTTTCATGATGGCATGGGTAGAAGATACTGTGATAGACAGCATTGTTCAGGAAACAGAAACCTGTTTCCTTTCTCCAAAGATGAGACAGTAGTGCACAGATTACATGGAAGAGTCAGTCAGTAATGATGTTATAAAATAAGGCAACTCCAAAGAGTTATTATAAGTAGTATTTGGGGATTTATCAGATCAATTATAGAGATTATAAGAAGGGGTTTTGTTTTCTGTGACTTGAAATGGTTCCAGAAACATTTCTGGCGATAAAAAGAAGGGAAGTGAAGGAAAGGGGAGGGGGAAAGGAAGGGAAAAAGTGCACATGTTACAGTGCACAGGACCTAGGTTTGAACCCCCAGTCCTCACCTGCAGGGGGAAAGATTTTGCAAATGGTGAAGAAGGGCTACAGGTGTCTCTCTGCCATTCTCCCTCTCTATCACCCCCTTACCTCTCAATTTCTGGCTGTCTCTATCCAATAATTAAAGATAATTAAAAATAAGTGTCTCCTTATTAAAAAAAAAATCAAGACATCAATGCATTGCAAACTGCAAAGTTGCATGAATGCTGAAACTTAAATCATGTATTTCAAAAATCATCTGATTTCTGGGGCCAGGTGGTGGTGCACCTGGTTGAGTGCACGTTATAGTGCACAAGGATCAAGGTTCGAGCCCCTGGTCTCCACCTGCATGGGGAAAACTTCACGAGCAGTGAAGCAATGCTGCAGGTGTCTCTCTGTCTCTCTCCCTCTCTATCTCCCCTGTCCCTCTTGATTCTGGCTGTCTCTATCCAAAAAATAAAGATAATAAAATTTTTTTAAAAAAATCATCTGATTTCAGGTTTCAGGTGAGCTTGATAGAAGTTGAAATATCTTCAAGTAGCTTGAGTAGCTCTGTTTTTTCAGATGACAAGTCTATCACTGTCAGTGTGTGTCAATGTCACACACTCCTAAATCAGGAGATTTAAAATTTTGTTGGTATTTCAGAAAGAGACCCTTATTTCAACTAAGCTGGTTTGAGTTGATCATATTTAATGTACAAGAATATTAGTATCTTGCAGAAAAAAATCAATAAAGCTCATACCTTTCCCTCAAGTAGCACAAAAATTCAAGGACCACCACTTTAGGGCAATGTTCACGTTTGCCCTTGTTTACATGAGTCAGTAGAGAAAAATGGAATTCTAGGAACGTATGTCAGCCCCACCAATGCACAGCTGCTTATCACATCTGGAGAGCAGAGGTCAAGGAGGAATTATGGAAAGGAGCCGTTGTGGGTACCATACAAGTCTGTAAAGTCTTTCATACATATTTTAAAAAGGGGGGAGGGGGTCCTTTGCTTCTGAGTCAGCCTGTCTGCTACAGACGGTCTCGAAACCCAAATGGCCTATTATCCGATGATGAGTATGGTGTGGTCAGAGCCACAGGTCGGGGCCTTTGCTGCCTTAGCCTGTGTCACAGTCTTTTCAGACAGCCTGGAGCCTGCAGGTAAATAAAGGAGCATCTCTGCATCTGTGGGGTGAATGAATGGCTCTCTGGCGGTCTCTGGTGGTCGACATCATATATGCTTCTAGAGGAAACCGCTGAATACTTGGAGCAAATGAAAAAGCAAACATTAGAACCAGTGCACTCAGATTTTAGAGTGTGAACCTAAATAGACATTAACTTCTTCTCAGTTACTGAGGAGTATGACCATACTGCTGTTCATATATATTATATAATTACATCTTAAAATGATTTATCCATATTTGATTTAAATATTCTCTCTCTCCCTCTCTCTCTCTCTCTCTCTCTCTCTCTCTCACACACACACACACACACCCCTCACATTTCTCTAATGGATTTTCTTACAGGCAATTCCCAAGACGTGTCCGTGGGTGTATATAATCCTGTCGTTAATTTTTGATTACCAGCTCTTCATAGATCTAAACGTTAAACCTTTTAACATTTGCAGTTAAAAACATCTGCACTAGCTTCTTGCTATCGCTCATACGCCTGCAAGTGAACTGACCACACTGCATTGTATCAGAGGCAGCCAGCCGACATGTTTGCCTCAATCCATATATTTCCACACCACAGTCCGCCATGTCCTGGAGAGGATTCACTTCACTTCTATTCTTTGTGATTCTTGGCAAAAACATATACATACACCCAGTGACATAAACAGCATCCATTAGGCAGTTCAGCCTTCCCTGAAGTATTAGTATTCTAAACCATCCTATTACCAGAGTATTATTTTGATACTTTTATTAAAAGTTCTATAGCTCTAGCATGGCTGTATTCAAAGCCAGCTTTCTGCAATTAGGATTATAATGGGAGCTTTATTACAATGATATATAACTTGTATCATCCTAACAAAAGTCCCTGTACACAGCAATGCTTTAATAACATTGTTTCTGTAACAGTGATTCCTTCGTAATGGAGCTTCCCCCATGGCAACTTCATTATTAGGAGATGATTTCAGTAATAGGAATGCAAATAAAGATTTCTGAGAGGAACACTGCATGCACGGCTCTATTGCCGACCTGCTATCTCTTCACGCATTCCATCTAATCATTATAGACCCACCCGTGTCGATTACAGTCGTGCTTCTTACTCGCCAGCAACTCTTCAGCATCTGCGGCCTTCCAAATCACTGAAATTAACCGTCACCTTAGAACTCAAGGGTTAAAATAATTGATATTTTAATTAAATTTTGCTTCTAATGCTTTAAAATGTTTCATGAGATCTCCCCTAACTTTGTTTTGGTTCAGTGATTGAGTGGACCAATAACATCCAGGCTGGAGTGTATGCACCTCTGGATTGTAGGAAGATTTCCCAGAGAATATGTGTGTCAGAGTAGTTTGAAAGGAACTAGATTTCCAGATCTTCTCTTCCCTAAGATTCATCTGTTTGAGAGGAAAAAAAAAAAGAAAGAAAAAGAAAGAAAGAAAAGAAAAAAGAGAACACTTGTGGTTACAATACTTCTTTCCCACCTCCTCTTTTGGCTTTTCTCCTGCAATACGAAACAGGCCTACTCCTACTCGAGTGGTGGTGTGGGCGGCCGTGCACCTAGTACTACATGCAGAGACCTGTGCAAGGACTCAGGTTCGAGCCTCCACTCCCCACCTGCAGGGGGGACGCTTCACAAGCAGTGAAGCAGGTCTGCAGGAGTCTCTCTATCTCCCCCTCCCATCTCAATTTCTCTATGTCCTATCCAATAAAATGGGGGGGGGGGGGAAGCCACCAGGAGCAGTGGATTCGTAGCGCTGGCACCTAGTCCCAGCAATAACGCTGGAGGCAACAACAACAAATAAATAAAACAAAACAAAATAAATACAAACCTACTTATCCTTTACAATCTGTGCTGCTCAGGCACCAAACAAAGGAGCAATATGGCAACCTCTCATTTAAGCCCCTGCTTTCTGTGACAATGCTCACTCCCACCCCCCAGTACACTTCAGTTCATATTTGGGTTAGGAGAAAAAGGTCAGAAGTTAAATGCCTGGCCTCTGGGGTTAGAATCTATGTGTAGATCAAGGCTTTGCTAGGTAGTCAGCCTTGAAGAGTCATTTAAACTTTGTGCACTTTTTAAAAAGTTTCCAAATGTTTGTATATTAAAAAAGTAAATACTAGGGGTGTCCAGGCAGTGGTGCACATATTACCATGCGTAAGAACCCATGTTCAATCCCCCACCCCCCACCTGCAGGTGAAGTATGTCTCCAGGTGTCTGTCTTTCTCTCAACCTCTCTATCTCCCCAACTGTTCTCAATTTCTCTCAGTCCTATCCAATAAAATAAAATGAAAAAAGGAAAACAAGTGGCCACTAAGAGCAATGGATTCGCAATGCTGGTGTGGAGCCCCCGTTAACCCTGGTAGCAAAAAAAAAAAAAAAATGCTGATGGGTATCATACTTCTGTGGTATTTATGTTAAATAGAGTGGGGCTGGCAGAATAGTTCCCTTGAGTAGTTCCCTAGTATGTAGTTTTGCCATGTGTGTAACCCAAGTTCAAGTCCCCCCTCCCACCGCCCATCACAATGAAGGAATCTTCAATGCTGCGGTTTATCTCCCTGCCAGTCTTTTGTCTTTGTCTCTCTGTCTCTATCTGGAAAAGTCAGTTCAGAGCAGAAAAACCCTGGAGATAACAAAAAATAAAATAAATTCAGTAGATTGCATCTAGGAACGTGGCATAGTAGTGCTATTTTAAATCATATTTGTGCATGAAATGCTATATATTTTAAATCGTCGATATTTACAGTACACAGAAAACTACATAATTTATAAATATTTATTGAGAAATCGGAACTTGAGGATGGGGGAGGAAACATAAAAGTTATGTAAACCGACTCTCATGCTTGAGGCTCCCAGGCTCCAGGTTCAATCCCCCACACCATGAAAAGCCAGGGCAGAGCAGGACTCTGGCAAAAAAAAAAAAAAAAAAAGAATAACTGGAACTTGGGGAATATAATTATATTTTTTTCATTTACATGTGTGCAAACAGAAAAAGTTCAAAGACATTGAAATAAAACTAACTTATGATGGTTATGATGTAAATGAAATTAGGAGATAAAGTTATCTTACAGTTTATGTTTTCTGAGTATTTGGTAGTAAAAATATACTATCTTGTTTTAGCAAGTTCGGAAGCTGAGTCAAGCTGTAGGAATCTGAGGTTTCCCTAACTGAAATCTGATTTGGCTTTGTGTGGGTTAAATGGATGAGTTTCCCACAGAAGATCAGAGTATAAAACATTAACTGTACTTGAAAGTTGACTAATAGTGCCTGGGCGCAAAAAAAAAATCTTTTTGAAGAGGGATCTGAATTCTCTTTGGACATGTTTGAGAAGTGGTCCCTCCTGTAGTGGCCCCTGAGGCAGAGATGGGGAGACTACTGCTCCCCCACGATGTTCTAAAACACAAGTTTCAGACAAGTTCCATCTTGCATTGCTTCACAGCTGGGAAAGGTAACTGCCTTCTTCCGGAGGAAGCCAGCTAGTGTGGATGAACGAATGGGTCTTTTATGAGGAACATGGTAGAAATGGACCGTCGTCTGCATTAAAAAAGAAATGAGGTGTGGGGGCAGGACGATACCACCATTAATAGTGTGACAGTTTTCATACTTGAGGCACTTGGATATCCCCGGTGCAGTATCTTAAGCCAGAGCTAAGTGGTGGTCTAGTGAAAAATAAATAAATGAGTAACTAAATAAATTTGGTTTCAAACTGAAGAAAATATACATTCCATAACCTTTTCAATTTTAGTTTATGCCATGCCCAAGTCTGGATGCCACATTCGTGCTGGGCAAGTTCCATGTCAGCGTATCCACAGTGGTAACCATAATGAATATAGAATTTTGTGCACTGGATTTGCACTTAGCATTTCTCTCCAGACCCTTGCCAAAGGAAGTAGAGCAATTTAAAAGAGTGAGATGATAATACAGCAGCCATATTTGGACCAGTTTGGTGGAGAATCCAAGGAGGGTGTGATCTCAAATTAACATGATTTTTTTCATTTACTTATTTATTTTTGAATGTTTATTTATAAAAAGGGAACACTGACAAAAACCGTGGGGTAAGAGGGGTACAACTCCACACAGTTCCCACCACCAGAACTCCATATCCCATCCCCTCCCCTGATAGCTTTCCTATTCAGCCCTGTTCTGATTGACATTGTTTCTAAAATGGTGGGTGACCCCTCCCCAGCCAATCTGGAAAAAGCAGATGCTTCTCTGCACCAAGTCAGTAAATTCGTAGGGGTGATGTGCTCTTGCCAAGGGGAAAATGGCATATATATAACCTGAGCTAGTTGCCTCGCCTCTTTGCAGAGTGTGTGATGCTTCTGTGAGGTGTTTCAAAGGCAGGTTTAATTCTAACATTGTTACGAGGAGCTGCAAACTTGCTGCTTGAAACAGTGGCTCCACTCATCAAGCAGTTTGCACCGGGTGGTGATGTAAATGAGTTTAAACTGTTTCCGGGGGAGAGATGTGGTGTCACATGTAAAGATTGCCAATGTTTTTACGCATTCCTAAGACGTTATTATAAAGAAAAGCTCCATAATCCATATTATAATATTCACATTTAATAGTGTAAAGCTGGAAACTTGTCAAAGTGTGTAAGCGATAATCTATCCTATTAGTCCAATGGAATATTATTTAATTAAAAGAAAGCTGTAAATGCTGTGCAAAGTATCGGGGGTAATGTCAGAAGGGGGCCAGAAGATAGCTCAATCTGAGAACACGTGACTGTGCAAAAGGGCCTGGGTTTGAGTCCTGTGCCAACGCACAGCAGCACAATGCACAGGGAATCTTCATTAGCGGTGGAGCAGTGCTGCGATTTATTTCCTCTCTGTGTTTCTCTTTTCCCTTTCTCCTCACACTGCCTTCTCTTTGTCATACCCTCTATTTTAAAAGAGAAAAAAAAAAAAAGGAAAGAAAAAAAAGGTGTCTGGAGCTGGGGTGATAGCATAAGGGTTATTATACAAAAAGACTTTCATGCCTGAGGCTCCCGAGGTCCCCACCTGTTGGGAAGAAGCTTCCTAAACAGTAGAGCGCTTCGGGTAGCTCTCTTCCTCTCTACCTCCCCTTCCCTGTCTGTTTCTGTCTGTCTGTCTGTCTCTATCCAATTCAAAACACAACAAAAGACAAAATAACAGGAGGGCCAATGAAACCACCTACGTGGTTAGATGCTGCTGGTTTGCCATGTACATGACGCCCAGGTTCAAGCCGCTATTTCCCTCACTCACTTTCTCTCCCTCTCTACCTTCCCTGTCTCTGTTTTAAAGAGGGAGTTGGTGGGGGAAAATAATAATTATTGGAGAGGAAGTAGAAGAAAAAGATTCCTGATGTGTGTGTGTGTGTGTGTGTGTGTGTGTGTGTGTGTGTGTGTGTGTGTGTGTATGTGTGTTATCAGAGCATTGCTCAGCTCTGGCTTATGGTGGTGTGGGGAACTGAACCTGAGGACTTTGGAGCCTCAGGCATGAGAGTCACCCTGCATAACCATTATGCTGCCTACCCCTTCCCTGCAAAAGAACTGTTACACTTTTGGTAGGTTGGTAGGACTGTAAACTGGTGCAGCCTCTATAGAAAACAGTATGGAGGCTCATGAAACAAATAAATCAGAAATGCCATATGATCCTGCAAGGCCACGAAAACACAAATACAAAAGAGTATATGCGCCCTTATGTTCATAGCTGCTTCATTCACAATTGCCAAGGAGTGTACGCAGCCAAAATGCCCATTAGCAGAGACATGGAAGCAGAAGATATGGAGTAGTCAATGGAATACTACTCTGCAATTCCAAAAGATATGTGCACTTCAGGACAAAACCTATGGGACTGGAGGTGATTATACTTAGTCAATCAAGGAAGGAATTGAAAGACCAGATGTAGTCACTCACACATGGATTATAGGAAACTAAATTAAATTAAAATAAGACTGAGAAGAAATCCACCTTTATTTATTTATTTATTTATTTATTTATTTATTTATATTATTTATAAAATGGAAACATTGGCGGTGGTTAAGCACACATGGTGCAAAGCACAATGACTGGAGTAAGGAACTCGAGCACCCGGCTTCCCACCTGCTGGGAAGTCTCTTCACAGGCGGTGAAGCAGGACTGCAGGTGTCTGTCTTTCTCTCCCCCTCTCTGTCTCCCCTCCTCTCTCAATGTCTCTCTGTCCTATCTAACAACGACGACATCAATAACAACAATAATGACAACAATGAAAAAAAAAACAAGAGCAACAAAAGGGAAAATAAATAAATAAAATATTTTTTAAAAAGGATACACTGGGGACAGGTGGCGGTGCACCTGGTTGAGCGCACATATCACAATGCTCAAGGACCCGGATTCGAGCTCCCAGTCCACCTGCAGGGGGAAAGCTTTGCAAGTGGTGAAGCAGTGCTGCAGGTGTCTCTCTGTCTCTCTCTCTCTATCATCCCCTTCCCTCTCAATTTCTAGCTCTCTCTATCCAATAAGTAAAGATTATAAAATGTAAACACTGACAAGACCATAGGATAAGAGGGGAACAATTCCCACCCCCAGAACTCTGTATCCCATCTCCCCCCTTGATGGCTTTCCTATTCTTTATTTTTTTAGGGGAAAAATAAAAACAAATTTTTATTTTTTAAAAAAACCATTGACCAAAGGGAGGAAAGGATGAAGGCCTCTCTAACCATTTCCTCCCTTCATTCTTACCACCCCTAAATATATCCTTTTTTTTCCTATTTCTTTGTTTTACTATTATTCTATTT
Source organism: Erinaceus europaeus (assembly GCF_950295315.1). NCBI lineage: Eukaryota > Metazoa > Chordata > Mammalia > Eulipotyphla > Erinaceidae > Erinaceus > Erinaceus europaeus. The sequence goes on from NC_080172.1 coordinate 7,613,839, forward strand.
TAATTTAATTAATTTTCTTTTTTTCTTTATTGGGGGAATTAATGGTTTACAGTTGCCAGTAAAATATAGTAGTTTGTAAATGTATAACATTTCTCAGTTTTCCACATAAGTCTTACGCCCCCACCCCACCCCCAGGACCTCCTCTGCCATCATGTTCCAGGACCTGAACACCCCCCACCCCAGAGTTTTTACTATGGTGCAATACATCAACTCCAGTCCACATTCTGCTTTGTGCTTTCCCTTCTGGTCTTTTCAACTTCTGTCTATGAGTGAGATCATCCCATATTCATCCTTCTCTTTCTGACTTTTATCTCACTTAACATGATTCCTTCAAGCTCCATTCAAGGTGAGATGAGATGAAGAGGGTGAAGTCACAATTTTTATTAGCTGAGTAGTATTCCATTATGTATCTAGACCACAACTTACTCAGCCACTCATCTGTTGTTGGACACCTGGGTTACTTCCAGGTTTTGGCTATTATAATTATGCTGCTATGAACATATGTGTACACAGATCTTTTTGGATGAGTGTGTTGGGGGTTCCTTAGGATCTATCCCCAGGAGAGGAATTGCAGGGTCATAGGGCAGGTCCACTTTTAGCCTTCTGGAGAATAGTCTGGAGAACTGGACCCATTGACTTTCCCATCCCCAGTGCAGGAGGCTCCTTTGACCCCACAACCTCTCTAGCATTTGTTGCTGCTGCCTTTTCTGATGTCTGACATTCTCACAGTGAAGTGGTATCTCATGGTTATCTCCATTTGCATTTCTCTGACAATCAATGATTTGGAGCATTTTTTCATATGTTTCTCGGCCTTTTGGATCTCTTTTATGGTGAATATTCTGTTCATATCCTCTCCCCATTTATGAATGGGGTCATTTGTTTTCTTGTTGCTGAGTTCAGTGACCTCTTTATATATTTTGGTTATTAGCCTCTTGTCTGATGTATGGCATATAAAGATCTTCTCCCATCCTGTGGGAGGTCTCTTTGGGTGATGGTTTCTGTTGCTGTGCAGAGGCTTTTTAATTTGGTGTAGTCCCATTTTGTAGGGAGGTTGTGGGGATGTGGTGGAGCCTGGCAGGGCTTGACCTGAGAGGTGAGTTCATCCTTGTAAGTCTCACTCTCTACAGAGGGGTTGAGCAAAAAGGGGGTGGGGGGGACACAGGAACCTCAAAAGGTTGCCAGCCATATAAGTCTTCCCTGCCTCACAAAACATCCTGCATCTTCCTGCCTCTGGAAGCCGGAAGCCTGCCCCACCCTGCATTCCTTTTATTATCTACATATCAATCTTCTGCTTTGTCTTACAAATGAGTAAAGGTCTCCTTCCTAATTCTCCAGTTGAACTCCTAGAACAGTTGCTGGGGAGGTCCACACCATTCCCTGCCCCCTTTTGCCTTTTCTCTGCCCCTTTCCTAACCATGGATGGTATTGTCAAGCCACTTCTGTTTCTGTCTTGTCTCTTCCGTGTCTTGAGCTGGAGGAGGGCAGGCGTGCAGACCGAGAGGCTGACGCTGGTCATTGTGGTTGGCGCCACGTGGCTTAACCAGGTGTGCTACCACCCGACTCTGGGGTATTCAGATGAATAAAGATTTGAATTGCCTTGCCGCCAAGAGCTTGGTTCCAGGGTCATCTCTCTCCCTCGAGTCGCTAGCCCAACACCATTTATTTATTTATTTATGTATTTCTTCATTGTAATTGGATTTGTATCATTGAAGATGCCTATAAAATTAAGATGGAAAAGAGTTCTGCTAATATTTTCCTCTAAGTATTTGATAGTTTTTGGTCTAACATCCAAGTCCTTGATCCATTTTGAATTTGCTTTTATGCCTGGTGAAATGTAATGGTTCAGTGTCTTTCTTCTGCATGCCTCTTTTCTTTTTTAAATTTTATTCGTTTTTATTTATCGGATAGAGACAAGCAGAAATTGAGAGGATAGGGAAGATAGAGGGAGAGAGACAGAGAGACACCTGCAACACTGCTTCACCACTTGTGAAGCTTTCCCCCTGCAGTTGGAGACTGAGGGCTTGAACCTGGGTCCTTGCATATAGTAACATATGCACTCAACCAGGTGTACCACCACTCAGCCCCTCTTCTGCATGTTTCAACCCAGATTCAATCCTGAGTGCCAGTAGCCAGAGCTGAGCAAGGTCTGGTCAAAAAAAAAAAAAAAATTTAAAAATAGGAAAATACTTTTTTAACCAATAGAAAGCTATGACTACACATATATTAAAATTTTTACAGGACATGCATGCACAATTTCACCGTTGCTGGGCCACTTTTAAAAAAATATATTTAGGGGCCAGGTAGTGCACCTGGTTGAACACACATATAACAGTGCACAAAGACCCGGGTTCAAGCCCCCGGTCCCCACCTGCAAGGGGAAACCTTTCCAAGTGGTGAAGCAGATTTGTAGGTGTCTCTGTCTCTCTCCCTCTCTATCTCCCCTCCTCCTCTCAATTTCTGGCTGTCTCTATCCAATAAATAAAGATAATTAAAAATATATATTTATTAGTGATTTAATAATAATTAACAATATTATAAGATAACAGGGTTACAAGTTCATGTAATTCCCACCATCAGAGTTCTGTGTTCCATCCTCTCCAGTGGAAGCTTCCTTATTCTTTATCCCTCTGAAAGTATGAACTAAAATTCTTTATGGGATGCAAAAGGTGGAAGGTCTGGCTTCTGTACCTTTTATTTAGTTATAGAGACCCAGATGGTGCCAGGATTTGAACCTGGAACCTGTTCTGGGCAAGGTACCTGGGGAGTTATCTCTCCTGCCCTATGATTATATTTTTATGTAAAAAAGCTTTCATTTCTTAATACTGCAGTCTATTAGTATTTTTTTTGCTGCCTAGTTTCAAATTATTAGTAGTTTAAAAAATAGGAGAAATAGACTCATTGCAGCTAAATTTTTTATATTTCTTTATTTATTCCCTTTTGTTGCCCTTGTTGTAGTTATTATTTGTTGTTATTGATGTCGTCGTTGTTGGGTAGGACAGAGAGAAATGAAGAGAGGAGGGGAAAACAGAGAGGGGAGAGGGAGATAGACCCCTGCAGGTGGGGAGCCGGGGCTCGAACTGGGATTCTTCCTCCGGTCCTTGTGCTTTGCGCCATGTGCGCTTAAGCTGCTGCGCTACCGCCCGTCTCCCTGCAGCTAAATTTTTATAGATTTTTTTTTCTTAACATACTCCATTATTAGACGGGTACTAACAGATTTCAGAAAACAGTCATCGCACCCTTAGCAATTTTCTGGATGGATTCACTCAAGAAATCTCCTAAAGTAAGAACTGATTTTGACTTTTAAAAAAAATACCTTGGAAATTGTTGTTTTTGACGGGCTGGCTTCACGGGCGGGTCACAGACGACCAGGGACTCATGGTTGAGCTGTACGCAGTATCTCTTTATTCATGCAGGACACAGCGCAATCTATACCAAGCTAAGCTAAACTCACAACTACAAACAATCTTGTCCTTATAAATATACTAGCCCAGTAGGGTGTGAACAGGATGTGACGCAGAGAGGGTGGAGAGAAAAGTGACTGGTGAAAATCAGGGTGTGACAAGGAGAGGGGGCAGAGCAGGCGAGAATTCTACCACTAAACCACCAATGCCCTGGAGGGAGGGTGGTGCTTGTTAACAGCGGTTATGTAAATAGAATGAAGTGGTTATGTAAATAGAATAGTGTTAAGCAGGGGGGATTTAAACCAAATGAAACAGAAGGGGTTTTTTTAAAGCATACCAAGGGAGTTGGGCTGTAGCACAGCGGGTTAAGTGCAGGTGGCGCTAAGCTCAAGGACCAGCTAAGCTCAAGGACTGGCTAAGCTCAAGGACCGGCGTCAGGATCCCGGTTTGAGCCCCACCTGAAGGCAGGTCCCTTCACAGGAGGTGAAGCAGGTCTGCAGGTGTCTGTCTTTCTCTCCCCCTCTCTGTTCCCCTCCTCTCTCCATTTCTCTCTGTCCTATCCAACAACAACGACATCAATAATAACTACAACAATAAAAAAAAGGGCAACAAAAGGGAATAAATAAATAAAATTAAATTTTTAAAAAATAGCATACCAACAGGAAATCTGCTTACAGGGATAAAAGAAACCTTTCTATTGTCAAAGTTATACAAGAAACAAGAACTCATATGTAACTGTAAACTGGGATGCCTTTATTAGATATTTGCATTGGTTTGATTTATATGAAGAGAAGCATTTGGTATTTTTCAGAATCATCATGAAGATTCATCATGTTTTTGTTTGTTTTACAATTCAATGGAGATACAGCCTATAAAAATAATTATGCTAACAGACTGCCATTCTGTTTTGAGCTGTCCATAAAACATCTTCTTGTGTGATAGTAGCCAGACATCAATAAACTAGGCTGTTCTGTGAGGCTTTTTTCTGAAAATCCTTGAGTTTTCTGACTGCTGACTCACTACCCACGAGCATACCTAGTTCTAAACTGTAACTGTTTTCATAAGCATCCCCAAAATAGACTTAGTTCACCCAAATGTGTCACCATTATGTAATGTGGTGAAAGGGTGGGGGTGAGGGGTGGAGTGAATTAAGCACTAGCTCCCAATTGTTGTCTTTTAAGACAAAAATAGAACGAGTTCAAAGTTGTTTTGTGCTGAAGTTCTGAATTTAGTCTTCGTGGACTTGACCTTGGTCGGGAAAGACCATGTTCTATTCTTGAACATGGATATGAGTCTCAGCTCCACTATTTTCAAGGGCAGTGACCTTGGAGAAACTGTGTCTGTGACAGTGAGGTCACACATGCCCCACCCACTCCTGTCTTAGCCTCCTTCACTTGGGAATTTAAGGAGACAGAAAGCAAGAATGGCTCTTCCAGTGACAGCGCCACGCACCAGGTATTTTTATTACTGGATGTTTGCACTGGAACAGAACATTTTAATAGAAACGTTGATAAGAAGCGGAACAAGGGGAGTCGGGTGGTAGTGCAGCAGGTTAAGCGCACGTGGCTCAAAGCTGCAAGGACCAGGGGAAGGATCCGGGTTCGAGCCCCTGGCTCCCCACCTACAGGGGAGTCGCTTCACAGGCGTTGAAGCCGGTCTGCAGGTGTCTGTCTATCTCTCCCCCTCTCTGTCTTCCCCTCCTCTCTCCATTTCTCTCTGTCCTATCCAATAACGATGACAACAATAATAACTACAACAATGAAACAACAAGGGCAACAAAAGGGAATAAATAAATAAATATATATATATAAAAGAAGCATAACAAGGCTTCTCAACAGAGACCCAAGAGACCATTTTGTCTTCATTTAAATGTGTTCTACTTGTCTTTCTGTGACACTATATAAAAATCTCATCAATATACAAAATCATTCCAAGACTCAGATTCTCTCATTTTCTCTGGATGAGAGAGTTTTGATTAGCTGTTTTTACAAGTTCTTCATTAGTAATTGGCTTGCCTTGCCTTTATTTTATTTTATTTTATTTTATTTTATTTTATTTTATTTTATTTTTTGGCTGTTGTCCCTAAAAGTTTGTGTTCTCTCAAACAATTATTTAAGGATGGTCTGAAGCATGCTAGTAGGTGGTGTTGTGGTTTGTTACAGAACATGGAGACACATTGTTCTTTATGGTCTGAGCTCAACAAGTGCTGTTAGGATCGTGATGGTTTGCTCAGTTCTTATCATCATGCCTGACCTAGTTGTGCAGCCAATCCTGCTTAATTAATAGGCATTTGCATAAGCTCCTCTCTCTCCCATCGAGTTGATAATGGTCTTGTCGGTTATACCTCCTTTCACTCTGTGAAGTAGCGGCAGTGCTGTTTCCACTTTGCATCTCAAAATACAGAAAGATTAAATTATGGACAGGAGTTAAGTTTGGGAAACTCAGAGTTTTGTTGTATCGATGGTGTTGCTTACAACAACACCCCATCTAGGCTCTGTAAATAGATTCACACTCTGCTGTCTAATCCCAGATGTGGAGTTGGGATTGTCAGCAGCCTTGAGAGGGAGACCTTTTCACCTCTCTAGTCTCCACCCCTCTCCTCTGCTCCCTTTGTCTTTGCTTTCATTCCCTTCCATCATTCTTTCTTCTTTCTTTCTCCCTTTCTTTCTCCCTTCCTTCTATCCTCCCTCCCTTTCTTTCTTTCTTTCTTTTTATTGTTTTATCACTGGGTTATCTCTGGGACTTGGTGCCTGTACAACAAATCCAATGCTCTCAGTAGCCACTTTTTCCTTTTTATTTTTTAATTCGTTGTTATTTGATAGGACAGATAGAAATTAAGAGGGGAGGAGGAGATAGAATACGAGAGAGAAATATACCGCAGATCTGCTTCCTCTCTGCAGGTGGTGGCGCCTGGGGCCTTGAACCTGGGTCCTGGAACACCCAGCGCCTCTTTCCTTTCATTTGTCTGTGAGTTCTTCTCTGGCCTTGGGCATTTGCTGCCATTCCTCAGGACAGCTTCTGTCTTAGAGTGGGGAGCACGTCATTCTTTGTTAATGTACACAGTCTTTTCTGGAGTGGGAAGCATTCTCAAGTCTCTTCCCTCTCCCTCAAAGGACAGCTCTCTTACTGGCTTTTCTTGTTCCTGATCACAAGTCCTACATTACTCAGCCCTCACCAGAAGCTCAAGTGAAGTTGCTCTTCACCATGGAGATCTGCTCCCCCAAGAATCCCAAGAAAATGGGAGTGCAGTCACAAACTTACTTTAGAGCTCAGTCCTTCAGAGATGCCTCCCAGGACCCAACAGGGATGCATCTGGACTGTAAGCCCAGGAACGGGGGTAATAGGGTGTTATTTTGTCTCTCTCTCTCTCTCTCTCTCTCTCTCTCTCTCTTTTTTTGCCTTCAGGGTTCTTGCTGGGGCTTGGTGCCTGCACTACTAATCCACTGCTCCTGGAGGCTATTTTTGCTGCCCTTGTTGTTTATTGTTTTTTGTTGATATTATTGTTGTTGTTATCATTGTTGTTGGATAGGACATAAAAAGTGAGAGAGGAAGGGAAGACAGAGATGGGAAGAGAAAGAGAGACACCTGCAGACCTGCTTCACCGCCTGTGAAGCGACTCCCCCGCAGGTGGGTTCGAACCAGGATCCTTACTCCAGTCCTTGCGCTTTGCAGCACGTGCGCTTAACCCACTGCACTACTGCCCAAGTCCCAAAAGGTATAATTTTTTTAAAATTTCTTATTTGGGGATTAATGGTTTACAGTTGACAGTAAAACATAGTAGTTTGTACATGTGTAACTTTTCTCAGTTTTCCACATAACAATTCAACCCCCACTAAGTCCTCCTCTGCCATCATAATGCAGGACCTGAACCCTCCCTGCCCTCCCCACCCCAACCCCCTGAGTCTTTTTACTTTGGTGCAATACAACAACTCCAGTCCAAGTTCTGCTTAGTGTTTTCCCTTCTGATCTTATTTTTCAAGAAAGGTATAGATTTATTTTGTATCTTAGTAGTATTTGAACTAGGTCTGAAAACATACCTTAAAAGTATATGGTGATGTGGCAGGGGGTAGAAGAATTAAAATACAGGGCCAAGAAAATAACACAGCAGCTATATAATGGTCTTTCATGCCTGAGACACCAGGTTCAGTCCTCAGCACAACCATAAGCCAGAGCTGAGCAGTGTTCTGGTTTAAAAAAAAAAAAAAAGCAAATAAACAAGTATGATTAAAATATGCATCTTGTTGCATGCCTCTTGGTGGTAATATGGGATATTATTTTTCTGTAAAGTCCAATAGACTTTAGAAAATAGTACATAACTGGGAGTTGGGCGGTAGTGCAGTGGGTTAAGCTCAGGTGGTGCAAAGCGCAAGGACCAGCATAAGGATCTCGGTTCAAGCTCCCGGCTCTCCACCTGCAGGGGAGTTGCTTCACAGGCGGTGAAGCAGGACTGCAAGTTTCTGTCTTTCTTTCCTCCTCTCTGTCTTCCCCTCCTCTCTCCATTTCTTTCTGACCTATCCAACAACAATAATAACTACAACAATAAGAAAAAAACATTGATAAAAAAAAAGAAAATAGTACATAACTGACATATATTTTTATGCCAAGTATTACTCCAAATTATGTTCTCAACTCCTTTCCTTTGCTCTTAGCTAAACTGTAGAAGAAATATTTGAAAAATACATATCTTGAAATTCCTAATTGGGAATTTAAATGTATAGGAGTTACAAATTCCCCGTCTTGTGGCAAAGGGAATGTTTCTGTTCCTTTCATGTCTTTCAGTAGAACAGGAGGCCTCTGGTGCCTGCCATAGTAATATTTCCCTTTAAGAAACAGTCTGCATGTGCAAACAGCAATTTAGTTTGACACAGTAGGAAGTCTATACAAGTAATTCTACATTATTATTATTATTACTTTACTGAATGGTTACTAGATGGAAGACACTATCCCAGATGCAGACACTTAAGAGTGTAATCAGAATAATTTCTCAGCCCTCAAGGAATTTCAGTGGAGCAGGCAGATACCTGGTACTAGTCAGTGACCTATGCAGAAGTTTGGAAATTAGCAGGAAGTTCAAATGTAGTTGCAGGGGCAACGCAGAGAGCGAGCCCACAATGCAGGTTTGAGGTAAAAGGAAGCTGGGATCTGTAGGAGAGGATAGGCATTCATAGGTGAGGAAGACAGGGAGGGTGTCCCAGGGAGAGCGAGCCCCAAGTACAAAGACCAGGCAGAGGGGCCAGGTGGTGGCTCACCTGGCTGAGCACACCTGTTAGAGTGTGCAAGGACCCGGGTTCGAGCCCCTGGTCCCCACCTGCAGAGGGAAAGCTTTGTGAGTGCTGAAGCAGGGCTGCAGGTGTCTCTCTGTCTCTCTCCTTCTTTCTCCCCATACCCTCTCAATTTATGGCTGTCTCTATCCAATAAATAAAGACAATTTTTTTAAAAAGACCAGGAAGTTCAGAATTGTGAATAGGTGTTTTTCAAATCATTTTATGATTTTTGTGGTTGACGGTTTACAGTGTTTGTTGGTATGTACATTTATCATCCCAGGTGACAGGTGTCTGCAAACATCTTACCTCCCAGCATAGGTCCTTTTGAATAGGCTTTTTAAATAGAAATATGACAAATTAAAAAGGAGAAAGTTTGGGGTTTAATTATAAAACATTGGATTCCACATGTAGATCATCATGAACAGAACGTACAGGCAACAAGCTGAAAATAGAAAAAAAAAATCATGTATAAGATCCTTCTATGATAGCAGGGATTATCTACTTGTGTACTGTATATTGCTCATATTTGACCCAGGGCATGGCTCACTGTGATGGCTGTATGAATGAAAAGAAAAATTCCTCAAAAGATTCTGAAGAGCTAAGAAGAAAATCCTTATAAAGCCTCAATAGACAGTCAAGGAAACATGAATAGACATTTCACCTTGGCATCATGCTTGACTTTCTTATTTCCTGACAGCATTTAAAATTCCTTAGCAGATATTTTTGGCTATATTTTCAAATAAATCTCAAGCCTAACCCTCCTCTCCAGTTTATACCTAGTATAAGCAGCTATCGTGTCTGTTCAGGAGGACACCACAGTGCCTCCTAACAGTTCTTCCTGCTTCTCTTATTGGCCTTATACAGAATCCAGAGTAATATTTCAAATGTAAATCTGAATGCATCCTTCCTTTCCTTTTCTCTTCTTTTACACCAGGGTTATTGCTAAGGCTCAGTGCCCACATGACTCCATGATTCCTCAGAGCTATTTTTCAAATAGAAGGTAAAGAATAAAGATGAGAGACAGACAGACAGAGAGAGAGAGAGAGAGAGAGACTTGCAGCATTGCTTTACCACTCATGTAACTTCCTCCTGCAACTGAGGAGTGAGGGCTTAAACTGGGGTCCTCCCACTCTGCTGAATGTGCTACCACCCAGCCCATGAATTCCCACTTTGTAAATATATATATATATTTTTAAATATATATATATATACATATACATACATACATATGGAGAGAACGGGGGGGGAGAGAGGATGTCAGAGAGACACCTGCAGCCCTGCTTCACCACTGGTGAAGCTTTCCCCCTGCAGGCGGGGACCAGGTCCGTGTGCACTGTAATGTGTGTGCTTACCCAGGTGCACCACCACCTGGCCCCTTTTTGGATCTTTTGAAGTCTCTTCCCCATGCTTAAAATAAAATGCCTGTGGTCCAGGAGTTGGCCGAGTGGATAAAGCATTGGACTCCCAAGCATGCGGTCCTGAGTTCAATCCCCAGCAGCATATGTACTAGGGTGATGCCTGGTTCTTCCTCTCTCCTCCTGTGTTTCTCATAAATAAATAAATAAAATCGTTTAAATAAATCAATAAATAAAATGCCATGTCCTTTCTATGCCTTACAAAAATGAACATGCCCTCACCTGTTAGCTACCTCTCCAGTCCTAAATCCTCCACCGAGAGCCTTAGTCTCACCTGGTCTTCTTGCTGTTCTTTGAAGACTTTGAATGCTCATCCTCACTGAGGTCTTGGAGTCTTTGCACTTGTCATCCCCAAGATGCAAGTATTCATCTCCCTAAGAAGTCCATGCAATTGTTCGGTACTTGGCTGGCTCTCTGCTCAACTGCTACCTGTGCAAAGAGCCTTACTCTTCCCAACTTTCTTTTAAAAAGCTCTCCCTTGGGAGTCAGGTGGTAGCGCAGTGAGTTAAGCACACGTGGTGCAAAGCGCAAGGACTGGCATAAGGATCCTGGTTCGAGCTCCCGGCTCCCCATCTCCAGGGGGGTCACTTTACAGGCGGTGAAGCATGTCTGCAGGTATCTATCTTTCTCTCCTCCTCTCTGTCTTCCCCATCTCTCTCCATTTCTCTCTGTCTTATCCAACAACAATGACATCAATAACAACAATAATAACTACAACAATAAGAAACAACAAGGGCAACAAAAAGGGAATAAATAAATATAAAAAATAAATAAAATTTCCTTTAAAAAAGGAAAGCTCTCCCTTTATCATCATCTGTATACTTAATTTTTCCTCTCTTCCCCATTTGATCCTCTTTGTATATATAAAACAGGGAAAAAAAGAAGATAAAAGAAATATAGCCCCAGGGGGGAGTCGGGCTGTAGCGCAGCGGGTTAAGCGCAGGTGGCGCAAAGCACAAAGACCGGCATAAGGATCCCGGTTCGAACCCCGGCTCCCCACCTGCAGGGGAGTCGCTTCACAGGCGGTGAAGCAGGTCTGCAGGTGTCTATCTTTCTCTCCTCCTCTCTGTCTTCCCCTCCTCTCTCCATTTCCCTCTGTCCTATCCAACAACGACGACAACAACAATAATAACTACAACAATAAAACAACAAGGGCAACAAAAGGGAATAAATAAATAAAAATAAAATATTTTTAAAAAATTTAAAAAAAAAAGAAATATAGCCCCAGAAAATTCCTAAACATAAAACTACCCTCATGCGAGGAAGGAGTTGGAATTCCCTTTTCTCCCTTGCCCCCAACTCCTAAGTACCAGGCAGAAATCTGTCAGCGACTTTGCACTTTTAGCCCTCGGACTCAAAGCATCACCAGGCTTGCAGTCTTCTCTATGGTCATAGTTTAAAAGTACAGAACGCATGCGCGGGGGTATGGTGCAGTGCATAAAGCAGTGGACCTTCAAGCATGAGGGCCCAAGTTCGATCCTTGGCAACAGATGTGCCAGGCTGATGCTCTGGTTTGTTCTCTCTCTCTCTCTCTCTCTTTCTCTTTCTCTCTCTCTCTCTCTCTCTCTCTCTCTCCTCACCACTTACTTTAATAAATAAGATACTGGAAAAAAACAAAGTACAGAATGCATAATGAGGAATGAAGTCCAGCAGAAACAACGAACTGTAGTTACAGACTCTCAAATCCAGAAACTGATTTTTCTTTTTTCAATAAACACACTTGATTTATTTTGTATAACAGGGTTAACTGTCAACTAAACTTTTATTAAAAGTGTAGCATTAGTGGGAGTCCCCCCCCCCCGTAGTGCAGCGGGTTAAGTGCACGTGGCTCAAAGTGAAAGGACCGGCTCAAGGCTCCCCACCTGCAGGGGAGTCGCTTCACAGACGGTGAAGCAGGTCTGCAGGTGTCTGTCTTTCTCTCCCCCTCTGTGTCTTCCCCTCCTCTCTCCATTTCTCTCTGTCCTATCCAACAACGACGACATCAATAACAACAATAATAACTACAACAATAAAAAACAAGGGCAACAAAAGGGAATAAATAAATAAATATTTAAAATATATATATTTATTTTTAAAAGTGTAGCATTAGTAAATACACCGTTACACTTCGTGCACAGAAATATGCATCTCTGCCACTATATAAAGGAACTCTCACGCACACGGGGGCGAGGGCGTGGCAAGGGCGTTCAGTAGGCTTGTGGCAAAAAGGTAATTTCTAGCCAAAAGGCTTTATTTTAGTCACTGAATATTGGATCTGTCTGGTATTCAGGCTCCACCATTGGGGGAAAAAAAAAAAAAAAGCTAAGTCTGCTGACACTGGGCAACTCCTTGTGATTTTAATGTTTGTTGCCACGGCAACAACAACAGAAATCACCAAGCCATACAGGAAAACTGGGCAATTTTAGATTATCCTGCCTTTATGATTTGTTTGCTTCTGAACTCCCAGTATGTGTTATTATAATTTGCTGAAGACACATTATTTTCATTTTTATTTATTTTTTACAATTTTTTAAAAAATATTCCCTTTTGTTTCCATTGTAGTTATTATTGTTGTTGTTATTGTTGTCGTTGTTGTTGGATAGGACAGAGAGAAATGGAGAGGAGAGGAGGGGAAGACAGAGAAGAGGAGAGAAAGACAGACACCTGCAGACCTGCTTCACCGCCTGTGAAGCGACTCCCCTGCAGGTGGGGAGCTGGGGGCTTGAACCAGGATCCTTAGTCGGTCCTTGCGCTTAGCGCCACCTGCGCTTAACCCACTGCGCTACCACCTGGCTCCCTTATTAAATATTTTTTAAATTAAAAAGCGATTGGGACAGGTAAGTCCCAATCTCTTTGTTGTACAGTGCCAGATGCCATCTGTGGGGATAGCCCTTTTTTGTTCTCCGCTTGAGGGCACAGGAGGAAGGAGATACTTTTTCTCATTTCTAAAAAATCTGTTCAGACTGGAAGGCAAATTTGATCAGTCTGAAATACGAAACTGAATGAAAACTCAGCATGTGAAATTATCTTTGTTCCCTCCCGAAGAGCCGTGGAAATTAAAAAACGAACCAAGTAACTCACCATATTTATTAGATATAAGAATGAAGGTGCAGTCGTATCATTTCCTTGTGATCGTCACATCTAATGGTTCTGAAACCAATTTACACTATTCATGTCAGACTTATTTTATGAGACATTTAACCACCCCTAAATTAAATTTCATATGAAAATGTGCCCATAGAACTCCTCTAGAGGTACAGAGATAGGAATCTGACCCATCATTTCTACTTTCATGGGAAACCATTTAACAGAACTTGGTTCCAGTAGAAGTGTTTATTGAGTTGTAAGCCTAACACAGTTCATTGGCTGCATGTATCTCTACACTGACATTTTTCTCAGCACAGATTTCCATCAGTTCATTAGTACTGACAGCAGATGGTAGCACTTTCACACAAATTTACCTTCTGAATTGATCTAAGAAATGTCACTAAAAAGATCCTGACAGTTTTGATGTTCTTCCATTTCTGAAAATGGTATGTTAAACAAATAAGGTGTAAGATTTTAGATTTTTTTTTCTTGAACTCCAGTTCATAATTCTTAAATCAACTAGAAACTGCTCTCATCTTTAATTCTGTTTGTCTGAAAGAGAAAGAATAAAATACAAATTATCTTTCTTGATAGCATAGGTGGTTTAAAAAAGAAAGAAAGAAAGAAAGAAAGAAAGAAAGAAAGAAAGAAAGAAGAAAGGAATCTCCACTGCAGAAAAATGGTTTTTAGAGAATGGTATACAGATTGTCTACACTGATCAAATGCCTCAAGTTATTTGTAAATTAAGTACTTTAGTTTTGGGCATGGGGAAATAGCATAATGGTTATGCAAACAGACTCTCATGCCCGAGGCTCCAAAACCCCAGGTTCAATCTCTCATGTGGGCTGAGCAGTACTCTGGTAAAAATAAATAAATAAACAGATTGCTGTTTGGAGGGGGAAAAAGTATTTTTCAGGGGGCCAGGTGGTGGTGCACCTGGTCAAGCACACATATAACTGTGCCAAGACCCAGGTTCAAGCCCCTGATCCCCACCTGCAAGTGCATTTCAGAAAACAACTGGTGTTGACCAGATAAAGTGTAACTATGTTATTAACTATGGGTGTTTTCGACACTTTGCTAGATGAGTGAGTGGTCATGACTAGCAACATACTTAAAAGACTTATTTTACAGCAAGCAAGAACTTTTCAGTTCTAAATACAAAATAAGATCCTACAAACATGCTAACACTAGCATTGTAAGCTAATACTCAGGCTAAAATATGGCATCTTTATTCAATATATTTCAATTTCCCTTCAGTTGTGCCATTACTACTACGTATATTACCTTTATATATGTTACACAATATTATAGTGTTACAATTTTTGCTTATAGAGTTTTCCTCTGCTATCTAAAAGTAGAATTTCCCATGTGATATGATTTGACAGTGGGGGTGTCTGACCATTAATTTACATGGAAATATGAAAGTATTTATGTATAGTTAGTAATTCATAGAAGAAAATTAACTAGATTTTTTGTTTTCAATTTTTTTATTATCTTTGTTTATTGGATAGAGAATCAGAAATCAAGAGGGAAGCGCGTGGTAGGGAGAGAGACAGAGAGATATCTGCAGCCCTGCTTCACCACTTGCAAAGCTTTCCCCCTGCAGGTGGGTGGGGACTGGGGGCTCAAAGCCGGGTCCTTGCACACAGTAACGTGCACTCAACCAGGTGTGCCACCACCCAGCCCCTCGATATTTGTTTTTGATAAGTAGACTTTTCTATTGGTTAAATATGAGAGCAATATTTATGTTATTAAAGGGAGAGGGACATAATAATAGTGAGAAGAAGCACAGCTGAGAGCCCTTAGATAAGCCTTACATTTAATGACATCTAAAAAGCATGGGGAGCGAGAAGAACCTTACTCCCCAGGGGAAACACCTGCAGTTCTCACAATTTTTTTTTTTTTTGCCTCCAGGGTTATAGCTGGGAGTCAGTTCCTACAGTACAAATCCACTGCTCCTGGAACCATTTTTTCCCATGTTTGTTGTTATTATTGTTGTTGGATACGACAAAGAGAAATTGAGAGAGGAGAAGACGGGGAAGAGAAAGATCTCTCCATTTCTCTCTGTCCTATCCAACAACAACAATAACAATAATATCAGGGGCAACAAAAATGGGAAAAAATGGCCTCCAGGAGCAATGGATTTGTAGTGCAGGCACCGAGCCTCAGAGATAACCTTGGAGGCGGGGCGGGGGGGGGGGAGACAGAATAGCTTAGGTATGTCTGTAAAACAGGTTTGGACATTCCTTATCCTCCACTGTATTGAGATCTTAGATAATAAACCAGGATATATCAAAATGAATGTTTTTAAAAACAAAAGTTTAATTTGCATTTTAAGGTAATTTTTTTTTCTCTAACCTCTCTATTGGGGGATTAATGGTTTACAGTTGACAGTAAAACACAATAGTTTGTACATGCATAACATTGGCCAGTTTTCCACGTAACAATACAACCCCTACTAAGTCCTCTACCATCAGGTTCCAGGACCTGAACCCTACCCACCCCACCCCAGAGACTTTTACTCTGGAGCAATACACCAACTCCAGTCCAAGTTTTTTGCTTTGTGCTTTCCCTTCTGGTCTTGTTTTTCAACTTCTATCTATGAGTGAGATCATCCCATATTCATCCTTCTCTTTCTGACTTATCTCACTTAACATGATTCCTTTAAGCTCCATCCAAGGTGAGATGAGATGAAGGTGAAGTCATGATTTTTAATAGCTGAGTTATATTCCATTGTGTATATAGACCACAACTAGCCACTCATCTGTTGTTGGACACCTGGGTTGCTTCTAGGTTTTAGCTATTATAAATTGTGCTGCTATGAACATAGATATCCAGAAATCTTTTTGGATGGGTGTGTTTGGTTCCTTAGAATATATCCTTGGGAGAGGAATTGCAAGGTCATAGGGTAAGTCCACTTCTAGCCTTCTGAGAATTCTCCAGACTGCTCTCCACAGGGGTTAGAACAATTGACATTCTCACCAGCAGTGCAGGAAGATTACTTTGTCCCCATTACCTCTCCAGCATTTGCTTCTGTTACCTTTTCTGATGTCTGACATTCTCACAGGAGTGAAGTGGTATCATGGTTGTCTTTATTTGCATTTCTCTGACAATCAATGACTTGGAGCATTTTTTCACATATTTGTTGGCCTTTTGAATCTCTATTTAACCAGAGCACTACTCAGCTCTGGCTTATGGTGGTCCAGAGGATTGAACCTGGGACTTCTGGAGTCTCAGGCATGAGAGTCTTTTTGTATAGTCATTATGCTATCTACCCCCACCCTAAGATAAAAATTATATTATACTGATTACAGGTTAAAAAGAAGCTATGATATGTCGATCAGTTTATAGGTATTGTAATAAGTCATGTTTATGTAATCTCTTAAAAACAAAACTTTTTAAAATAATTTTTTAATCTTTATTTATTTATTCCCTTTTGTTGCCCTTATTGTATTGTATTGTTGCTGTTATTGATGTCGTCCTTGTTGGCTAGGACAGAGAGAAATGGAGAGAGGAGGGGAAAACAGAGGGGCAGAGAAAGACAGACACCTGCAGATCTGTTTCACCACCTGTGAAGCGACTCCCATGCAGGTGGGAAGCCGGTAGCTCGAAACGGGATCCTTGCGCTTTGCACCACCTGCGCTTCACCCACTGCGCTACTGCCCTACTCCCAAAACAAGACTTTTATAATTAAATAGAGTAGGGCTAGGACATGGCACAGTGGATAAAACATTAAATTCTCAAGCATGAGCATCAGGTCCTAAATTCAATCCTTGGCATCCCATGGGCCAGAGTGATGCTCTGGTATATATATATATATATATACAGTAGGAATGGACTTTCAGTTATAACAGAATGTGGAGGCCATTGAGTCAAACCAAAATCGCCAAACCCTCTCCTTTCAGAATAAAATAAAGAAGAAAAAAGGGGGGGGTTGTGGATGGTGGTGCACCTGGTTAAGAGCACATAGTACTAAGTGCAAGAACCTGGGTTTCATGCCCCCAGCTCCCCACCTGCAGGGGATGCTTCACAAGCAGTGAAGCAGGTCTGCAGGTGTCTTTCTGTCTGCCTCCCTCTCCTCTCTCAATTTCTCTCTGTCCTGTCAATAAAACGGGAAAAAAAATGGCCTCCAGAAGCAGTGGATTTGTGGTGCCACCACTGAGCTCCAGCAATAACCCTGAAGGCAAAAAAAAAAAAAAAGTGCCTGTGGAAACAACCATAGGCACTTAAAAAACTTAATTCATAAAAAGCTGCTAGAACTTCAAGTTGGAAACAGAAAGTGTCGGCAGACTTCTTGCCTAAAAACACTCCCATGTACCGGCCGACTTCTACTCTGGCTCCATCAACACGGAAGTTTTATCCAAGGAGAGTTGGCGGGAAGAACAAGCAGCTGTGCTGCCAGCCAGCAGGGGCTCATTTGATTTCCCTCCCACAGACAGCAAAAACTACCACCCAGTAGCATTGGCAATAAAAACAGCAAAATGGGTACTAAATGGAAAGAAAAAATGGTAACCCTGCCAGCTGAGATAAGCAGCAAACCAGTCAGAAATGTAAAGGGAACATCCCAGAAACCACTCAGTAGCTGAGGGGCTAGGTAAATTCTCCAGGTAGCTCTAGCTGGTAGGAACTACTGGCATATATAGGAGAGATACAAGAAGCCCTATTAGAAAGTAAAGACTTGGGGGTTGAGCAGTAGTGCAATGGGTTAAGTGCACGTGGTGCAAAGCGCAAGGACTGCGCAAGGACCCGGGTTCCAGACTCCAGCTCCCCACCTGCAGGGCGGTCGCTTCACAGGCGGTGAAGCAGGTCTGCAGGTGTCTGTCTTTCTCTCCCCCTCTCTGTCTCCCCTCCTTTCTCGATTTCTCTCTGTCCTATTCAACAATAGCAATGACACAATAATAATAACGACAACAAAATGGGGAAAATGGCCTCCAGGAGCAGTGGATTGGTAGTGCAGGCACCGAGCCCCAGCGATAACCCTGGAGGCAAAAAAAAAAAAAAAAAAAGAAAGAAAGAAAGAAAGAAAGACTTACTCCAACTGGAATGTTACCTGAAGTTTGAATGTGTGCCCAGTCCATATATCTATCTCTCAGTAATGTTGTAGATTACTCAAATATTTTAAGTTCCTGAGCATTTACTTTTAAGTTAATTTAAATGATCTTTTTCCTATTTCTTTCTGAATGTCAATATATTGACAGTTTTATTTGCCATATACCTAGACTTTTTACTAATTCAGACTTCTCTTCCCTTTGCTGGTAATCAGTTGCCAACTGTTCCTACCTATTTAGACCCTGGTCAGTGGTTTTTAAATAGCATGCAGCCCAACTCTGTGAGTTTTCTGTAGTTTAGATGTTGAACTTGAACAACATAATAGGGCTAGACTATATTCTTGAGGTCTGAGTATTGTCATCTTGACTATTATTATTAAGCCCATGAGCTGAATAATAATAGTGAAGTATTAACCAAGGGTCAGACTCTGTTTTGAAAACTTTCCTGGCATCTTTAAATGGAAGGATTATAGTCTATGTAGTAAATGCTATTTCTAGTCCCAGTTATCACATGAGAAAGCAGAGCCTTAAAATGGTTAAACGATGTATGCGAAAACTCACAGTAGTGGAGCAGGACTTAACTCCACACTGTCTTAACTGCAAAGCCCTGGCATAGTCTGATCCACCTGCTAAATAATATGAACAACAGATGGCCTGTAGAAGTAGAATCAAGTCTCAGGCAGGGGAGATAGCATAATTGTACAAAAAGACTCTCATGTCTGAGGCTCCAAGGTCCCAAGTTCAATCTTCAGTCTTCCACACCAGAACTGAGTATGGCCAGAGCACAGCAGTACCCTGGTATAGACAAAAAACCAAATGTATTTACTAAGCAACTTTGAATGGCTTGAGCTGCAGTATGATATGGGTCTATATCTGCTTAGAAAATGGTCCCCTGGGGGATAGGTGGTGGTGCGCCTAGTTAAGTGCTCACATTACAGTGCCCCGGACCCAGGTTCAAGCCCCTGGTTCCCACCTGCAGGGAGAAATCTTCACGAGTGGTGAAGCAGGGCTGCAGGTGTGTCTCTGTTTCTCTCCCTCTTTATTTCCTCCTCCCCTTTGAGTTTTGCTCTGTCTCTATCCAATAGTAAATAAATAAACATTTTAATGCTTTATTTAAAATAAATAAATAAAATGATCTCCTAAACTTTAATTGTGCACGTATCTCTTAAATGTTACATTCTAACAAAGTCTTATAAAATCTGTGGTTAGTCGGGTTCATTTGTTTTGAAAAAGACTGATTCATTTATTAATACACACAAAAGAAGGAGAAGAGGAAGAAGGAGGAGGAAGAGAAGAAGAGGAGGAAAAGGAAGAGGAGAAAGCACCATATGTGACATGGGGACCAAAGTCAGGACCTCATACTTTTAAGTCCGTTGCTCTAGCCAGTATGCTACCCCTCTCCCGCTCCCCTTCACCCCACCCCCACCCCGCAAATTTGTCAAATTTGGCCTCTTGTAAGTTTATAAGAAATCATGCCTTGGCTATAGATGATGAAGTCTTTAAAGCTCAGAATAAACCAGGCTATCTATCTTAATTTTTTCAAAAGTAGCTCACATTGACAGTCCTCCACCAACTCTGATTTTTACAGGAGCACCCAATTCTTGGACAGCCCTTTTTTGTGCTGCACCCTTGCAAAACGAGTGAATTCATGGCTCCCGCGTTAAAGCATTCTCAGAAAATCAATAGGTAAGAAGCACCATCAAGATACAGTGGCTTTTACTCTTGGTTTAAAAGTGTAAATCTTTTTATGTGACCCTAAAAGCTACACTAAAATATATATATATATATATATATATATATATATATTTGTAATAATAGTAATGACTACCATTTATTGATTTTCCACTGTCCGCTGTTCTAAGAATTTTAGATACATTAATGCACTGAATTGTATAACACTTTGATAAGCTAAGAACCATTATTTTATTCAGGGTACAGAAGTAACAAGCATGGGAGTCGGGCGGTAGCGCAGTGGGTTAAGTGCACATGGCACAAAGCATAAGGGCCGGCGTAAGGATCCCAGTTCCAGCCCCGGCTCCCCACCTGCAGGGGAGTCGCTTCGCAAGCATGAAGCAGGTCTGCAGGTGTCTATCTTTCTCTCCCCCTCTCTGTCTTCCCCTCCTCTCTCCATTTCTTTCTGTCCTATCCAACAACAAACAACAGCTATGACAACAATAACAACTACTACAAGCACAACAACAAGGGCAACAAAATGGGAAAAATGGCCTCCAGGAGCAGTGGATTCGTAGTGCAGGCACCGAGCCCCAGTGATAACCCTGGAGGCAAAATGAATGAATGAATGAATAAATAAATAAATTTTAAAAAGACGTAACAAACACAAGGGGTTAAGATACTGGTCAACGGCAGCATACAACTAGTTAAGGGATGGAATAAAGAGTTTGAACTCAGGCACATCTGTCTCAGAACCATGCTCTTAAGCACGCTGCACTGTACTTCCTCACCAAATTGCTTAAATCACTTAAATTGCATTTAAGTATAAAATTAGTCACAAAGGGAAATCAGGAGACCCAATTCATTAACTTGCCTCTCGGTAACTACCTTACCAAGGAATCCTCAGTCTCTTTGGAACTTGAGACTTTGTCAAGTGATGGGGCTGGGATCCTAGGTTGTCGGCATATGTTACTACTGCTACTGCTACCGCTACCATCTGAATACAGCCTTTGTGAGTGACGTAGTAACGGCTTACAAGATTGTGAAGTTAGAGGGGTTATAGTTCCAAGTGGGCACACAGTGATGAAGGAAGTGTTTTGCCCGTTATTGTGCCGACCTAAATTTCTACCACTCACTCAAACTACACTGGAAATGCTGGAATCGCTACTGTTTTTCTCTTGCTCCCCAGGGACGTCAACTACATCACATCGTGGCTGAGCGTTGTGGGGCCAGTTGTTGGGCTGAGTCTACCTCTTAGTTATGCCAGTGCAGGCTCTCGGGATGAATGAACTGTTGAATGAACAAGGTAAAAAGGAAAGCCTGACATGAATGACTGCTGTTGCCAGGAGCCTGGGGCCTGCCTGCCTTGCCATATATTGCTTGTTTTCTTCTTTAATAGGATGACTCCTTTTTTTTGTTTCAGTTTTGTAACCAACTTATGGCTAGTAATTTAGGAAGCTTTTTATTTTGCTATAATAACACTATGAGTCTGGATGGTTTTATTTTAGAACTGATATCCTTAAATAAGACTTCACTGTTTAATTAACCTTCTGTTATTATCTTTGTTTTGATTCTACCTTTTAGACTCTCCTGTTGATTCCAAGGAGCTTAGAAATCATGTGGGCACATGTGCCAGAGTGATGTCTGGTTCTTTCTCTCCGCTTGTTATTCTAATGGATAAATAAATAAATTCTTTGAAAAAAAATCATATTGAGAACACCAAGAGTTTACCTGGCCAAATCCGGTGTAACATAACCAGTACCTTTTATGAGTCCAATTCACCAAGCTTTTGACACGAATTTCCCACCACCGCCACCACCACCACCACCACCACCACCACCACCACCACCACCACCACCACCACCCCACTCTGAAAATAAGTATTTGTAGCAACTGTTAGATTTTATGTTTAGAAGAAATACCTCAAGGTCGCAAAGCACTACAAGTAGCAAACTAAGTACTTAATTTGGAGTAAAAACAGTGACAGCATTAGGGCTTTCTTAGGTCATTTAAAAAAAAAAAGTTTATGAAAGACCATCTTTCTCAGCCACATTGTATATATTCCTCAACCACACCAACTTGAAGGGATTTGCCCTGGATTACACTCCACTCCAACGTGACACACAAGTGCGGCCTTTGTCCGAAGGGCGGTAAATTGAGTTCCATCTTCCTTTCTCCTCCATATCCCATTTCTATATCAAGAAAATTCTAGCTCTCCCCCCAACAATCTGCATCGGATTTTCTGGTATGAAGAGTTGTGGAGAAATGGATTCCTTTATTTTTATGTAAGATGCATAGAAAGTAAGATACAGGGTTTGTGTGTTCCCAAGACAATGTCCTAAACATGATCTGCCTTAGTCTGCTACAGTCAAACCCAGTAGCAATAGACTATCTGTTTCACCTCGAAGGCCTATGTGTATGTTTTATGTATATGAATCCACGTGTGGGACTATGTGAAAGCTTGGTAGAGCTTAGGGGAGCTCTCCCATCCTTGATGAAGGTCTGGAAAGACACCCCACTTGTTAGCCTCTCTCCTTATAGAGATGAGCCAAGAGGGAAAAGTCTCCCAGACTCAGTTTCTCCTTGTTAGTATCTCAAGCTCACAGAAGGCTTACAAGCCTCTCACACTTAGTTTCTTCCTGCTAGCAGCAGGCCAAATGGCTGCCTGCTTTAGGGTTCACTCAAAGTTCACACATCCACTTCACCTTTTGATCACAAAGGAGAACACACTCTATCATACACCTCCAACACCAGACACTGAAAACCCCAAATCCTATGTCCTTGTGCCCTTTGATATCTGTGATTTACATCCATTTTTGTTTTTCTTCTTCTCTATCTCACCTTACTGGTTTAACCCCTATGCTTCTCTCAAATGCCTTTGGATAATTAACTTGCCTGCATCATGGAGACTAATTGTCTTGACCTTTATGTATCGCATCAGTTCTTGTCATACCAGCCCCTACCATAGGGGCAAGCTGACCTTTAAGAAACCTGTAATTTCTGACATATTTGAAAAATGTTCTTTGTTTAACTCTCTATATAATCCCGTACCCATCTCCAAATAAATGAGTGTTTGTACCAGAATACTCCCTGAGGCCTCCTTTCTGAATCATGCTGTCCCTAGAACTGATGAGGGAGGGTTGATGGCTTACCCCCTGGTTGGAGCCACTCCACGTGAGTGCCGGCATCCATAGGGGTGTGTGTGTGTGTGTATGTGTGTGTGTGTGTGTGTGTGTGTGTGTGTGTTTAAGTAGGTAGTTAAGTAAATAGATACAAAATAAGAAAAACAAAAACTTGATAAGAGATCTGCGAGTTATTTTACAAGAAAGTGTAGTAGACATTAAAAATAATCCTAATCTGGGACAATTTTCAGTTCTGGGTTGCTTGCTTTTCATTTTTAATTTGCTAGGGATTGAAACAAAGAGAAATATGTCTAGATGAGTCTCTGTTAATGACAGATGGACTGCTGAATCATCTGAGAATCTGCTACAACTGCAAATGTTGGGAGGGGAGGGACACCGTCAGAAATAGCCCCTGTGAGGTGGTAGGATTCTCACACACCTGCTCACAGGAGGAGGGTGTGAGGTGGGGAGTCCTGCTCTGAACCTCCTGCTATTGTAGCATTGATAGATGTGGTTGGGTTCTTGGTCAACAGGACAGTTTTGGTTTTTTTTTTTCTGACTGTGTGTAATTCCTGCAAACTGGATTTCCTTACTAAGGTTTGTTGAAGCACTGCCTCCCCCCCACCGCCTGCAACACACACACACACACACACACACACACACACACACGAGAAGCAGGGGAAGTGGTTCAGTTGAGGAATCACAGAGGATCTTGATCACCTCTGCAGTCTGGAGGCGAAGGGCTGAGCCCTCAGAGGAAGGCAGAGTTGAGAAAGGGTTAATTCAAGTTGCTAAAAAAAAATAATAATAGCTAGGGGTCGGGTGGTAGCGCAGTGGGTTGAGCGCATGTGGCGCCAAGCACAAGGACCAGCGCAAGGATCCCGGTTCGAGCCCCTGGCTCCCCACCTGCACGGGAGTCGCTTCACAGGCGGTGAAGCAGGTCTGTCTATGTTTCTCTCTCCCTCCTCTCTCCATTTCTCTCTGTCCTATCCAACAATGACAACATCAACAACAATAATAACTACAACAACAGTAAAACAACAAGGGCAACAAAAGGGAAAATAAATTATAAAAAATTAAATATATATATTATAATAATGTGTCATCAGGACGATGTACTCTATCTTGGAAATAATAGCTAGTCCTGTACCAACAGATTCTTCCATAGATGGTAGGTAATCTGTTCGTTTGAGGTCAGTGTGTAGTAATTTTCTTTAATGTGTTTACTTTGCCACTGGGGTTCTGCACCTTCTCTCTCTCTCTCTCTTTTAAGATAGGGGGCTAGAGACAGGGAGAGAGATAAATCAGGAAATGAAAGACACCACGGCACTGCTTTAACCCTCACAGAACTTCCCCTATGTAGGCGCCCCCACGTGAACTAAGGGCTAGAACCTGGGTCCTTAAGCATGCTCCAGTGTCCACTCAACTGAGTGAGGTATCTCCCAGACTCCTGTAGTTTTTAAAAAGTTTTTAAAAAGTCAAAGCTTTTTCCCTCTAGTTGATGAAGACCTGAACATTCACTCAATGACAGAAGAAGGAAACGAATTGCTTGAGTAGGTTGGGAAAACCTTTCTTCCTCTCTTAAGCCAGCTTGATTTCTTTGCTGAGTTGTTTTTTATTTATTCTTCCCACACTAAGACTTTTAATTTGGCTGATAGAGATGCCTTTCCTTCTTTCTTTCTTTCTTCCTTCCTTCCTTCCTTCCTTCCTTCCTTCCTTCCTTCCTTCCTTTCTTTCTTTCTGTGGTCCAGGAGGTGGCACAGTGGATAAAGCATTGTTGGATAGTACAGAGAGAAATGAGGAGAGGAGGGAAGATGAAGCGCCGCCCATGCAGATGGAGAGCCTCACGCTTAACCTGCTGCGTTATACATGCTTCTTATCTGTGGCCTTGGTGTGGGCAGAGAAGGGGAGGCCTAGCACCTGGGATATTTCAGTCCCAAGACAGCTGGCTTCCTCCCTAGTCATCTTTACCTTTAAACACCCATGTCTCAAGGGGAGGAGTAGCAACCACAGCCACTGATTTAATTGCCGGCAGAGTAAACCCAAAAGAGATGCAGTCTTAGGCTCTGTGTCTCCATATCACAGAGGAAGGCACTTCTCCACCAGGTGCATAGATTAAAATATCCACAGAAGGTAAATCAAGACAGTGAGCACTCTGCCTTCATTTAGTCTTCCACTACCTCAGCTCTTTCTCTCCCCCTCTTCCTCCTCCCTCATAAATCTTAAAAAAAAAAAAAAAGTGTGGAAGTAAATAGCATAATAGCTATACAAAGAGACTCTCATGCCTAAAGCTATATAGTCCCAGGTTCAATCCCCTGTACCACCATACACCAGAGTTGAGCACAAAGTAAAAAGTAAAAAATAGGTAAAAAGTACAAAATAGGGAGCCATGTGGTAGCACAGCCGGTTAAGCGCACGTGGTGCAAAGCACAAGGACCGACATAAGAATTCCGGTTCAAGCCCCTGGCTCCCCACCTGCAGGGGAGTCGCTTCACAAGCAGTGAAGCAAGTCTTCAGGTTTCTGTCTTGGGAGTCAGGAGGTAGTGCAGTGCGTTAAGTGCACGAGGTGTAAAGCACAAGGACCAGCATTAGGATCCCAGTTCGAGCGTGGGGAAGTCGATTCACAAGCAGTGAAGCAGGTCTGCAGGTGTCTGTCTTTCTCTCCCTTTCTGACTTCCCCTCCTCTCTCCATTTCTCTCTGTCCTATCCAACAACAATGACATCAATAGTAACTACAACAATAAAAGCACAAGGACAACAAAAGGGAATAAATATTTTTTAAAAATAAGTAAATAAATGGAGGGGGCAGATAACATAAGTGTTATGCAAAGAGACTCTCATGCCTGAAGCTTTAAGGTCTCAGGTTCAATCCCCTGCACCACCATAAATCAGAGCTGATCAGTGCTCTGGTAAAAATAAATAAATAAACTTATACATATGTATGCATGTATGTTTTAAAAGTCCCTGTCTTAGTTCTGCTTTGTGTTTTCCCTTCTGTTCTTATTTTTCAGCTTCTGTCTATGAGTAGGACCATCCCATATTCATTTTTCTCTTTCTGGCTTATCTCACTTCACAATTCCTTTTTTTGTTTGTTTGTTTGTTTGCCTCCAAGGTTATCACTGAAGCTTAATGCCTGCACTATGAATTCACTGCTCTTGGTGGCCAATTTTTTTTTATTGGATAGGACATAGAGAAATTGAGAGGGGAGGGGTAGGCAGAGACACCTGCAGACCTGCTTCACCACTCATGAAGCTTTCCCCGCGGGTGGTGTTAGCGAGCGAAATCAAACCACCATCCACTGTAAGGAAGCAAAAGATGTTTATTCATGAATTTGAATCCGGGTCAAGTGATGACTGACAGCAGTCTACCAGCTCGACCCTGTACAAGGCTCAAACCACACAATTTATAGGAATTCAGACTACACTCAGGGAGGGGGAACACATCACCTTATCAACCTATATCCAATAACATGCTATAATGCTATAGAAAAATGCGAAATCCAATCATTTCAAACCTAGCAAAAAGCATGATCCACTCAAAGCAAAGCACGGGCTACTTTCAAACATTGCAAAATCACACACCCAATAGAATCTAGCCAGGTAGGGTCACCACCACCATCAGCTGCCCCCTCCTGGAAAACGGTTTCCTTGTGCAAAGGTCCTGATAAGCCTTGCCTGTATGCAGGGTCTTGGTAAACAACCGGTGGCTTACTGATTAGATCCTGTTTTAAGGGGAAAGGGCAAGGAATTTTCCATCTCACACTATAAGCAGAAAAGCAACTATACTTAAAACTTTAAAACTACTGCGTCTAACAGGTGGGGACTGGATGCTTGAGCCCAGGTCTTTGTGCATGAACTTGAGCTAGGCATGGGGAGTTGCATCCAAAAAAATGGCTCTGAGAAAGTAATGGGAGGAAGGGGCTGAAGACAACCTTGGGGTGGGGGGGAGACAGCATAATGGTGATGCGAAGAGACTCTTATGCCTGAGGCTCCAAAGTCCCAGGTTCAATCCCCTGCACCACCATAAGCCAGAGCTCAGCAGTGCTCTGGTAAAAAGAAAAGAGAGAGAGAGAGAGAGAGGTGGAGAAACAGTGTTAGGGCATGGTGAATTGTGGGGAAGGGCCCACTGTCTGGGAAGTCCAAGCCATTATTTCCATGAGAGTCTGAGCGGGTTGACCCCGAGCCCTTTCCTTCTCAGGAAAGGCAGTAGGCTGGTCCCCCCTGACCTCATGAACTTATAATGGATGGGCTTTTTCAGACTGGGTACCTTTCTTCACGTGTTTCCTCATTCCCTTTGAACAAAGGCCAGGAATTACTGTGTATGGCCAACAGAAACCCACTGCAAATATGCTGGCTTTGCTCAACTGCCCCCTTTGCCCCCTGCCCGGAGGTGCTTATAATTCACTCTTAAGAGATAAAGGCCTCCTACCTAGGCATTGTGAGCTCATGACCAGACCTTCTACGGTAACTTTCCAGTTGTGATCAAATACTTGATAGGTCAAGATCTAACTCTGTATTGTGTATGGATTAAATGATTACCTTAACCTTTCTCAAACCTTTGGGCATACCTACTTGCTTGTATCCCCCAATAAACGAGTCGTCTCTGAGGCTTCTCCCAGAGGAGGAAGTCGTATGGTTGATTCCTTTCCACACACTCTCCCTCATCACCAGGGCCCCCTAGGACCCCCAGGGGCTGCCCCAGTCTCCGCTGCCAGTGGCCAGGGGGGCAGAGAGCCAGGTACAACCCACAGTGAATGATGTTGTAAAAAGACCAAGGCTGTGGGTAAGAGTTCTACAGAGAACTTTCACAAGGAAATCAAACCCATATGTCAGTGACTACACTATAAACCACTAACCCTCCCCATAAAAATGAAAAATTAAAAAAAAATCAGTGTGCACTGCGCATGGTAAAGCTGTATACCTAGTAGTAAGGTTATAATTATTTTGTGAAAAATTGACTTCAACTACATGTAAATGTAAATATATACACATACATATATACTCTGTCCCTATAGAAGTTTGTGTGTTAGATTGTGATGCAAATGTATTTCTTTCTTTCTCTTTCTTTATTCCCTTTTGTTGCCCTTGTTTTATTGTTGTAGTTATTATTGATGTCATTGTTGTTGCATAAGACAAAGAGAAATGGCGAGAGGAGGGGAGGACAGAGGGGGAGAAAAAGAGAGACACCTGCAGACCTGCTTCACCACTTGTGAAGTGACTTCCCTGCAGGTGGGGAGCCGGGCGCTCGAACTAGGATCCTTGTGCCGGACCTTGCGCTTTGAGCCACCTGCGCTGATCCCACTGCACTGCCACCCGACTCCCACAAATGTATTTCTAACTCCAAAGAAGAGTCATGGATATGAAAAATAATAGACAAATAAGATCTCTTCTAAGTCAAAGACCCTCATTTCCTCCTGAGGCTACCAATCTGTATGTTACTAAAGGCTATTCTCGAGGGTA